>NC_073353.2:41579375-41907500 GCF_027580225.2 Misgurnus anguillicaudatus | reverse complement strand
TGGAAAATTGTTCAATTCAGGGCTTAAAAACGAAAAAAATTAGCAATCGTTTCACTCCGAGCAGAATCGATATTTTAACGTTTCCGTTTTTGCGTTCCTCATTGAACATTTACGTTCCGAAAACGGTTTACTTAGAAAAAATACCGGTTAATAACGTTATTTTAATTCAGGCTGTACTTTAACAAATGCATGCAGACTAATTTTCACACAAAAATAACATAACATGTAGCAAACCTCACTACATTTTAATAACAGCTGATTAAGGCGGCCAAATATGGACCAGATTCCGGTTAGAGAATCAGGAGAGGAGGAAAGTCTTTAGAATGAGACATTTATTGATGGTCCAACATCAGTGTATGCTGCTCATATCAATGTAATGTAATGTAATGGTCTACAAAGAAACAAAGAACATAATTACAAATAATCACCATCAGATTAATATTACCTAACAAAATATAAACCATAAAACCAAATGGTATTATCAGTAGAAATATATAAACACAAATATGTGTAACTAAAATATTCATGAGATAATATGGTCAACAATACCATAAAAGTACACGTAATGGGTGCTTATATTAATAATTAAATAACTTAACATGTTTGTGACCGTTACATGTAGCGCTAGCATTACAATAATGAGTTAGCATAAACATCGCGGCAAAATTGCGGCCGCTAATAACCGATTATACTGAACACCGCGATCAATATAAACATTACAATTAACATAATCTGGATATAATATAACATGTAATAGCATACAACTCTATTTAACTTACTTGTATTATACGTACACATTACAGAACGTTAACAGCAGCATATACAAAGATTGACAGCCGTCTTCACCAGCGTGCAACACTCAAAAACGTTCCCTCTAGGAAACATCTAAAGAACATTAGTTCCCAGTTACTACATTGACTTTCTGACACAGCCGCCCCCAATTATCTGTCAAGATAATTGAACACTCTAAGAAAGTCTGTTGGTGGAGCTCGTGTCATTGTCCTCAAGGTGAGGCAGTGGGATTAATCGCACAACTGGACGAGTATAAACTTTGTCCTTAACATTGACCCTGGCAATACGGATTCTACCATCAGCTCCAGGTAAGGTCTCTGTAACTGTTCCTACAGGCCAGAGTGAACGTGGAAGTTGTGGGTCGACAACAAGTACGACTTGCCCTACTTTCAGTTCTATGCCATCTGTCTTCCACTTGGTACGTCCCTGCATACCTGGGAGGTATTGACGAATAAAGGCAGCCCAGAAACAATCAGCCAGCACCTGGCTATGTCGCCATCTTCGTCTTCCAAGCAGGTTGTTAGGGTCATACAAAACCTGAGGTAGAGACGCATCTCGACGACCCATAAGTAATAAGTTCGGAGTCACAGGGTCTACATCCGCAATATCCGAGGATACGTAACCGAGTGGCTTGGAGTTCAAGATGCCTTCAACTTCTACCAGTAGGGTCTGAAGTACTGGTTCAGGCACGGACTGCTCTCGGAGGATCACACGTAGTGCTGCTTTAACTGATTTTATTTCGCGCTCCCAGGTACCCCCAAAGTGAGGAGCAATCGGTGGGTTATGGCGAAATCGGATTTTCTGCTCCGCTAGCTGTTCCTGTAGTGTTGCAGACATAGACTCAAAGGACTCCCTTAACTCCCGATCACCTCCAACGAAGTTGGTGCCATTGTCGCACAACAACTCCATAGGCTTGCCACGGCGGGCTATGAAACGTCGCAGAGAGAGCAGAAAAGCATCACTGTCCATATGCTCCAATAGATCCAGATGCACACACCGTGTCGTTAGACATTTGTAGATAATCCCCCACCTTTTCTCTTGGCGGCGTCCAATTTTGACTGCGAATGGACCAAAGCAGTCTACACCAGTAGAATAAAAAGGTGGCTTGTACAGATTTAACCTGCAGGGGGGTAGATCCGCCAAACGTGGGGTTTGAGGCTTGGCCCGCCACAACTGACAGTCTCGACAAGTATGCTGGTGTTTGCGAACTGCTTCTCGGCCTCGAAGTACCCAATACTGTCGGCGCAGTTCTGCTAGAACCCTTTCTGAGCCAGGGTGAAGGAGTCGTTGATCTGTGTCCTTTATCAGCAACTTAGTGATATGATGGCTAGGGTCTAACACAATTGGGTGTATGGCCTCTAAATCAAGTTCACTAGCACGTCGTAGCCGTCCACCGACTCTAACAAGACCAGTGGCATCATCATATTCAGGGGCAAGTGAGCCTAAGCGACTATTATGTGGAATAGGATGTCCGGCCTTCAAAGCTCTAACCTCAATAGGAAAGGAGTCTATTTGAGCTTGTGACAGAAGCAGCTTTTCCGCTTTAATATATTCAGAAGCCTCCATAGAAGGGTCAGTGTTGGTGCTAGCCGCCCCATGCAGGGATATGACTGTGGCCTTAACGAGCTCTTGCCATGTGTGGAATTGGCTTGGATCTGGAGGAAGCGAACTATTAGGTGCTGAAACAGATCCCACAAAGACAGATTTCTTTAGTTCACTGCTGTCAGGTTCACATTCACATTTGGGCATTGATGGCCATTGGTCAGGTGGCTAAACAAGGAAGGCTGGACCTGAGCTCCACTGATGCGGGCCTGCTAAGTCGGTAAGTGTAAGACCCCGTGTAATGTGGTCGGCAGGGTTGTTACGCGAATCCACGTACCTCCATTCAGCCATCTCTGTTAGAGTCTGGATCTCTGCCACGCGCGTTCCTACAAACACTTTGTAGTGGCAAGATTCAGATGTCAACCAGTACAACACCGTGGTAGAGTCAGACCAGAAAGTGACCTTATGGATAGGTATGGTCAACTCTGTTTGGAGCACCTTCGCCAACTGTGCACCGGTAAGGGCAGCACACAGCTCCAAACGAGGCATAGACAGGCATTTTCGAGGTGCTACTCTAGACCTGGCTAAGACGAAGGTAAGAATAACTTGTCCTTGATGGTCTGTGGTGCGTAAGTATGCCACCGAACCGTATGCCCTTTCCGACGCATCACTAAAGACATGAAGCTCTCGGGTGACAGAAGGGTGGTCAGCAGAGACTGGGGTGTATGCCCGAGGGAACTGAAGCTTTACAAGAGTTGGGAGTTCTCCTACCCAGGTAAGCCACTTCTCTCTCAAAGGTAATGGTTCTATGGGGTCGTCCCAACCGAGGTTGTGCTTCCAGAGGTCTTGGATAATAACCTTGGCCCTTGTAGTGAACGGGGTAATGAACCCCAAAGGGTCATACTGACTCGCCAAAGTTTTATATATGTTCCTCATGGTAGGCTCAACAGTTTCCACAGAACGTAAATTGTACCCCAAGGTGTCACTTATGCAATTCCACCGCAGACCAAGAGTGAGTTCCTGAAGGTCAGCACTGCTTTGGGCTAACCAACGTTCGCTATTCGCTGACCTGGCTTCTGGAGGTAGGTGTTGGATTACCGTTGGCACATTGCACGCCCACTGTCTAATCTCAAAGCCCCCTTTGGAAAGGAGTTGGCGCAACCCATCCACTATTTCTTTAGCTTCACTCGTCGATGGTACACTGTGAAGGCAGTTATCCACGTAGAACGAATGCTCCACAATATCCATTGAGTTGGCCATAAGATCTTTATGTGCTTGGACGTGATGTTGAAGGGCATGAATTGCGCAACATGGGCTGCAGGTGGTGCCGAACGGAAGAACCTGCCACTCATATATATCAGGTTCTGCCTCCCTGCGCATGTCTCTCCAAAGTAAACGCAAGACGGATTTGTCCCCAGGCAGCAAACGGACTTGGTGGAACATACCTTTGATGTCCCCACTGATAGCAACGGTGTGTTGTCGAAATCTCAGGAGGACACCTAGTAAGGATGGTCCCAAAGTTGGTCCTGGTAGCAGCTGTTCATTTAAGGACTGTCCCTGATGTTGGAAGGAGCAGTTGAAGACAATTCTGTCTTTACCATTGTGTTGCACCATGTGGTGTGGTATGAACCAAGACTCTGCACTCTGGTCTGCTTCCTCTGCAGTTATCTTAGACACATACCCGGCTGACTCCAACTTAGTGATCTCATTGCAGTAAACTTTAGCCTTCTCAGGATCCCGTGCCAGTCTTCGCTCAATACGGCGCAAACTAGGAAGAACAGCTGTTTTATCTGCATGGAGTATGTTTAGGGGGGTTCGTCTCAGCAGTGGTGTAGCATAACGTTGTATACCATCCACAGTCACCCTGATGGTAGCATTCTGCAGTAAAGTGTAAGCCTCTTTGTCCTGTTTGGATCTGGTAACCATCTTGGTATTGTATGGAAGAGTGTCAACTTGCCAGAGTCTTTCCACATGCTGGATCAGATCGTCACGATTTGGAACTGTCGTAATGTGAAGACACTGCTGACTTCCACGTGAGGGCTGCATGGGACTCATCGGGCCTTGGAGAGACCATCCTAACGGTGTATGAACAGCAATGGGTCCTCCTATGGGGCCTTTACAAATGGGCTGAACTGGTGTCAGGAGATGCGGCATATCAGACCCGATAAGAAGCAGCGGTTTCACTCTGTCCATAGGAGGCAGTGGAAGGTCCTTTAGGTGTCGATAAGCCTTCTGGAGAGCAGCCACTGGGTAGTTGTGCTCTGCTAGACACAAACCGGTGGCAGTGAATGCATTATGTATAGCAAACTTCTTCATTGGCTTGGATACTGATGACACCTCAAAAGACACAGATGACCCGTTAAGTTCTGTGTGACACTGGTGAATTGTCTGCAATGGGAGCAATTGTGGAGTACCAGTTAACTTGAGCTGCTCCATTACTGGCTGAAGCACTATCGTTCTCTCAGACCCGTCATCAAGAACTGCGTGGGTTTCCATAGTTCGTCGACCATTGTGAAGAAGGACTTTGACTACTTTCAACATAACCTTTGGTGAACGGTTAGGACGGTCAAAGTATATTCTGGTAGGTGGCAGACTGACCATGAGTACGGCCCTGGAAGTATCACTGACAGAATCGTGCAGAACGGTGAGATGTAACTCTTTACAAACACCACATGGACGCTTGAGGTTGCAGACCTCCACTGCATGATTCCGGCCACATCTCCAACAGCGCTTTCCCTCTTTAATCCAAGCGATAACTTGAGCTGTAGTCAGTTTCTTAAACTGTTCACAGGCATTTAGGTAATGGTCCCTACTATCACAATGAGGACAATACGGCCTGGGCTTTGACTTTGAGCTAGACTTCTGTGTTGCAGCATCAGGACCCTTCGTGCCTCTCTCACTGGTCAAGAGAACAGGTGTACATCTCTCTTTTGGACGAGCAAAAGTTGTGGATTTAGCATAGGACTTGGGTGAGTCACAATGGAACAGTGCTGCAGCTCGGCTGGAAATTCACTTCGCTTGGGATTTAATCTCGAGCCAAACGGCCAGATCTGGAAGTGTATAGGTTTTGTCTGTGCCTGTCTGGAGAATACCTTTGCTTAGACAGTATTCAACAAAGCCATCACGATAGGCAGGTGGCAACTTGCTGAGCAGACGATCCACATGAGAGCCACACATGAGCTCATAACCATTCTGGCCTTCAAGAGTCCTCAGCATACCTACCAACGATTGTACCGATAAAGCAAAGGAATCAAAAGCATTAGCATCGCCCAATCTTAGTGGTGGACTGTTCATGATAGCACCCAGCTCTGACTGCACAAGTTGTCTTGGCTGTCCATACTTGTCCTGAAGTGCCTGCAACGCAGCAGAGTATGGATGTGAATGATACATGTAGGCTTTAGCCAGCTGCTGAGCACTAGGAAGTTTCAAATGGCTTAACAAGACATGGTATTTGTACTGCTCACTAAGATAGCTGTGACTACTTAACAAATTGTCCAGTCCTAATTTTAACAAGGCGAAGTCACTCTCATTACCACTTTCAAACACTGGTAGCTTAGGTTGTGGAATGCCATAAGCTGAAGCAAACAGTAACTCTGTATCAGGGTATGCCGAATGTGCATAGGGAAGATGCGGCAATGAGGGTGGCTGAGTAAAGCTAGCATTAGGTGGCCTGGCTGATGCCTGCTGGCTGGTAAATGGAAGTTGCAGCTGACGGGCATAGGTAGTCACTGGAGGGGGAAATGTCTGCGGTATCATATATGGACGTGTAGACATCGGCAGTGCGGCAGTGGTAGACTGCTGTGGCACAGATGACATGCTCATACTCAAGGGGTGTGCAGTAGTGGACATAACGGAGGCTACTGAGAGAGGTTGAGGTACCACATACGATGATGACATCACAGAGCGTAATGGCGCAGTTATGTTGGCAGTCTGTGATACTGTAGAGACTGACACCAATTGTGGTAAGTGAAGCACTGGAGGTAAGGAAACACTCACGGATTCAGTGGTAGGTAATGTCTGCTCCGGTGGTCTTAGTGACGGCTGCGAGTCATCATCCAGCAGTATCTGATCAGCTGAGAAAGGCTGCATGGATGAAGTCACTACTGATGACTGAGGAAAGGGCTGCTTAGACAAAGAGCTATGTGATGGACTCATGACTGGACTACTCTGATTGTATTGAGATGGAGGTAAAGGGCTGGCTGGTGAGCTTGA
Source organism: Misgurnus anguillicaudatus (assembly GCF_027580225.2). Lineage (NCBI taxonomy): Eukaryota > Metazoa > Chordata > Actinopteri > Cypriniformes > Cobitidae > Misgurnus > Misgurnus anguillicaudatus. The sequence continues at coordinate 41,900,954 of NC_073353.2, read as the reverse complement.
AGGCACCGGGGTGGCTGAACCAGAGTCTGTAGAAAGCATAGAAGATACAAGCTTCGCTACCTCTAATTCAGTCTCTGCTTGTTGCAGTTTTCGTTGTCTCTCTAGATGTTTAGACAAAGCCTCCTTAGCTGCTAGAGCCTCCTCTTGAACACGCTGAGCTTCCTTAGCTTGTGTCTGCAGCCGCTGATATTCCATGTCAGCGAGTGAGTCCTCCTGTATTTGCTGCTTAAGACTATCAAACTGTCTCTGTTTAATCTTCTCCTCCAAAACAGCGATCTGGACACTTGAGAGTTCTGGTGGAAGATAAACGCCAGTGGAGGTAATAGAACGCCTACTGGTCCGGGAATGAGAGCTGTTACCGCTATGAGACGTTTTCCTCGAGCTGCTTCTAGGTTGACTGGAACCTGGCAATGAAGCTTTAGGAAGATGGTCTGCTGCTGGTGGGTAATCAACCTCATAATCAGCCAGGTGAGATGGCAAATTAGTCTTACGGCGAGGTCTATCCATTGTCTCTGTGTCACTTACTGTTGGGTCCATACTGGTTTGATGTTGCTCTCAATCCGGCTCGAAGGACCAAATTATTGTAGCAAACCTCACTACATTTTAATAACAGCTGATTGAGGCGGCCAAATATGGACCAGATTCCGGTTAGAGAATCAGGAGAGGAGGAAAGTCTTTAGAATGAGACATTTATTGATGGTCCAACATCAGTGTATGCTGCTCATATCAATGTAATGTAATGTAATGGTCTACAAAGAAACAAAGAACATAATTACAAATAATCACCATCAGATTAATATTACCTAACAAAATATAAACCATAAAACCAAATGGTATTATCAGTAGAAATATATAAACACAAATATGTGTAACTAAAATATTCATGAGATAATATGGTCAACAATACCATAAAAGTACACGTAATGGGTGCTTATATTAATAATTAAATAACTTAACATGTTTGTGACCGTTACATGTAGCGCTAGCATTACAATAATGAGTTAGCATAAACATCGCGGCAAAATTGCGGCCGCTAATAACCGATTATACTGAACACCGCGATCAATATAAACATTACAATTAACATAATCTGGATATAATATAACATGTAATAGCATACAACTCTATTTAACTTACTTGTATTATATGTACACATTACAGAACGTTAACAGCAGCATATACAAAGATTAACAGCCGTCTTCACCAGCGTGCAACACTCAAAAACGTTCCCTCTAGGAAACATCTAAAGAACATTAGTTCCCAGTTACTACATTGACTTTCTGACATAACACATGATATAACTAAACTTCAACATTTCATTAATTGTTAAAACCACAAAAGAAATACCTGCATTAATTTTAAGTATAAACAGCTTAAAAAGTACGACCCGTTTTATGCCGGTCTTTTACTGGTTGAAACCGCAGCATACTCTGCTGGATGTTTACGTTAAATGTGCCTCAGTGAATCCCGGCTACTGTACCTCTCACCCACATCCTTTAATATTGCAGACAGACTTGTTTTGAGTTACAGTTTGCATCTTCATATTTCCAAGCAAGTTTTAACTTAAACATACCTCTGAACATTTGATGGGTAGCTTTGTGGTTATTTAAGACAAATGCTATCGGGCCGGAGACTCGATGACTGCAGCGCGGGCATTTCACTCATGCTATGTGTCAAAGTCACTCACGCTTGATGCGTCAAAGTCACATGTTGTACTGTTCAATTCATGATTGGTCACTGATAAAGTACAATATTAAAGAAAACGATAAAATAACGTTATTAACCGGTTAATAGTAATTTTAAATAAACGTTTCTGTTCAGAACAATTAAAATTGATTTTGTTTTCGTTTTTGTTCCTGTTAAAATTTCGTTCGTTTCCGGTTTTCGTTCCTTGAACCGGTTCAGAGCCCTGGTTCAATTTAGTGCCTTGTTGCGGTTAAATTGTTTAAAATTACTTAAGTGTTAACATTTGCAAACCTTTGAAACATGTGCAAATGATCAACTTTCACCCTATTTAAATTTGCGTATTACTCCACGAATCCCATGCGAGCTGATCCGTGGATCGTGATCTGTACGGATCAACTGCGATCCGTTACACCCAGAGCCGGATTAACCCAAAGGCAAACTAGGCACGTGCCTAGGGCCCGATTGGCGGGATGGGGCCCAGAGGGGGAATTTTTTTTTTTTTTAAAATGTCCCATCTACAATTTCGCCGCTGTCGGGCGGGATCCCCGTATCTCCAAAACCATTATTTTTCAGGAAATTAAAAAGGAAATTTTTAAAGTTATTAAACATTATTTCAATTAAAGACGAGCTTTATGGCTCGGGAGCAGAGAGATACGAACTTATGCTCTCATTGATAAAATGGTACGGACACAGACGTCGCCGCTGCCAGCAGTGTTCAACAAATACTGCGGTCACATTGAGCCTTAAAGACGATGCTTCAATAGTTAACCAAAGCTGACTGTAGTATACATCTTACTTAGTCTCGCGTAGTCTGGTGTTTTTCGCTGCTTTTTCTGGACAAAGCCCGCCCACGAGCTGTTTGACCGACATATCAAACAACCAATCACAGTTTGTTCCATCTAGCGTCACGTTTCGGACTCCCTACAATAACGAGCCGGCTGGCAATGTTACGCCTCTGTATAAGAGGAAATAGAAAATATGACACGGACACGATGCAGCTTCAGTCACGTTCAGTGTTGTAATGTATTTACCATGAACAGTATAAAACAATTACTCAAATTACTCAGCATCACATTTAAACATGTCATTTTCCCTTTGTGTGACAATGTCTCTTTAAGCGATTACACAATTAGGAAAAATATCAGCTGGTGAGTTATAACTTCATTTTACTAGAACACCTCAGTTAACCTTTAACATGAGTTACCAAAAATATCAAAATTTGTTTATAGCACCTTTAAATCAGTATATCAACATGTTTTTATAGCACCTTGAAATCAGTATCTCAAAATGTGTTTACAGCATCTTAAATCAGTATATATCAACATGTGTTTACAGCATCTCAAATCAGTATATATCAACATGTGTTTACAGCATCTCAAATCAGTATATCAACATGTGTTTACAGCATCTCAAATCAGTATATCAAATAACCTTGTAAAAGTACATTTAATAAAACAGATTATTTAAACAAGAATAGATATTCTGTAATTATATATACTGCTGTTTTATAGTCATTATTAATTCAGAATACACATTTTACCCTCAGTAATAGCATTGTGCTTAAAAATAAAAACTATCTTGCCTCTTCACATGTAACACTCAATTATCTTAAACTTCAACAATAACACTTACCATATCTCTATGATATAAAACATATAACGTTACACACACAGAGAAAATGGTGGCTGCGATGTTCTATTAACACCACGCTTTAACATCAACATGCTCATCCACGTGCTACACAGATAGCATGTTTACGTTTAGTCTGCTAACTGTGTTTACATAAATACAATCATTAGCATTTACTCCCTGCATGTTCCTTACAGTATTACACACATATATAACTTGTTCAAACATTATACAACCCTCGTTCTTACCTGTATAAGAGGAAATAGAAAATATGACACGGACACGATGCAGCTTCAGTCACGTTCAGTGTTGTAATGGACGAACGTCAGCCGCACGCTCCGCACACAGGTTGAACGAGGCATTAGCAATCAATCACAAACTGGTAATTAAACTTACAGTAAAAGAAAATGAAAGTCATGGAAACAAGCAAACAGTGTATATTGTCATTTAAAATGCATTTCCTCAGAGTGTTATTGAAGTAAATAAAACATCAATAGATTATTGACACACAGGCTGAACTAGGCATTAGCAATCGATCACGATCTGATAATTAAACTTACAACAGAAGGAAGTGAAACTTATGTAAACAGTCAAACACTGTATATTATAATTTAAAGTGCATTTTCACAAAATGTTATGGAAGTAAAACCATTTTAAACACAGATTTACAAAAAAAACAATGCATTACTAGTCTACATTTAAAGTGTCTTTTGACTTCAATCAACCCGTTCAATTTATAGCATCCTTTTTTATCATCATTACATACTCCCCTTCAACACAGATGTCGTCCTCGACATCTCAACCAACAGATGGGTAATGAGAAAGGTAATTAAACAGTACATATGATGTCACCAGATTACCTTTGTAACAGTTCCTATACAAGCACTCGGCTTATTCATAAGTCCAGGAGTGTGTGTAGTGCACATGTTAGCTCTAGGCCTGTCCCTTGGTTTATGCTCAGATTGTTCAACAGTCCATTAATAAGGATATAGTGTAGGTGTATAGGTAAGTATGTTGCACACTCAGAACGTTCAACAGTCCATCAATGAGTGTATAGTGTAGGTGTATGGTAAGTATGTTTCACACTCAGATTTCTCAACAGTCCATCAATGAGTGTATAGTGTAGGTGTATGGTAAGTATGTTTCACACTCAGAACGTTAAACAGTCCATCAATGAGTGTATAGTGTAGGTGTATGGTAAGTATGTTTCACACTCAGAACGTTAAACAGTCCATCAATGAGTGTATAGTGTAGGTGTATGGTAAGTATGTTGCACACTCAGAAAGTTAAACAGTCCATCAATGAGTGTATAGTGTAGGTGTATGGTAAGTATGTTTCACACTAAGATAGCTAAACAGTCCATCAATGAGTGTATAGTGTAGGTGTATGGTAAGTCTGTTTCACACTCAGAAAGTTAAACAGTCCATCAATGAGTGTATAGTGTAGGTGTATGGTAAGTATGTTGCACACTCAGAAAGTTAAACAGTCCATCAATGAGTGTATAGTGTAGGTGTATGGTAAGTATGTTTCACACTCAGATTTCTCAACAGTCCATCAATGAGTGTGTAGTGTAGGTGTATGGTAAGTATGTTTCACACTCAGAACGTTAAACAGTCCATCAATGAGTGTATAGTGTAGGTGTATGGTAAGTATGTTTCACACTCAGAACATTAAACAGTCCATCAATGAGTGTATAGTGTAGGTGTATGGTAAGTATGTTTCACACTCAGAACGTTAAACAGTCCATCAATGAGTGTATAGTGTAGGTGTATGGTAAGTATGTTTCACACTCAGATTTCTCAACAGTCCATCAATGAGTGTGTAGTGTAGGTGTATGGTAAGTATGTTTCACACTCAGAACGTTAAACAGTCCATCAATGAGTGTATAGTGTAGGTGTATGGTAAGTATGTTTCACACTCAGAACGTTAAACAGTCCATCAATGAGTGTATAGTGTAGGTGTATGGTAAGTATGTTTCACACTCGGTACCCTGGTACCACAACAGGCTGGTAGCCAAAGTGCTGTCCTGGAGTCATCCATGCACTTGCCACTTGCATGGCTTTATAAGGTGCTGGTGGGAACCAATGCATGGTGTCATTTGTGAGTCCGGTGCTGTAACAACCAGGATTGCCCAACTGGTCATATGTGAAGACTCTTGGAGGCCGTCTCTCCCTGACTGGTCGCTGATATAGCTGTTCATGTGCACAGTGGGTTCCACTTTGAACAGGTGACTGCACTATGGACGGTCTCTCCTCCAAAGCAGTGTCCTCTTGAGCAATAATCTCCTGTTGTCCTGACATGTCCCTCTCTGTACATGTATCTCCAATATCCTGTTCCAACTGGCAACTGTCCTGTTGCTGAGGCTCAGCATCCTGTGAAAGTTGTTCAGTTTCCTTGTCAGCATCCTGACTGTCTGTTTCTACTTCGGACTGGATAACAGGGAAAGGCTGATCTCTGGGCGAATAGTATCCATAGTCATCTTCATCACTATCCTCAATGTCTGCTTCTTGATGCTTTTGCTCCCTTTCTTTACGGGTCCCTGCAGTGATTTGTCTTTTTGCTTTAGTTGGTTTCAACTGTATTTCCAGTGGCAAATGGTCACATGGCAACAGCAGGTTACGATGCAATATCCTACGTCCTCTTGCTTTGCCTTGTTCTGATATCACTTCATATACAGGCATGTCTTTTCCCACCTGACAGATAACTTTGTGAATGCAATCCTCCCAATGATTTCGGAGCTTCCCTGATCCGCCCCTGGGTGTCAAATTCCTGACGAGAACTCGGTCACCCTCGTGCAACACAGAACTCTTCACTTTGCTGTCATAATTTCTTTTACTCTTTTCTGCACATTTTTTCGCATTTGCCGTGGTGATCTCATAAGCCTCTTGCATCTGTTCTTTCCACCTTCTCATATACTCCTGATGATCAGCAGTGCCAGTCTCTGGTGTCAAGCCAAATAATAAATCCACAGGTAATCTTGGTGATCTCCCAAACAGGAGGTAGAAGGGGGAGAAACCTGTTACTTCACATCGAGTGCTGTTGTACGCCTAGATAAGCTTGGGCAACGATTCTCTCCAATCTGACTTCTGCCTCTCTGTGAGGGTTCTCAGCATCTGCAGTAGCGTTCTGTTCAGGCGCTCCACTTGCCCATTACCTTGTGGATGGTACAGCGTTGTTCTTGAGCCCATTACTCCACAGTTCCTCTTCAGCTGTGCAAACAACTGATTTTCAAATTCCCCTCCCTGATCATGATGGATCCTCAGGGGGAACCCAAACTTCAGTGCATAATCATTAAATATCTTATCCGCTACAGTTTTTGCAGATTTCGATGTGGTGGGGTAAGCTTGTGCAAAGCGTGTGTAATGATCTACAATTAACAATATGTATTCATATCCACCTTTACACTTGTCCAGGTGCAGAAAGTCAATGGATACGAGCTCAAATGGCTGAGTGGTGACAATCGGCGTGAGTGGAGCTCTTGTTTCTCTACAGGTTTTTTTCTGTTTAAGGCAGGTACAGTTTTGAGTGACATAGTGTTCAATCTCTCTCTGCATGTGTGGCCAGAAAAAGCGATCCCGAACAAGTGATGTTGTGCGTTCCACACCTTGGTGTCCCATGTCATTGTGGAGCTGTCTCATAACTGTTGACTTGTATATTTCAGGGAGAACCAGCTGTGTCTTGGTTGCAGTCTTTCTATGAAGTATTCCATCTCCGTCAAAGCCGAGTTTCTCCCAGTCACGGAGGAGACACCTGCTCTGTGCACTGAATGATTTTAACTGCTTTCCTACAGGCCTTTCATTTGACAGTTTACAGGTGATGATGGGGCCAATATCTTTATCATCTTTTTGAGCTTGACAGAGAGCTGCTCTTGAAAGGGGTATAGGCATGTCTTCATCCGTTTCCGTACATCCAGTAGCCATAATGGACCAAACAGTGTGTGAAACATTCATTTCCACAGCTTGTACTGTTGTTTGAACAGAAGGGGAGGACATTTCCTCTGAGCATTCTTCAATCATTGTCTCTATGTCACAGGGCATTCTTGAAAGGCCATCAGCATCACAGTTCTCTCTGCCCGGCCGATATTTTATTGTTATGTCGAAGTCCGCTACTTCAGCAACCCACCTCTGTCCTGTTGCGTTCAGCTTGGCCGTTGACAGCACGTATGTGAGTGGGTTGTTGTCCGTATATACAGTGCAAGATGAACTGATCAAGTAGTCTCGAAAGCGCTCTGTAATGGCCCACTTCAAAGCCAGAAATTCAAGTTTCCCTGAATGTAGATGGTAGTTTTTTTCTGCTTTGGTCAGTGTGCGAGATGCATAGGCTATTACACAAAGCTTCCCGTCCTGCTCTTGATAAAGCACTGCACCCAGGCCTTGCTGTGAAGCGTCCGTGTGTAGAATGAATGATTTGTTGAAGTCGGGAAATCCAAGTATTGGTGGCTCAACCAGACATTCAATCAATCTCTCCAATATGTGTTGATGTTTTTCAGTCCATGTTATTGGCTTGTGTGATGGTGTCCCTTTAAACTTTCCTTTCACTCTTTTTGTCCTGGCGTTCCCGTCCTTCTGCTTTTCTGGACCAGGGTCTAATTCCATTAGGGCATAAAGAGGGTTTGCTATGCAGGAGAAGTCCTTGATATATTGCCTGTAATAGCTCAGTAGCCCCATGATGGCTCTCAATTCTCCCACAGTCCGTGGCCTCTTTTCTTTTAAGGCCCTAACAGCCACAGTATCCGCCGGATCCATCTTACTGCCCTCAGCAGACACAATGCGCCCCAAGTAGCGGACCTCATGCTTAAACACTTCACACTTACTTGGTTTCAGCTTTATCCCATGCTGCCGTAGCCGCTGTAACACTGTTCTCACATTCTCCACGTGATCCTCGAAGGTTCTACTGAAGACCACGGTGTTGTCTAAATATGGGATACAGATCTCATCCCTCAGCCCCTCCAAGCATTCTTCCATACAGCGCTGAAAGGCAGCTGGAGCATTCATTAGCCCAAAGGGGATCCTGATCCATTCATAAAGACCCCATGGTGTGACAAAAGCGGTCATGGGTCTGCTCTCCTTCGCCATAAAGCCCTGATGGTATGCTTTGCCTTGGTCCAAAAGGGAGAACCACGAATTTCCTCCTAGGCCATCCATTATGTCTTGCACTCTGGGGAGGGGCTGGCGGTCAGGGAGGGTCTTTCTGTTCACTTCACGAAAGTCTATACACAGTCGGAGGCTCCCATCCTTTTTTCGAACACACACGACTGGTGACGCGTATGGCGAGTTAGACTTCTCCACCCAACCCTGAGCGATGAGGTCATTCAAGTAGTCCTTCATTTCCCGGTAAAGTGGCTTAGGCACAGAGAGGTATGCTTTTGCGACAGGCTCAGTGTCTTTCAGGGATATGCTGAGTTGAAGTTTTTCAATGCAACCAATATCATCCTCCGTTCTTGAAAAGGAAGCACATTCCTCTCGTAACATCGTACTCACTACCTCACGTTCTGACTCACTGAGGTGGTCCAGGTCCACAGGTGGATCCCAAACATTGCCTGTAGTCTGAGTGTTGTCAGTTTTAATGTGATTTGTTGTAGCTGAAAGTGGAGGGTGGGGCCCCTCTAGTATAGAGGCAGGGTAGGCTGCTTGGACCTGCTGGACAGTCCCCATTACGGTTTTCCCTGCTAACATCATGTCATGATCTGTAATATTCTGCACACTTAAAGTAATAGAGGGTTTTTTGCTGCCCTTATTTACTTTCACAAGCATGTCACATAGTTCGAGTCCCTCTGTCCAGCGGGGGTTTACATCTGGCTCAAAGAGAAGTATGTTGTCTTCATGTGGGGAATCCATATTTACATGACACTCAACTGTGACTGATGTGCGTTTTGGTATGTTAATCCTCTCCCTTTTTGTCTTGACTATATACTCATCCACTGGTGTGGTGCTAACCTGCTCTACAATGGCAGTTACCTGCTCTACAAAAGCCGCTGCTTGCTCAGGAAAGGCTGCCCTTACTGTTCTACTTAACCCTTCCCTGTCAGTAGTGTTTAACTGTTTCAGTTCACTGTCAATGATGATCTTAATCACATTAGACCCAATGATGGGTTGAACAAGCTTTCCACCTTTCAATACCAGTGTGGGAACAATAACTTCTGTGTTGGATGCAGCCCCTGAAGCTAATCTAAAAGTTACCTCAACCCAACCTGTGTATGGCATGCTCTCCCCATTTGCTGCCTGTATGTCAAGAGTCTGTGTTATATCCAGAATTTCTATTATGTCTCTTAGTCTTGCATCTGGCAGGTATGTTTCTTTCCATCGCTCATCAATTATGGTCACTTGGGAGCCTGAGTCCCACAAAGCCTGAACACGTTGGCCTTGGATAAAGCAATCAACCATGTGCTTTCCCCCTACCAATGGCGCCCTTTTAGCCTTTCTTTCACTTTCTGGAGTGGTGTTTGTAGTCATACATGTGAGTGCTTGACATTCTCTTTTGTGTGCTGTCCCATTATCGACTTGACATGGCGTAGAACAGTACAGCATTTTCTTACAGGATGCACCTTGCTTTAGAATTAGTTCTTCACCCCCATGTCTCGAATTCACACATTGCTGGGACATCGCTGTATTACTGGTTACTCCCTGTCCCGTGCGAGTGACCTTCCCCCATTTAAAGGCTCATCTCCAAACTGTCTCCGTCCCCTTGCTCGACAACCCGCCAGAAAGTGCTCGCTACTGCCACATCTGTAACAGTGCGTGCAATAATCTTCGGCTCCACTTTGTTGACAACTAAAACATTTTCTCCTTTGGCCACGATCTGATGAGGGGAAGCTGGGCTGTGGGGCGAACCTTTGCTGATACTGAGCAGTTCCCTCTCGACGTCTGGGGTCCGCAGTATACCAGTATCCCTGTGCCGGGCCCTGCACTTGCTGACCTGAAAATGGTCCTGATGCACCATCGGCCCCCCCTGCTGGCGGTGGTGGTCTAGGCATGTGCTGGGGCTGGTGCATGGATTCCCTAATGTGAGAGACTTCAGCTTTAAGATCTTTTAACAGAGCCATTTCAGCTTTAATTTCTTCAAGTTGGGAAAGAACAGACGGGGAAGCTTTAGACTTTTGTTGGGTTGGTGGATTTTCATTCTTCTCAGCCGGAGCATCGCTGGACTGGACTGAATGGATGGTAACAGGTTTTTGCTGTCCTGACAATTTTTTCTTGTTCTGCCTCTCGGTCTCATAAGCACATGCTGTATTCACTCGCTCAAGCAACAGTTCATCAGAGATGTCAGCTTGCTCCAAATAAGGCTGAAGATCCCGCCTGATGTTGTCATTCTGCAGGCCAGTCAACACTGTGTGAAGAAACATCTTCTGCACTAAACCAGGGTCATATTGGAGACCTGACTCAGATTCCTGCGAAGCGAACAAAATTTTTTGTCTCAGGTCGAAGGTGCGAATAAAGAAGTTCTGTGGGGTTTCTTTGATGCCCTGCACCTCTGAGGTTAACTGCTTATAAAGGTCGGTTGCACTTTTCTCTTGATAATGACATCGCAGGATTCGCCGCAATGTGGGTAAGGTCAGGTTGGTTTTGCCTTCTAAATAGCTGCGGAGTTGCATGCCTGGGGATATCGCCCTTATCACTGCATCTACTATTTCCAGTTCTTGAAACCCTTTGCTTAAGCCATGTTCAATTTGACGTGCTAAACTTGAAAAAGTCAGCTTATCTTTCTGACCGGGCTCACCGATTTGACCAGCTATCTTAAAGTCCTTTTGCCATGGGTGAGGTGCAGGACTATGAGCTACACTCTGTGGTAACTGTCTGGTTGGGGTAATGCTTTTAATTCCTTTTGTTTCTGGCTTTAGGTTTTCATTTTGTTTTTGTGTGCTTGCTAATTGCAGTTGAAGGGCTTTAATTCCCTCCAATATCTTTTCCTCATCCACATTCTGTTGCTCACCTACTTGCTTTGGTGTTTCAGCTTTCTCAGCTATCTGAAGATCAGAAATTTTGTCTTGAAGATTGAGTAAGTCAGCCATACCTTTATCCTCAAGCTCGTCTAGTTCTTCTCTCTGTATGTGGTTTAAAATTAGTGTGATGAGAGCAGTTTGGCCCTTGTTGGTAACATGTTCAAACTTTGCTCCAGCAGTGATTAGATAGTCACACAGCTCCACCAAACTTTCTCGGGGTAACAGACACAGTGCCCTTATTCCCTCAAGCTGTAACTCCTCTAACCCTGTCGACTCCATCTCTCCAGCTGAGTGTGTGTGTTAGCAATGAAGTGGTACCTTTCAATCTTTAGGTAGTAATAGCAGCTCTCCTGGTATGCAGAAATACCTCAGATTACATGCAAACTGCCCAAGACGATCGGAATACCACTGTCGCTGATTCACCAGCTGCTTTCTGATGCTCTGGGTTGTTTAAAAGGGAAGTGTGACGGCTGGGGACATCCGTTGGAGACGCCGAACCACGCTGCACACCAATCCCAGCGGTGCCTCCAAATGTTACGCCTCTGTATAAGAGGAAATAGAAAATATGACACGGACACGATGCAGCTTCAGTCACGTTCAGTGTTGTAATGTATTTACCATGAACAGTATAAAACAATTACTCAAATTACTCAGCATCACATTTAAACATGTCATTTTCCCTTTGTGTGACAATGTCTCTTTAAGCGATTACACAATTAGGAAAAATATCAGCTGGTGAGTTATAACTTCATATTACTAGAACACCTCAGTTAACCTTTAACATGAGTTACCAAAAATATCAAAATTTGTTTATAGCACCTTTAAATCAGTATATCAACATGTTTTTATAGCACCTTTAAATCAGTATCTCAAAATGTGTTTACAGCATCTTAAATCAGTATATATCAACATGTGTTTACAGCATCTCAAATCAGTATATATCAACATGTGTTTACAGCATCTCAAATCAGTATATCAACATGTGTTTACAGCATCTCAAATCAGTATATCAAATAACCTTGTAAAAGTACATTTAATAAAACAGATTATTTAAACAAGAATAAATATTCTGTAATTATATGAAGAGTTTGGTTCCAAAACGCAATAAACGCCATTTTTAAAAAAACGGAGTTATCGCCTAAATCAGTATTGTATCTGGTCGGTATTGAGACGTCGATAATCAGTTTAACGCAAAACCCAATATCCGCCATGTTATTTTGACATGTTTTCTCCCTTTTTTTCCAAACCGCGACAAACGCCAGTCTCCACTTTTTGCAGAATGCAATATATTTGCTCAACTAATCACAGCGGTAGATCCGCTCAACGAATCATAGCGCACCATTACACGCGCACACGGATTGTAAACAGAAGACGGTGCTTTGACTACACTCAGCTTCCTAGCTTTTCCTTATCTATATTGTTAACAACAAACAAACAAAAAATGAATACTTTTGACGGTATTAATGAACCTGTGGTGGTTTCTGCAGTGGGCAAGAAACGTAAACCATCAAAAGCGAATCATTTACGTGAGGTGATTAAAAAGATGAGGCACTCGGGAGGAGGAAAAATGCCAGCTGTTGCTTGCGTTCATAGGACAGCATTCTGTCGCGCTAAAAGACTGAGCCCCGGGGATCTTTTGAAAAACTTTCAAATGTTTTACGCGAAGTCAACAAAAACCGAACAGGACCAAGCCATTTTACAGCTAATGACCGTCAAAAGAGTGCAGCGACGACGCCTCAAGGTTTACAACAGAGATTTACAGAAGAATAGGGAGTTCACAAACAAATATCATTTGCTGACTAAAGATCACCCGACAAAGATTCCTGTCTGCAAGGCCACATTTTGCAGCGTATTAGGTGAGTTTATTTTTTTATTTATTAATCATACTAACGTTATATTGTATGCTCTTTAGCTGTGTGCATCATTGATCGACATTGTTTATGTGATTTATTTAGCCAAGGCTATATGACGTTAGCTTAACATTATTGTGGGGAAAAAACATTATTGTGGGCTATGCTGGCCATCAGCACTGCAGGATAAGACATACGTTTTTCTGTTGAATCTGTAATATTTTAAGTCTGTTTCTTGTTTGTTTGCATGTTAAAATGTACATAAGGAATGAGCAACACTAGTTGTCTGATGTAGGGTACAAAATGTCCTAGTTGGCTGATCATCTCCCAGTGCTATTTGATAAATAGGCTGCAAGTTAAATTAATGTAAACACACAGACACACAGACAGACACACAGACACACAGACAGACAGACAGACAGACAGACACACAGACACACAGACACACACACACACACACACACACACACACAGACACACAGACACACACACACACACACACACACACACACACAGACACACAGACACACACACACACAGACACACACAAACACACACACACACACACACACAAACACACACACACACACACACACACACACACACACACACACACACACACACACACACACACACACACACACACACACACACACACAGGGTCAAAACAGAACGAACACAGCCTGCTGGGTTGTAATGTAATCCATACTGGGTTGTTTTAACCCATTGTTGGGTCAAATATGAACATTTTCTGGGAAAAACCCAGCTAGGTTTTCGCTTTTTGCAACACTGGGTTGAAAATAACCAAGCATTTTCTAGAGTGTACATACAACAAACATACTTACATGAAATGTATGTCTTTTGTCATTGCAGGCATCAGCAAAGATCGTGTGTCTCTAGTGGCAAAGTATTATGCACTCAATGCTTCAGCCAGACCCGAACACAGGGGTGGTGCTCGTAAGGTGGCTGAAAATGAGGCAAAAAGGCAGCTCGTGATAGATCATATCCAAAGGTTTACATGTAGGGCTAGCCATTATGGAAGAAGGGGAGCACCTGGCCGGAAATACCTACCCTGTAACCTCAGCGTGAAGAAAATGCACCAGTTATTTGACCAGCAAAATCATGATGTAGTCAGCTACTCGCTGTATTACACTGTTTTTCGAAAGCATTTCAACCTTGGATTTGGGCATCCTGCCACAGATACCTGTTCTTCATGTGCCAGGTTTCAACTGAGAGTTAAGGACCCCAGCTTAACTGAAGAGGAGAAACGCAGTGAATCCGCATCCTTCATTTTACACAGGAGGCAAGCACGGGCGTTCTATGATTTCATGGGGAAGGTAGATCCTGATGCAGTGACACTTTGCTTTGACATGATGCAGAATCTGATACTTCCTAAAACCCCCATTTGTCAGGCATACTATAGCAGACAGCTGTACATGTATGTCTTTGGTGTTGTTGTTCACCATGGGAAGGGCAGTAAACAAGCAGTGGATGATGTTCATCTGTACACATGGATGGAGCATGAGAACGGAAAAGGTAGCAACATGACTGCTTCAGCTCTGTACCACTGTTTACGTCAACAGTTGAGTGGTGCTGTTCAAAGTGCTCAAAGGCTGCGGTTGTTCAGCGATTCATGTTTTGGTCAAAATAAAAACATGAATCTTCTGTCCATGCTGTTTGCCTTGATGAAGGAGGCATTTCCTAGGATTAGTGCTGAGTATGTGTTTCCTGTAAGGGGACACAGTTTTCTGCCTGTGGACCGTGTATTTGGAAGGATTGAGCAAGAGGTTCGAAAGAAGGATACAATTCTTCTGCCCGAAGAATATTATGAGATTTTGTGCAACCATGGAAATGTTCACATCTACGGGCAACACTGGAAGGCTTATGATTTCAAGGCGGAAACACAAGTTTTTGTGAAGGCACAGAAGTCATTTAAGCTAAGTGATGCAAGAATGCTGGAATTGAGGAACAACAAACTTGGATTCAAGGCTGTGTATAGTGGTGAATACCGTTATCACTCAATACTGAAGAGAGGGAAGAATTGGGAAAACTTCAAGCCAAGTCAGCTTCCTAATGAAAGCACAGTGAAAGAAGCAAAAAGGAAAGATGTGCTGAAATTGCTCTCTGAAATTGGTGTAAGTGCCAATGTGCATGCATTCTATGATAATGCACTCTCTCAGTCACAGATGAACAATGTTGACAGTGACAGTCATGAAGAGTAGCTAACCATTGTGTCAGCCTTTTGGGAGTGACCATTCACTGATTTCGTAATGAATGATAAGTTATTGAATGTTTTTACAAAGAATATTGTTATATTAAATGCAATGAATTTATAGTATGCACAAGACAATTAATTCAATTCAACAAAGAAGTCGTAAATATGAATGTGATTTATCTAGTCTAATACAAGTGGTGTCATGTGCAAATCAGTTTTTAATATTCTTCAAAATTTTATTTTGCACAGTTTTATAATTAAATACAGATATTATATTAATGCAATGGATTTATAGTATGCACAAGACAACATGCAATATGTTAAAAATGAATGTAATTTTGATTCATTGTTTATAAATTCAAAAGATTAATCCAGTTCCTGTATGTAAGATTAATATTGACCAAGTTCAGAAGCTGTTCTATGTGGACAAACTTACTCTGTTGTGTATTTTCAATGTTTCAGTATGAAAAAATACATTTATATTGATTAAATGGATTTATTGCATTTTGGGGAAAAATGTGTCGTGGATTTATTGCATTTTGGGGAAAAAATTATCAGTTTTTATAATAAATATTTTAAAATCAAATAATGGATTTGAATTTTTAATGTTATTATAACCTAAAGGTGGTATGTGAAAGTTTGTAACAGAAAATAGTGGTTTTTATCTATTCACTTTCTTGGTATAAAAAACACCTTTTTACCAAAATTTGTCAAAATGGATTTATTGCGTTTTGGAACCAAACTCTTCATATATTCTGCTGTTTTATAGTCATTATTAATTCAGAATACACATTTTACCCTCAGTAATAGCATTGTGCTTAAAAATAAAAACTATCTTGCCTCTTCACATGTAACACTCAATTATCTTAAACTTCAACAATAACACTTACCATATCTCTATGATATAAAACATATAACGTTACACACACAGAGAAAATGGTGGCTGCGATGTTCTATTAACACCACGCTTTAACATCAACATGCTCATCCACGTGCTACACAGATAGCACGTTTACGTTTAGTCTGCTAACTGTGTTTACATAAATACAATCATTAGCATTTACTCCCTGCATGTTCCTTACAGTATTACACACATATATAACTTGTTCAAACATTATACAACCCTCGTTCTTACCTGTATAAGAGGAAATAGAAAATATGACACGGACACGATGCAGCTTCAGTCACGTTCAGTGTTGTAATGGACGAACGTCAGCCGCAC
This sequence comes from Misgurnus anguillicaudatus, assembly GCF_027580225.2. Taxonomy (NCBI): domain Eukaryota; kingdom Metazoa; phylum Chordata; class Actinopteri; order Cypriniformes; family Cobitidae; genus Misgurnus; species Misgurnus anguillicaudatus. Next base: position 41,884,413 of record NC_073353.2, on the reverse strand, counting down.
GCTCCGCACACAGGTTGAACGAGGCATTAGCAATCAATTACAAACTGGTAATTAAACTTACAGTAAAAGAAAATGAAAGTCATGGAAACAAGCAAACAGTGTATATTGTCATTTAAAATGCATTTCCTCAGAGTGTTATTGAAGTAAATAAAACATCAATAGATTATTGACACACAGGCTGAACTAGGCATTAGCAATCGATCACGATCTGATAATTAAACTTACAACAGAAGGAAGTGAAACTTATGTAAACAGTCAAACACTGTATATTATAATTTAAAGTGCATTTTCACAAAATGTTATGGAAGTAAAACCATTTTAAACACAGATTTACAAAAAAAACAATGCATTACTAGTCTACATTTAAAGTGTCTTTTGACTTCAATCAACCCGTTCAATTTATAGCATCCTTTTTTATCATCATTACAGCAACAAGTCAGGTTTTGAAATAACCAGTCGCAACCGAATAGCATCTAAATAAACAACATTACTCACCATAGAACAACGTTGTGCACTTCATCAACAGCCACACCAATGAGATGCTCCCGTTAAACGTCTGTTTGAAGCATATCTCTTCACTTTTTAACACATACAAGCAATTCAGGAGAACCAAACTTTTTGACTCAACTAACTGCCTCAAGCAAAACTCTTGGACATCTTTTAGAGAGTTTGCCGCGAACTTTGCATATTTTTGAAAATCCAATGTTTAGCTGATCATGATAACTGCTCATTATTATCCACGTGAACACGACTGATTCTCTTCCTCAATGGAATGTCAGAGCTTTGTCTTCCAGGGACCGAAACTAATCGCGACACTCGCGTCTCCTGGAAATCCGTTTTTTTTTTCAACCAATCAAAGACGACTTTAACATTCTCACAGGGTTTCCAGAAAAGTGTAAGAAAAACATCAGACGTTCAGCCAACAGTTTGTGGGCGTGACGTCTGAGGCTGAGACTACATCTTACTAAACTCGATTTTAAAGGTTTACGATCTTTAAGTGATGCAATATAAAACACGATGAGCGGACTGCTGTCTAATAAGTGGAAATGAATCTGCTCGCAAACTTACCTTCGTGGCTCACGGGCTTCCTTCTGCACAGAAACATTACAGCTATCGAGTTTTAATAAATGTACTTAAACCTAACTATTTTCACTTGTTAGTGCCTAACAAACAGAAGTATTATATTAATTAAACAGCCATTTTATCTCCAATAAATAAAACATTTACTTGTGTTTAACATTCACAAAATAATTTAATGGTGGTATGCAAAACATTCAATTTAATTCAAAATTGAATTCAATAAAAACATTGCTGCTTGTGTTTTACAAGCACAAAATAATTTAATGGTGGTATACAAAACATTCAATTTAATTAAAGTATTATATTAGATACATTTTAAAACTTCAATGCGTGTATGATAAGCCTAGTAATACGTAAATATTTAAAATACATCAATAACTGATATCATAGGTTAACACAGATAAAATCATAGTTAAGTCTTTCTTTATTAAGCCCATTAATGAGTGTATTTGGGTTTGTGAGTTTATGACTGTTGGTGTCTGAGGTGGTGACTCGGATGGGGTCGTCAGTCATCAGAATGGTTGATTTTCAAGTTCATCGTTCCACTCTGTACCTGACAGAGTTCATTTAAGGACACAGACATGGTTGTTTCAAAAAATAAATAAATAAAGGACAAACGATCATTTCCCTACGTTATATAAGGCATGTTTGCGTATAATAACGAGGCAAAAAAAAAACAGTTCCTTGCATAATAATTCATGACTGCAGTGGCAGAACAGCGGGGTCAAGATTTTTTTTCTTTAAGCCCCACAAAAATCACGTTAGATACCAAACATGATAACAAAACCAATGGTTAGTGGCTAACTAAGTCAAATGCAAGCAATATGTGCTTTAAATTCACTTCACAAACGTGAATAGCGTAAAGAAAAATCTAGCAGCCTCAGAAACGATACATTAGAGTTTAGCACTACCATTACTTCGAGATAAAACTGTTATACATAATATAAAAACTGTTATTATATAATTCATATAACTGAAACATAAATAACCAGTGTTTTGAGGACATTTACCTCAGTGGACGTGTTGCTCGACGAGGATTTCGTTGCGATTCTCAATCTTGAAGAGAAATATGCAGCGAAGCTCTCCCGCGGATTACTGCCCCCTTTTGGTTATTTACTGGTACTACTGCCTTAACAATGACACTCCCAATGGATAAGGTGAGGATAATTTAATAGCATTTAATAGAGCCGTGTAATGACGTATAAATAATAAATTTAGCAAAAAATTGTCTGATAGACTGGTTAATATACAACACATGACTCAATTTGGTATACAAACAACCAATTTGTAAGCAAAGACTAGGCTATGTAAAATGTGAATTCACTTTTATTAGTAACTTTGGTAAGTTTCAGATTTCAATTCATAAACAACCTCGATGGGGGGGCCCAAAAATGCAGCCTGCCTAGTGTAGTCCGTTTATTTAATCCGGCTCTGGTTACACCACTAATTAGTATTAAAAAAAAAACATTTTGAGATACTTGGTAGCCTACAATATTTACCTCTTATGATTAAGCATTAGAGACTTGGGCTTGAGTAGGCTACTTGCTGGTGACAAGCTTCTCATTTCTCCGATGAGTCAACGACGACCGGAAGTGAACTTCACCGAGTCATATTGCACAGAAATCTTGTCCATTATTTTAAATAAATGATTCTGTTCCGGAACATATATTTTTTAAAAGTTTCTTGTTTTGTTTCTGTTTCTTGCAAAACATCAAAAGTTTCTGGTTTTTGTTTTCATTCCGTAAACAAGTTCAAAGCCTTGCTTAGAAGTCCATGTTTAAAAGTTAAGAGTTAAAGAGTTAAAAACTCGACATTCTTCATCTATCTTTCTTTTTTTGACGTGAGCTGACATTTTGTGGACTAACAGCATCTACGGCAGCATCTCTTGTTTACACATGTGCTTCAACGCATTACTGTGATGGTACGTAAGCACACATGCATACACGTAAACTAAAACAATAGCAGACGCCTTCAAAATAAAAGCAATGCACTTGAATTGCGTGTATGGCGAACACTTATTATGTCTTCCAATTGACCTCATGTGGCCACGACACACAGTGACAGGTCTGTGTGTAGGCTCACGCTACCTACTGGAAATTGTTAATCAACCTCTCTCAAACGCAATATATGTAGGATTTAAAAACTCCCTCGCGGGGGCAGATGAAAGTGTTCGGAGGGCCGTACTTTCCACACACCTGGTCTAGTCATTCCAAGTTCTATTTAATTTTATGTGGAAAAAAATGAGTAAGTGGGGGACCTTCAAATATTGTTGTGGGCAACTAGGGGGCCTTGAAGTGAAAAAGGTTGGGAACCACTTTGGTTTAATCTATATGAAGAGTTTGGTTCCAAAACGCAATAAATCCATTTTGACTATTTGGGTAAAAATGTGATTTCTATACCAAGAAAGTGACAAGATGAAAACCAATATTTTCTGTTACAAACTTTCACATAGCATCTTTAGGGTATAATAACATTAAAAATTCTAATCCATAATATTTTTTTTCCGCAAAATGCAATAAATCCAATTTTTTTTTTCAAAATGCTATAAATCTATTGAATCAGTATTTAAATGTGCATTCATCTTTGCCATGTTATATTCATTTAGTTGACTAGTGGTATACACTGATTAAAAAAATAAACATTAATAGCATTTATCAAAACACTTACTTTGTCCAGAGGCGGACAGAGTACACAGCTTCAGTACTTGAGTAAAAGTACAGTTACCCCTTGCTAAATTTTACTCAAGTAAAAGTAAAAGTACTATAGTCAGATGTCTACTTAAGTAAAAGTACAAAAGTACTTGTTTTTAAAAGTACTTGAGTATCAAGAGTACAAGAGTAAATTTTCTAAATGTTGCATTACTACTGCCACAGTGCACATTGAACCATGTGAGATGATTGACAGCTGTACAGCAAATGATAGAGCTCTGAGGTCAAATCTGATGCAAATCAGGAAGAGGAGACACAAATCGCTCTGTTCACTGTTTGAGCTCTTCAGATCGCATATCAGTGGAAAATTAATAGAAATGTTATTCTTTAAGACTAAATATAATAATGTGATAATTAATCATTATTTTCCCAAATATGCTCACCATTGTACTTATAGCCCCGGCGGATTCTGTATATTTTATCTATTTGAACACAAATAAACCGGAGAAGAACAGAATAAATGTTTTACGAATGATGATTTCTATTCAAAATAAAGAGCGTTACATATTCATTATTTTGGACTCCTGGCATAAATTAAGAAATTAATGTTATTGCAAACCAGTTTAATCATAAACAGTAGTCAAATGTCGAAACTGGAGTCTTAAACCTGTCTTGTGATGCTGAGTTTGTCCAGATCAAGTAAGAGTGTGATGTTTTGAAGAGTAATTCATTTTGAACAACAATAATCCAGGATCACCAGTGATCCCTGCCACTCTGAAGGGGTTGAATTTTTGTAAGCTGTGATGAAGTTTTGTTTTGGTAAACACAGCAAACACTTGAAAAGAAAACGATCATTAACTTGTTCAGAAAATTTAAATAGTCTGGCGAGGTGGGGCCACGGGTTGACACATTCCCAGAATGGACCTGCTGCGTCTTCATCCATTGTTTCGTGAGTGGTTTCGTCTCTTATCTAAATCTGACCATGATGACTTTGGCGGAAAGCTGAAGGTGATTGCTGATAGGCTGTCCCAATCAGTTGCGCCTGCACAATCCAATCACGTTTAAGAGAGGGAAACAACAAATTGAGGGTTTCTGATATTTTTATTTTTTCCTTTTTTTTAAGAAAAAGTAACTTGTACTTACGGTTATGGATAGAAATGTAGTGGAGTAAAGAGTAAAATATTTGCTTCTCAAATGTACTTGAGTAAAGTCATGAGTACTCCAAAAAAATTATACTCGAGTAAAGTACAGATCCCTCAAAATTGTACTTAAGTACTGTACTCAAGTAAATGTACTCCGTTACTGTCCGGCTCTGACTTTGTCATATTAAGAACACCGTCCTTAAGAAAATTAACCATGGTTTAACTACAGTTAAAACCAAAAAAAACCATGGTTACTGTAGTAAAACCATGGTAACCACAAAATAACCATGGTTTTGACAACCACGGTTTTCAAAAACCATAGTTAAACCATGGTTAGTGTAGTAAAACCATGGTTTTGCTGATAGTAACCAATACACCAAAAAAACATGGTTACTACAATTTTACCACAATAAAACCATGGTTAATTTTCGTAAGGGATTGCTGCTGTCATCCTTGGGAAGTCGTCGCTGAACTTTTTGGACAGCGATCAGCTGTAAAATGTTTTGATCCTGCTCTATTTTTGACTGATTCAATGTGTTAGCATGTCAGAAGCTTGATGCTGTCGTGTGAGAACAAGAACAGCCGTAATTTTTCCGTCTCCCAAGTGCCTCTCACGTAAATTATTCGATTTTGATGGCTTAGATTTTAAAGTATTATTTTTTGTTTGTCTGTTTGTTGATCACGAAGTACAAAGCAGATAAGGAAAACTAGGAATCTGTGAGTATTCAAAGCACCACCATTATTGTTTACAATACATGGAATGGGAGGGTTGTGATTTGTTGAGCGGTTTTATTGCATTCTGCAAAGAAGGAGGACCCGCCCACATATATATATATGTGATCCCTAGATATATATATGTAAGGAATAATTGACGACGGGCCATTGAATTATAAGAAAATAAGAAAATAATGCACACCAAGGTGGTAATGCGGCACGACGCGAACCACGTGTCAATTATTCCGCTTATACCACGGTTACCACAAACATTGCTCTGATGCCTATTTTTAAGACATTTGACAAGTTAGGTGTGCGTTTACAGAAAAATAATCAACACCCATAGAACATTTCTCAGCAAATCAGAATGCAGCATTCAACAGACCCGTGGTATGACTGACACTGAAGTTACTAAGGGTGCACTTGATGCGCTTTTGACCCTCAAAACCTGGTTCATTTGCCTCACACATATCATCAACACCTCCCTGCTCACCGGCACATTTACATCCTTTTAAGCAAGCCCTGGTCACTCTATTGCTTAAAAATGCCACACTGAACCCCTTGTTAACGGACAGTTATAGACCTGTCTCAGTCATTCCGTTCATTGCGAAAACACTTAAAAGAGCTTCAAGAGATCTTCCTTTCTATTACTGAAAACTTACTAGATGACAAGCAGTCAGGCTTCAAATGCAACCACTCCACCGAACAGAACTGCTATCGGTCACGGAAGCATTACGGCTAACTAAGGCAGAATCCAAATCTTTGGTTCTGATTCTGCTAGACCTGTCGGCAGCCTTTATTCAAACATCAGATACTACTAGCCACCCTAGTGTCGCTATATCACAGGTACTTCCCTCCAATGGTTCAAATGCCTTTGTCAAAAGCTATAAAGTAAGATGTTAATGAGCATATCCACTGGACATCGGCTATTTTCATCTTTGATAGCTCCTAAAGGCTTCATGTATGAAAACAGCACCATGTCAGCATAGAGCATACAGAACCGGAAGTGATCTACTATGTTTAACAAGAATGCGGAGAAGCGCATGTACCATATAAGGCAAACAGGATATATCAACTTCTTTTCAATGTGTATAAAGAAACCTTCAGTATACAAATCAACCTTTTGTGGATTCTCATATGAAGCATTATCATTAGAGAAGCTGCGATGGCTGGTAAGTCCAAATTCATATTTAAACAGGTTAAATCTGAAATAAATTTAGTATAAATCATAAAGTCTATACTTTGAAATACAATTTGTAAAATTCTTTACCTGTTCACTTTATTAATAAAAAACAAAGAAATATTAAAATTGAATTAGGCTACTTTTTTGTTTGTATTATAAAACGTACACTGTAAAAAATACTTTGCTGCCTTAAACATTTTTGTTATATCAACTCAGATTTACAGGTCATGTCAACAGAGATTAGTTGTCACAACTTATAAAATATAGTTGAGAAAAGTCAACTTCATTTTATAAGTTATAACAACTCACCTGCAGTTATACCAACTCATAGTCAAGATAAATAATAGTAAGTTGAAATGACTTGTAAATCCGAGTTGATTCAACAAAAAATTTTAAGGCAGCAAAGTATTTTTTACAATGTTTGAACTATGAATCACACCTATGAAAAAAATTATGATGAATAAAATTAGTATTCATCTGTGAAGAATACAAAACGTTTAAGTGTCATAATCTTTTGTTAAACACAGAGCTTATTTTTCTTGATAATCCAAAAGTTTATGGGGAAAATTAATAGGCTTTTTAGTGAGGGAACCAGTTGAACTTCTGTTGTTGACTTATAAAAACACGTCATCCCTGCTGCGATTTTATAACAAAACTACCTGCCTGATTTATTTATTTAGTTAACGAAGCATTATATTCGCAAATCATATGCATATTACAATAATAATACAATATAATAATTTACAATTAACTAAGAATAACAGTAAACATTATAATTGTTAATATTCTGAAATAAGAAAGTCTTGATGACATATGCAGCCTAGAAATGCGATATCCGGAGGCTGAAGCCTTCGGATTGAGAAATGGCCAGACTCAAATCGACTAGTTCTGCGTAACTGCGCATGTGCAGTATGCTAAAACTAAAGTATACACATTGTTGGCCTATTTCATTGGCTATTTCACCAAAGGAGCATTAAAAACCACAAGCTTGGTATATTAGGAATACTTTATACTTTTAAGTATATCTCCATAAAGGATTGAGTACAGGCAGGCTATAGGCCAAATACTCTCATGTGAGTATTAATAAATCAAGTATAGTTCAATGTAAACTTTAAGTATATTTATGTAAGAACATGAAAATAAACATAAAAATGGAACTTAAAGTATACTTTCTTATTTTAAAGTTTTAAAGAAGTACACTTACAGCACACTTTAATAAACTTCTTTTTCATAAGGGTATAATTTTGGTATAAAATAATAAGCAATAGATGTTGTATTTTATGGTGTCTTTGCCCGTTTCTAGCTTATTGATTTAACTATTTGTCATTACGCAGATCCAAACCCCTCCCATCTTTTAGACAACTTTGATGATTACAACGACACTGATCTCTCAAACACGACCGACTTTGTTGTGGATGAGAGCACCCTACTTTGTCCACCCATCCCTATAACTCATGCAGTCAACATCTCATTCTGCGTCATCTACGTGATCATTTTTCTGGTGGCCGTACCTGGAAATCTGATTGTGGGCTGTGTGATCGGTTCAAACAGACGATCACTTTCTTCTTCGGATGTTTACTTATTTAACCTGATGTTTGCTGACACTCTATTGGCTCTAATCTTGCCTTTCTCTGCGGTATCCGTATTGCGCGACTGGGTGTTAGGGGATTTCATGTGTAAACTGGTTTGCTTGGTGAAAGAAATAAACTTTTACACCAGCATCTTGTTTTTGGTGTGCATCAGTGTGGATCGCTATATGGTCATCGTGCGCGCTATGAAATCCCAGAATGCTCAGCGGCGGCTGTGCAGCGGTGTTGCGTGTGCAGTGGTGTGGTTCTTGGGTGGAGTGCTTTCATTGCCCTCGCTTTACAATGAGGCCTATTTTTCCAAAAATGGCAAACAGACCGTATGTGCCGAACGCTTTGAAGTGGACAGTGCCGACGAATGGCGACTGGCCACGCGTATCATAAGGCACCTGCTTGGCTTTTTACTCCCTCTAGTGGTCATGTTGACGTGCTACAGCATGACAGTAATGCGGCTCTTGCGTACACGTGGTTTCCAGAAGCAGAAAGCCATGAAGGTGATAGTCGCTGTGGTCGTGGCTTTTCTCTTGTGCTGGACCCCTTTTCACGTTGCCACGATGGTCGACACGCTGTTGAGGGTCAGAGCCTTTAAATTCAGTTGCTACACACGGACCTCTGTGGATGTTGCCGTGTTTGCTACGCAAAACCTAGGACTCATGCACTGCTGTATAAACCCCATGCTTTATGCTTTTGTGGGAGAAAAGTTTAGAAAGCAATTTTATGCAATTGCTTTAAAGAAAAGGAGTTCTGGATCGCTTTTCAATCTCTAGATCTAGCAGGTCTTCTTCTCTGCAATCTGAATTCACTTCTAACTTCCTGTGAGCTGCAGTCATGCAATGAACATCGATGTATGTAAATAATTAAGACAAACTGATACTACCTGTCTTTGTTTGCTTGTTTTACTACGTTCTGTTGTAGTGGCTATAATGTTGTTATGCGATGGCTCCCTCTATTGTTCAAAGTCATCACAATGCAGGGTGATGTGAGTGTTAAGAGAGAAAATTGGCTATAGGCTGGCTGAGCTTTCAAAACAAACTATTACTTTTATTATCACATTTGGGTTCCGAATTGAATAACAATAAATCTCAGTTTTTAAAATGTTGTGTAACTCAACATGAATCATCTGTGATACAAACATTAGTGATGCTCCAATTTGTGTGACTTGTTGAGGAGAACTCACAAATGCATTGTTACATTACTTTAAAGTACTTTTATTTTATTCATGATTATTTTTAAAAGACCTTTCATAACTTTTCTAAACTATTCTAACTTGAGAGGTACTTGTAACTGTCATATAAATGTAATGTTTGAATGCGTCTGGGTGCAGACTATTGTGTAATGGTTTATAAGTCCATAAATGCAATAATATTAAAACTTCTTCAGAGGTTATTTGATGTATTGTGTGATTTTTTTTTTGGCAAATGTTTAAGATATAAAATAAAATGTTATAAACCATTTCATTTCTGTTTTTCTTCCCCTAGTGACGGCTCTTTTGACGTTCATTTTCTGACAGTGTATGGTGTTATTTTGTCAGGGAGACCGAAAAGCAGAAATATTGAAGAATTGTGCAACAACAATTCACAGTGAACACATCCAAGTTAAAGGACAAAAAAATATAAGAAAAATATATAAGAAAACTGAAATATGCCACATAATTCATACGCTAGATTAGAAGTAGCACTGGGAAAAGATTAATCGTGATTAATCGTATGCAAAATAAAAGTGATTTTTGGCATAATATATGAGTGTGTGCTGTGTGTAATTGTTATGTACATATAAATACACACACACTCATATATGTATTTAAGAAACATCTACATGTGTATATATATTTATTTTTATACATTCTATATTAAAATAAATAAATTGATATATAAATAAAAAAATCTGACATGAATGTATGTGTGTGTGTGGTTAAATATACACAATAATTACACACAGTACACACATATATTATGCAAAAAATAACTTTTATTTTGTATGCGATTAATCGCGATTAATCTTTTCCCAGCCCTAAGTCTTTTTGAAGTCAAATTATCTTTTTGTGTGAAGACTGAAGTTTAAAATATCTGTAAGGTTAAATACACTGTAAACCATGAAAGCCTCATTAAGTTATGTGTACTTACTCTTTCTATTTAATTCAAATAATCATGGAAAAGTTTAGATATTAAACTCATGTTTGTAAATTTCCAAAAAGTTAAACGTAAAGTTACACATTCTCTTAACTACTTGTGAGTTGAAACAAAGCATATCTTCAAGTATATTTAACTCACATTTTTAAGCCAGCAGATGAACTTTTATGTTTCTACGTTTAACCAGCTTGAAATGTTTTACAGTGTATCTTTTGTAAAATAAAAACACACAAAACATTTCAAACTGTTCCTAGCAAGCAACAGTGCTCATTTTACTGTCTAGGTTAAGTGAGATTATGAGTATCCCACTTCTAGCCAAAATAAACTTGAATTTAGTTACATGTCGATTTTGCTAAAATAACTTGCGAAGTGATATTCCAACATGTAAGCAAAGTCAACAGTGATTACAAGCTGTTTGTTTCATTTATTTATTTTTGGGCTATGGTTAAACATTTATTAAATTTTCACTGACTTGCCAGATTTTGCCTTTAGACATCTGGGCTGTGTTTAAATGACAAGGCATTGACTATTATGCAAAATAGTGTATTTTTCTAAAATTATCCTAATGACATTAGTATTGTTTAATATATTTTTACCATTGTTTTTACTGCAGAATCGAGATGTCTTTGTGCTTTTTTGTTATTTACATATTGCAGTAAAATAGTTAGATAAAATGTGCCCCTTTGAAATCCAATCCAAAACCTTAATCTGGAAGCATCAAAGTTTTACAGTCAATATTAAAGATATCAAGATTATATATTCTTTACATTACGATTTTATGTAGAAAACATTAAATCACAAAAAAATATTTTAAATAGTTACCTTTATAAAATAGTAACAAATAGTTGGATTAAAATGTCTGCTAAATGTAAATTTGCTTTTCTCGTATTTACACATTGACAACCTGGTACCCATCATACACAATCATTTAGGATCACAAGTACCACATATGATTCTTAGTTTTGCTTTTAGTGTTTCAAACATGTTGATGTACATTGAACACTAGATGTTGATCATGTTGATTACATGTTTGTAATCTTCTGCTTTTCTCTGGCCACATAAAAGCAACATCACGCAGCATCCTTAACTTCTGCATACTCTACCGATACTAAAAACATCAAATGAATATCAGCAGATCTCCTGTTCAACAGCAAATGCTGTCTAAGACTATACCAAATGCATTTTACAATTTCAGTAGATAATTTTTAAGAATTTTTTTTTGGTATGTTACTCTAGGAGCAACCTTCACACTTAGGCAACAGACAGGATATATCATCATCTCTCCAACGTATATAAAGGAACCTTCAGTATACAAAACAACCATTTGTGTTTTCTCATGTGAAGCATTATCATGAATGAAGCTGCGATGATTGGTAAGTCAAAATTTTTATTTTAAATCTAAAATAAATTTAGATTAAATCATCAAGTCTATATTTTGAATTTACAATTTATACAATTCTTTACTTGGTCATTTTATTTTAATTGGGCACTGTAAAAATACATGATCAACTTAAAAAATAACTTCAACTGGTAACACTTAAAAAATAAAGTTTTGTTCAACTTAAAATTTCACTTTAGGTGAAACATTTTAAATAAACTTTGAAAGTTGAATAAACTTTATTATATATCTTTTTAAGTGTTACCAATTAAAGCAATTTTTAAGTTGGTCCATCTTTTCACTTTTTACAGTGCGTCTTGTGGTTTGACAGAATTTTTAAAGAATTACTTTTTTCAATAAAAAAAACTAAGAAATATTAAAATCTAATAACTTTTTCATTAATAACCTTAAAAGGTTATTTGTTTATATTATTAACTGGCATCCAGAATTAATCATTTTTTTAATTAGAACTCATAAGTTGGTATCTTTCATTATATTTTTTTAAATTAAAATAATAAGCAATAGAGGTTGTAATTTATGGTTCTTTGCCCGTTTCCCACTTATTGATTCAACAATATTTTATTACCAGATCCAGACAACTCCCATCTTGTAGTCAACTTCAGTGAATACTACTATGCTGAATACACAGATCTCGCAAACACGACCGACTTTGTTGTGGATGAGAGCACCCTACATTGTCCACCTATCCCTATAGCTGATGCAGTCAACATCTCATTCTGCGTCATCTACGTGATAATTTTTCTGGTGGCCGTACCTGGAAATCTAATTGTGGGCTGTGTGATCTGTTCAAACAGACGATCACTTTCTTCTTCGGATGTTTACTTATTTAACCTGATGTTTGCCGACACTCTATTGGCTCTAATCTTGCCTTTCTCTGCCGTATCCGTAGTGCACGGCTGGGTGTTTGGGGATTTCATATGCAAACTGGTTTCCCTGGTGAAAGAAATAAACTTTTACACCAGCATCTTGTTTTTGGTGTGCATCAGTGTGGATCGCTATATGCTCATTGTGCGCGCTATGGAATCCCAGAAGGCTCAGCGGCAGCTGTGCAGCGGTGTCACGTGTGCGGTGGTGTGGTTCTTGGGTGGCGTGCTTTCCTTACCCTCGCTTTACAATGAGGCCTATTCTTCTAAATCCGGCAAACAGACCGTATGTGCCGAACGCTTTGAGGTGGACAGTGCCGACGAATGGCGACTGGCCACGCGTATCATAAGGCACCTGCTCGGCTTTATACTCCCTCTAGTGGTCATGTTGACGTGCTACAGCGTGACAGTAGCGCGGCTCTTGCGTACACGGTGTTTCCAGAGGCAGAGGGCCATGAAGGTGATAGTCGCTGTGGTCGTGGCTTTTCTCTTGTGCTGGACCCCTTTTCACGTTACCACGATGATCGACACACTGTTGAGGGCCAAAGCCTTTCAATTCAGTTGCTTCACGCGGACCACCGTGGATGTTGCCGTGTTTGCTACGCAAAACCTGGGGCTCTTGCACTGCTGTGTAAACCCGGTGCTTTATGCTTTTGTGGGAGAGACATTTCGACGGCGACTAATGCAATTGCTTCAAAGGCAACAAGTTCTGGATCGCTTTTCAATCTCTAGACCTGGCAGGTCTTCTTCTCTGGCATCTGAATTCACTTCTAACTTTCTGTGAGATGCGGTCGTGCAGTGGGCATTGATGTATGTAAATAATTAATAAAAACTGATAGTACCTGTCCTTGTTTGCTTGTATTACTACGTTCTGTTGTAGTGGGTATAATGTTGTAATGCAGTGGCTCCCTCTATTGTTCTAATAATGTGAGTGTTAAGAGATCAAATTGGCTACTCATTTTATCTCTTTTGACTTTAAGTCCTATTTAGCACTGTTTGTCTTTAGAGTGTATGCTACATAATTCATACATAAAAAAATAAAAAAATACGATGTCAAATGATCTTTTTGTGTGAAGACAGACGTTTAAAATCTCATTGTGCATTTTGTATAAAGCCTCTGTTAGGTCACTTCATGTTATCTAAAATATATTTTGTAAAATGAATAAAATAGTTAGACATCTGGGCTGTGTTTGATTGGCTATAGGCGTCATTTATGTAATATGATTATAATGCAAAATTGCTGCTGGGTATTATTATAGTCAGACTTGTGTGTCTTTATCTGTTTTTCCATTTCCTTGTGATTCTTTAGGTGTTGATCAAGGTGTTGCTTTATTTTAACACATGCGCACACGCGCACACACACACACACACACACATATTTGTACTAACAAAAAGTGGTTCTTGGCTCGTTATCATAGAGGAACCATTTTAGTGCTATGTAGCACTTATGAAGCACCTATGAAGAACCATGTGGGTCATAGCACCACTATAGCAGCACATATGGTTCTACTAGTACATTATGGTTCTACACCGGTGCTACACAGGTACTTCATCTGAGCTATATGGCACTTAAAATGGTTCCTCTATGGTTAGGAGACAAAAACCACGTTGAGTGCTATTAAGCACCGTATTGTTTTAGAGTGTTTAAATTTCAAAATTGTTTTACTGCAAAGACATCAAGTCTGACTATTCCCATCTATAAGTTCTATAATTGGGTCCCCGGTGCTTGCATCAACCTAATGTGAAAAAGATTAGCCCAGTAACTTAGTTCCGGTAAACCGTTCTCTGCAAGCATGTGGAAAAATAGGTAATTGAAATTTGGCTCCTTTTGTGATGTCAGAAGGTGATCTTATTACAATAATACCGCTCCTTACTCTGCACTAACCACAGCACTGCCATTTAGTGCAGAGATCAGCGCATTTGCTTTTTAAAGGACACACCCAAAACAGCACATTTTTGCTCACACCTACAAAGTGTCAATTTTAACATGTTATAATCTATATGGTATTTTGAGCTAAAATTTCACATATGTACTCTGGGGACACCAAAAATGTATTTTACATCTTAAAAAGTCTTGTGAAATGTCCCCTTTAATATGTATATGCTGCTTTGTTATTTAAAATAGTTTGATAAAATGTGGCCTTGTCTGTAAATGTAAAATCCTTATCTAACTATAGGAGCATCACAGTTTGATTTTACATTGATTTTAATCTCTGACATGAACGAACTCAGTCAGTATTAAAGATATCAATATTATATTTTCTTTACCTTATGTAGGATGATTTTATGTAGAAAACATGCAGTAAACCACAAAAAATGATTTTAAAAAGTTACCTTTTTTAAAATAGTAACAAATATTGGATTAAAGTGTCTGCTAAATGCATAATTGTAAATTTGTTTTTCTCATTTTTACACATTCACAATCTCATGGTACCCATCATACATAATCTTTTATGTATGATGGGTACCATCATATGATTCTTAGTTTTGCGTTTTGATCATGTTTATGTCCTACATTGAACATGAGATGTTAATCTTGTGACCGAAATGTTAAGATCTGCACCAAACATGTTTTTAACCTTCTGTTTTCCTCTGGCCACATAAAAGCAACATACATCACGCAGCATCCTTAACTTCTGTATCCTACACAGATACTGAAAACATTAAATGAGTATCAGTAGATCTCTTGTGGAAGAGGAAATCCTGTCTAAGACTATACCAGATGTGTCCGAAATGCAGTTACAATGTTTTGAGATTACAGTAGAAAAAACTTTTTATTTCGGGATGTTCCTCTCAGAGTAACTTTCACAATTAGGCAAACAGGATATATCAACATCTCTTCAATGCGTATAAAGGAACCTTTTATACAAATCAACCATTTGTGGATTCTCATATGAAGCATTATCATGAATGAAGCTGCGATGGCTGGTAAGTCCAAATTTATATTTTAAACAGGTTAAATCATTGAAATAAATTTAGTATAAATCATAAAGTCTATACTTTGAAATACAATTTGTACAATTCTTTCCCCTTTATTAATGAAAACCAAAGACATTTTAAAATCGAATTACTTTTTTTATTAATAAACCTATAAATGGTTATTTATTTGTAGGCCTATTATAAAACGTATGAACTATATTAACTGGCCTTCATTATGAATCATTTTTAAATTACAATTTATTATATGTAACTACCCTTATAAAAAAATATGATGAATAAAATTAGTATTCATCTGTGAAGAATCCAAAACGTTTAAGTGTCATAATCTTTTGTTAAACACAGAGTTTATTTTTCGTGAAAATTCAAAAGTCTGTGGGAAAAAACGAATGGGCTTTTTTTAGTGAGGGAACCAGTTGAACTTCCGTTGTTAGCCTACAAAAATACGTCATCCCTGCCGCGATTTAATAACAAAACGACCAAAAAATTTCATTATGTAAAGCTACTCGGTTCATTTGATGGTTATACAGTTGAACAAGTAAAATTAACCAATCACACATACAATATTTAAACAAACACTGACTCACCTCAACAATCTCTCATTGTGTCAGATGCCGTTGCTCAATCGAAAGCCTGCAGCCTCCGGAGGTCGCATATGCAGGCTGCTTACGTCATCAAGCCTGATTTATTTACGTTAACACAGCATTATATTCGCAAATCATACTCATATTACAACATTTTACATTTAATTAAGAATAAAAGTAAACATTATAATTGTTAATATTCTGAAATAAAAAAGTATTGATGACGTATGCAGCCTAGAAATGCGACCATCGGAGGTTGCAGCCTTCGGATTGAGAAACGGCCAGATTTATATCTCCACCTGCAGGTAGTTCTGCGTAACTGCGCATGTGCGTTATGCTAAAACTATGTAAAATATACACATTGTTGGCCTATTTCATTGGCTATAAAAACCACAAGTTTATATTAGGAATACTTTATGCTTTTAAGTACATACACATTTTACTTAAAAGTATACTTTCCTATTTTAAAGCTTTAAAGAAGTACACTTACAGCACACTTGAACACTTCTTTTTCATAAGGGTATAATGTTGGTATCTTTCATTATAGTAGGCTACTCTGTCTGCCATTTAGTTAAAATAATAAGCAAAAGATGTTGTATTTTATGGTGTCTTTGCCCGTTTCCTATTGATTGATTGAACTATTTGTCATTAACAGATCCAAATGGCTCCTTTCAAATTGACTATATTTATGAAGAGTACAGCAATCCTCCGAACACGACCGACTTTGTTTTGGATGAGAGCACCCTACTTTGTCCACCCATCCCTATAGCTGATGCAGTCAACATTTCATTCTGCGTCATCTACGTGATAATTTTTCTGGTGGCCGTACCTGGGAATCTGATTGTGGGATGTGTGATCGGATCAAACAGACGATCACTTTCTTCTTCGGATGTCTACTTATTTAACCTGATGTTTGCCGACACTCTATTGGCTCTAATCTTGCCTTTCTCTGCGGTATCGGTACTGCACGGCTGGGTGTTTGGGGATTTCATATGCAAACTGGTTTCCCTGGTGAAAGAAATAAACTTTTACACCAGCATCTTGTTTTTGGTGTGCATCAGTGTGGATCGTTATATGGTCATCGTGCGCGCTATGGAATCCCAGAAGGCTCAGCGGCGGCTGTGCAGTGGTGTCGCGTGTGCAGTGGTGTGGTTCTTGGGTGGGGTGCTTTCATTGCCCTCGCTTTACAATGAGGCCTATTTTTCCACAGCTGGCAAAGAGAACGTATGTGCCGAACGCTTTAAGGTGGACAGTGCTGACGAATGGCGAATGGCTACACGTATCATGAGGCACCTGCTCGGCTTTATACTCCCTCTAGTGGTCATGTTGACGTGCTACAGTGTGACAGTAGCGCGGCTCTTGCGCACGCGGGGTTTCCAGAAGCAGAGGGCCATGAAGGTGATAGTCGCTGTGGTCGTGGCTTTTCTCTTATGCTGGACCCCTTTTCACGTTACCACGATGGTCGATACGCTGTTGAGGGCCAAAGCCATTCAATTCAGTTGCTCCATGCGGACCTCTGTGGATCTTGCCGTGTTTGCTACGCAAAACCTGGGTCTCATGCACTGCTGTGTAAACCCGGTGCTTTACGCTTTTGTGGGAGAAAAGTTTAGAAAGCGATTTATGCAATTGCTCCAAAGGAAAGGAGTTATGGATCGCTTTTCAATCTCTAGATCTAGCAGGTCTTCTTCTATGCAATCTGAAGGCACTTCAAACTTCCTGTGAGCTGCGATGATGTATATAAATTAAGACAAACTGATATTACCTGTCCTTGCCTGCTTGTATTACTACGTTTTGTTGATGTGAGTGTTTAGGGTTGAGCTCTAAAAACAAATGTGTCCTTTGGTGTTTGGTGTGTCCTTTTAAATGCAAATGAGCACTAAATGGCAGTGCCGTGGTTGGATAGTGCAGATTAAGGCGTGGTATTATCCCCTTCTGACATCACAACTATTTTTTTCACATACTTGCAGAGAATGGTTGATCTTTTTCACGTTTTTTAAGTTGATAGAAGCACTGGGGACCCAACTATAGCACTTAAACATGGAAAAAGTCTGATTTTCATGATATGTCCTGTTTAAAGTACTTTTATTTAATTCATTTTTGTTTAAAAAAGACCTTTCATAACCTTTCTAAATAATACTATTCTAGCTTGAGAGATACTTTACTGCAATGTTTTGCTTTAAATGCATCTGGGTCTAGACTGTGGTGTAACGGTTTATGGGCCGGTTTCCCGAACAGGGTTTAGATTAATCCAGGACTAGGCCTTAGTTATATTAGGACATTTACAAAAAACAATACTGGTGTGCATGCTGAGACAAAACAATGGCACTGATATATATATTAAGATATGTCAATGCAAGTTGTTTTTAAATTAAGCCAGCTCAGATATTAGTCTGGGACTAGGATAAAACCTGTCCGGGAAACCGCCGCTAAGTTATAAATGCATTGATAACTTTTTCAAAACGTATCATAGGTTGATGTATTGTGTGACTTAAGATATAAAATAAAATGTTATAAACCATTTCAGTTTTGTTTTTTTCATTTAGGTCATATTACATCAACAAGGATGTAAACTACCAGGATGTATACACATATTCACATACAACCTACATTTCTCAACACATCTATGTCTTATATGAGAAAATGTTAAATAAACAAAAATAATGTTATATTCAATGATAACAGAAGACATCAACAAAGTGTTATATTTATTTTCAAACGAACAGTAATTTGTACACTTTCAGCCACAGCAACAAGTGGATTACCTAAATATTTTTTCTGAAATAAAATGCTATTGTGAACAGTTTAATTAACGATAAGCTTATTTAACTTGAAAAAAGTTCTTCATACTTGTTTCTCTTGCGAAACTGTAGTACAGATTATATCTCATACCCATAGGTGTCATTTCCTTCGAGATAACCCCCTTAAAAAACATACACAACCCTCCCCCCAATAGTGATGCAGTGATTAATGAAAACACACGTACGGTTGAAACTTCAATGTTCAAACCTAATCTACGCCCTTGTGTCTGCCACCCCTCTGTTCATCTCAGATTTTTGATTAATCATACAGGAAGGAAAGAGATATGGTATAAATAATCGTTCAGGGACTTCATGTTTTCGATTTTCGGGAAACCATCAGTCAGTAAATCTCTTGTCAAATTTACTGAACAGCCATACGCTCCATAAACATCTAAAAACACAGAAGATTCATTGGTAAGCCAAAAATCATAAAAAATTACATGAATTTTTAAGATTAATTAAGACTTTGTAAAGAAATTGTAATGTTGTGGTTTGCTTAGTTTATTGCTTTTGGCTTTTTATTTGCACTTATGGATTAAACACTATGGCTCAAAAGTTTGGACACATGCATTTTATAAAACAGCTATGCATACTATCAACATGTTTAAAATATGTCTTTAATGTGTTTTTATGTATGCTGAATACTTGTTGGCTGCGTTGCATTTCCTTTACTATCCATTCAAACTCATCTTTATAAAATATGATATGGTATGATACGATATGATACACTTTATTGTCTCCTTTGGGAATTTTTTCTTAAGCAATGATGTAAATATAAAAAAAAGCTATAGATTAAACTTTCAAAGAAACAAATTTAAGTGTCCAGATTTTTGACTGATTGCTTTTAATGTCACTGCTTGAGTGATTTGCAATAAATATAATTTATATAAAAAAATGCATAATACAAAATATATACTTGATATAAGTGATTTCCTTTCCGAGGGGCGCAAAATCATGTTTTTGGAGTTTCATGTGTGTTGCTCGTCATGTCAAAACATGTGTTCGGTGTCACGTGCATCAAAATACGTGCCTGCTGCACACACGACGAAAGGGCTTATGATAAAAGAGATGCTCGCATTCACAAAATACTCGCAAGACACTATTGTAACACGAACACGCGAGCATCTCTTTTATCATAAACCCCTTTCGGAGCATCTGCAGCAGACACATATTTTGACATGACACGTGACACACATATTTTGACAAGATGAACCACACACATGATGGGCTACATACATGTTGTGACGAGCTTCATGGTGCGCCCTCGAAAAAGAAGTTACCGTCCACCACTGTAATTGTGTACGTCCATTAACTTTAATTTATTCTTTCAATTGACAGTCCAGCTTAAACATGGAAAATACTACAAATGACGATTATTATCCTTACTCTGGATTCAGCCAACCTTGCGAAGAAAACTTGCAGTATTTTAACAGCACAGTTTTAGTCCTAGTATACATCTTAGTCTTCTGTCTCAGCATGGTGGGCAACACCGTGGTAATTCTCGTGGTGTATTTCATGGAAAGCCGCAGGGCGTCTACTGACGTCTACCTGATGCACCTGGCGATCGCCGACCTGCTCTTTTCGTTGACTCTCCCATTCTGGGCCGTCGACCTCCACAGCGCCAACTGGATGTTCGGCACGGGTATGTGCAAAGTGGTGTCGGGTGTGCAGGAGACCACGTTTTACTGCTGCGTCTTCCTTCTGGCTTGCATCAGCGTCGATCGCTACCTGGCCGTCGTTAAAGCGACCCAGTTTCTCTCCAGACAGCGCCACCTAGTTGGGGCGGTATGCATGGTGGCATGGACGATTGCTTTTTTTCTGTCTCTGCCGGTTATAGTGCACCGCAAGGCTTTTATTCCTGAGGACAGGATGAATTACGTATGTCATGAGAATTTGACCGAAAGCATGGACGAATGGAGAATGGGCTTGCGTATTCTTCGCCACACGGCTGGATTCTTCATCCCGTTGACGGTGATGATCTTCTGTTACGGTTTTACTTTCTCCACTCTGTGTCATTCGCGAAACAGCCAGAAGCAGAAGGCCATGCGGGTGATCCTGTGTGTAGTACTGGCATTTATCATCTGCTGGTTGCCCAAAATCATCACAGAGATCATTGACAATCTGATGAGGGCCAGTCAGATCACTGACACATGCGAGCTGAGAAACAGTATAGATGTGGCGTTGTATATCACCAAGGCTTTGGCTTTTACCCACTGCGCTTTTAATCCCATTCTGTACGCTTTTATTGGAAAGAAATTCCGCAACCAGCTCCTAATGTCTCTCTTCAGGAAAGGCCTTGTGGGGAGGGAAACACTGTCAAAATACAGAGTTGGATCTGTCTACAGCTCAGCAAGCTCAAGACTTTCTTCTGTTACTCAAAGTTAGTATCCCTATTTGGCGTGCATGTGTGAATAAGGCATATCTTAGCTTCTGTAATCTTTAAATCTGAATTGAGAATGCAGAGTATCTCTACGTCAGCATAATTTTGCAGGATATGAAGCAACAAGAATACACAAATACGATTGTTGAGCTGTTACACAATGTCATTTCATTTCATACACTGTCAGAAAAATGGTCCCTAACTGTCCAAACCAAAAAGGTATACGTATCTATACATAAATGGTATATATTAGGACTTTTATCAGCTTTTTTGATCTTTATTTTCTGACAGTGTATGGTGTTATCTTGTGAGTGGGATAGAAAAGGAGAAATTTTGAAGGATTGTGCAACAACAATTCACAGTGACCACATCCGAAAATATAAAAAGAAAAAAAACAGAATTCCTCATGATTCATACGCTGTATTACTTTCGAAGTCATATGATCATTTTGTGTGAAGACTGGAGTTTAAAATCTCATTCTGCATTTTGCATAATGCCTGTGTTATGTTATGCCACTTTATGTTATCTATGTAAAATATCTTTTGTAAAAGAAAAAACGCATAAAACATTTCAAACAGTACCCAGCAAGCATTAGCCATCACTTCATCCATGGTTCATGGATCTCCAACCTTGTTCCTGGCAGGCACTTTTCCTGCAGATTTCAGCTCCAATCAAACACACCTTAACCTGTTAATCAAGTTGTTCAGGGCTACATTAACATTAGGGGCAGGTGTATTGGAGAAGGGTTAGAACTCAAATATGCTGGACATGTAGTATTCCAAAATCCAAAGTGTTCATTCGATGGACACTTTGCTATCCCGTGAGCCCCTGGGAGAGGAATTATCCAACAAAGAAAAGATGGGGGGAGGTTGTTTTATTCATTTGGACGGCCTTAGGGAGCGTAATGGAATTTTGTTTGAAATATTAACAGTGAGCGCCTTTGTGATAACTAGTTGCATAGTTGAAAACTACAATATTAATTTCTCGCCAGAAATGCAATCAAAAGGTGCAAAAAGTGAAAATTACACTAAATTTGTGATCTGTCACTTTCTTGGCCGCCATTTTATTTTTTCAAACTCAACCAGGCTCGACCAACCGCATTCCCCGTGCACGCCCATGCGTAGAATTGTGGGACAAGATGATGAAGGTATCTCAAGAGACAGGAAGTAAACCAAACATTGGATTAGGACGTGCCTTCCGGCCTTGGAATGCTGCCTCCTAAGGTAGCTTTGGCCCTGTCCCACATAGCGCACTTCATGTGGACTTTCGGTCTTATGGCCTTTAATTGCTACGAGTCCGTATGGTGTCCCATCTGTCATTTTTATGCTCCGATGTGTCTGTCCCAAAATACGATTCCGGTGCACCCTCGTGGACTCGCGTCAAGGGTCCCTAAAGTTTGCACTAAATTATGTCATCAAAGTGTGGACTTGAGACCAACTAAAAAATGTTATTACACTTCAATTATATTTTTTTCCAAAACTGGTTTCTGTCATTTACTGTAATTTTTATCACGCTGATGTGAATTGTTTGTTTTTAAAATAAGTTGTGCTAAGTTATTTAATGATATAAAAACGGTGGTGTCACGTCATGATTGACAGCTGTGATATCGTGTGATATGCGCATTCTGCGAGAGCGAGGCCGGGGTCTTGATTTCGCGTCTTTATTCCTGCTCACTACTGTGCAGGACTTGTCCCAAATTCGCTACTGCACAGACTCAAGACCCAAGATGTCAGCGCCATATCGGGACACTGGCGGCTTCACTTTTCACCAATGGAAGAGAGCGAACACTGATGGGCAACTTCTCTTTCTACGTTCGGCGTGACGCTCAAGTCTGTCCCAAAATATGACTGCAGTGGACTTGCGTCAAGGGTTCCTAAGGTCTGCACTACATGATGTCATCAAAGTGTGGACTCTGAAGAAGTCTGGAGTGTGCCATTTGGGACAGGGCCTTAGTCTACATGTCCGTATGGTGTCCCATCTGTCATTTATACACTCCGAAGTGTGCTAATCAGCACCCCTTTGCACCCTTGATGTGGTCTACGGCACTTTACCAACCCAGAAGTCCTTGCGAAAGAGCAATCAGACGACGGATGGGAGGAGGTCACACTGATAGGCAACTTCTCTTTCTATGTCCGGCGTGACGCTCGAGTCTGTCACAAAATACGATTCCGGTGCACGCTCTTGGACTCGGGTCAGGGGTCCCTAAAGTCTGCACTACATGATGTCATCAAAGTGTGGACTCTGAGGTCTTTTTGTTTTGCTAAAATCTGCAGGAAAGTAGCTCACCAGCAGCAGTGTTGGAGACACCTGGTCTAGGTTAACCATAAACCTAATAAACTTGAATTTGGTTTCATGTCATTTTTGACTTATATAACCCACTATGTAAGCAAAGTCAACAGTGATAACAATCTGTTTGGTTTCATTTCTTTATTTTATTATTAATTTCAAATTTCGGCTTGTTTTAATCGTCTGGTCTGTGTTTAGATGGACTGGCTATTAGATGTTTTTTAAATGCGAAAGTGCATTGCTGGTTATTATTAGACAGACTTGTGTGTCTTTGTCTGTTTTTCACTTTCCACATGATGATAACAATCTACGGAGGTGTTGCTTTAGTTTCCGTTAACCTGTATCTCAAAATGATCTGGAAAACAACCTTTATCACTTTACAAACACACCTTAATCTTTGTTTTTTTTCTGCATCACAACAAAGTTGAGTCAGTAAAAGTGAGTTTTGCTGCACATACTGTACTCAGTTAAGAAATCTGTCTGCGTTTTCTCGTGCAAGAACACGATTTCAACAACCTTTCCACTTCCCCTCAAAAACATTGATAAGTGATGAAACATGCTTCCTCATTACCTTTCTCAACCCAACTTTAAAAAACACCTCTGTCCCCAGCAAGAAAAAAACGAGATGTTGAAATGACGGCTAACTATAGACCCAATATAATCCGGCTATGAGGCTAACCCAGTTCTACCATAAATAACCTTGAATTTGGTCAAATGCCATTTTTGCCAAAATAACTTGAAGATGTATGATATCTGATAAGGTTTTTCCTTTAATTTCTTTTACATGTCCTAAAAGTTTACGCATTGTCTATTCTTGGGCTATACGTCTATTAGACTTTCACTGGCAGCCCAAATTTAGCTAAAATTGCTTGCTTGATTAAAGCTTTCTTGACTCTTCAAGACATATATACTGTGTCCATCAAACACATAATAATACTTGATTATAAGTATTATCAAAATAATATAAACTGTTGATGGTTGCAAGATGCTTATTGATCCTTATCAACAATGTAAGAGATGCGGTCGTACTTATTATTTCTGTGTAAAGGATGTGGTCCGCTTTTACTCTCTGCACTTTTGAAAAAATATTTCAGGTTATTGATTGAGAGGATGATTATTTTGTTTTGAAACTGTACCGCATAGTTATTTGGGGATTTAAAGCAATTATGGAAACTGTTTGACCACTTCATTTCTTACCAGATCACCATGCTGAAAAACGAACAGAAACGATCAAATTCTAATGGGTTTAATGGAAATTGTATTGGTTTTAATGGAAACTACAAAGGTCATCTGTGGGTCTCTAGTAATGTGTTGGGTTAATGGGGTGTTATCTGGTTTATGGAAACCAATAAACCAATTAAATTTGACTGAAATAAGGCCCAAACCATGTTGCAAAAAGACATTTTGTAATGAGTTTTAACAGGAAGCAGCTAGATGTTTATACACTCTTGAAATGAATGTGTTACAATACTTGACACATCGCTTTGTTATTTTTGCAAGGAACAACACACTATGTGTTTTTTTAACACATCTTGTGTTGTCCCTTTAATTTATTTGAAATCAACACGAAATGACACCTAATGTGTTAAAATGACACATAATGTGTTAAATAGGATAACACAAAACAATGTTTTAAAAATTAACACATACTTTCTTAGAGTGTAATAGTGTTTGTAATGGAAATCATGTAATTTTCAGCATAAAAGTAGTTGGGCATCATGCAATTGTTTTTTATATTCATATATTATTCAAGTCATCAACCCTGTTTTAAATGTATGTTGTATGCATTTTATACTCACATATATCACTGTATATATTAAAGCTAGAAGACATAAAAGGATTGTTGTGGATTACTTTTATGAGTGATTATATATTTGCGTGTACATTTGGTGTCCAAAGTCGTTATTTTGTCAGCTTTTTCAAAAGGTTATATTTTAAATTATTTTAATAATTTGGTCCTTATTGTCATGGGTCACAAGACAGGCTATAACAATATCATATTTTCTGTTTGAAGTTTTCTGAATGAGTTTCATATGGAAAAATATTGGTGCTAAATAGTATTTTACCATTTTTAGTGCTATAAAGCACCTATAAATCACCTATGAAGAACCAACCGGGGATGATATAGCACTACTATAGCACCAAGTATGGTTCTATATAGCACAATAGGGTTCTCCACAGGTGTCATAGGTGCTATATTGCATTTAAAATGGTTCCAATATGATTATGAGTCAGTGAACCACTTTTAGTGCTATTTAGTACCGTTTGTTTTTCTAGTATTATGATGAAAAAAAGGTTCACACCTTTGCCCTAAGATTCACCCGCGAACAAAAGGTCAGGGTTTTTTCCTTTCCTTGTGATGATAACAATCTGTGAAGGTGTTGCTTTCAGTTGATCAGTATCTTAATCAGAAATGATCTGGAAAACAACCTTTGTCACACTGCAGAGGTAGATCACACACACACACACACACACACACACACACACACACACACACACACACACACACACACGCACACACATATTACACATATATTACACACACACACGTGCACACACACACACACATACAATCCATGTTTTACTGCTGTACATCAATTTTGTTAATTGCATTTATTTGTTTTTATTTTGTCATTTGTGTTTTGTCTTTATTTCATATATGATTACATGTTAATGGGGTGGTTTCCCGGACAGAGATTAGCTTAAGTCAGGACTTAAGATAAGTTTGAAAACTATCTGTTATGGTCTGTAACATTTAAATTTAGTCATTTAGCAGACACTTTTATCCAAAGTGCCTTACAAATGTGGTAAAAGCAATTATAAGAACACAAGAACAGCAATATATAAGTAATATATCTCTCGTCAAGTCTAACACAGTATACATAGCCAAGGTTTTGTTTTAGTTTTTTTAAGGACATTAAAGATAATAGGAAAATAGAAAAAGATATTAAACTCTGTATTAGTAAGTGACAGGGGATTGGACATTGGAAGGACCAGGAGAATTCCCACTGAGCCGGTCTGTTTTTTAGCCACGAGGGCCGGTGTTGTCATGCATGATTAAAAATAAACTTGAGCGCAACTTGATTCAAACGGTTTCTGAAAGAAAAAAAAGTATTTTTTTAAATCTAAGTCATAGGTCATAGTTGTTTTTTCTGCTGTAAACTACACACAACCTATATTTATGATAAAAGAAATTACAGAACCAGATGTGGCCTCATTATTCATCGTCTATTGCAAGAGTGACAGTTTCATATAAATATGATGTTTTCTCAAGTAAAACAAACTTTTGAAAGTCCGTTATATATTTGTTACTTTTTTACACAAAGTAGGCATACCTTAAGTTATTTGGCAACATACATGATCTGAAAAGTAAAAAATGAAAATAAGGATTTTTATTTTTCCATCTGTTTGCCCTGTATACTTGATAAATCTTGCTTGTGTAACGTATATCAGGGGTTTCCAAACTTTTTCAACCCAACAGGTAATCTCAAGACCCAGAAATATAGGGGAAAACACAAACACGTTTGTTCCATTTCAGTCGTTTTTAAATAAGTTTTGAATAGCCTAATCATTGTTTATGCTACTGTATTTAAACTGAATTGGAAATGATATATTTTAAAAATACAATGAATTGCAAGGCTGCAGAGAACAGTGCACTATTGCTGACTTATGTAGGCTACTGAGGATTTAATTATATTATTATTAAAACTAAAGTGGGCTGGTCTAAGGCATGAAACTCCAGGGCTGAAAATGAGTACCACTGGTAAGTGAGGTGTTGGCGGAAGAGATACATTTTTACATCCATGACAATGAGTACCAAATTATTAAAATTAAAAATATAACCTTTTGCAAAAAAAAATTACTTTGGACACCAAATGAACATATAATTACTTTACCACCATTTTACTGTATGAGACCATATAAACCAGTGGTCTCCAAAATGGTGCCCGCGGGCACAAGGTTGCCCGCACAGAGTCTGTGAGTTGCCCGCCAAAGCACATTCTATTAATAGCCTCAATTTTAATATTTATCTATTTCATATTTTTATATTACCTCGGCTTATTTTATGTATGTTAACATTTTAAATTATGATAAAACATATCAACAAGTAAAATTAAATAAAATCAACAAGTAAAAGAAAAGGTTTTAAGTAGACTATATAAAAAAGTAGCCCTCCAGATTGTATTATCCATTGTGGTAGCCCTTGCTCAAAAAAGATTGTAAAATAGTATGAGACATGAAGATATCCTGCATAGTGAGAGTGATCCAGCAGATGGCGCTAATAGACTGAACCAGTAAGAGAAACTTGCAGAAGAAGAAGAGAAGCAACAACAAACATGTGAGTGTGTACAGTAGATACCTTCCTGAGAGTTTTATTAGCGAGGGAATCACTATAAAGTTCAGCTGCTCACTTTTAACGTTTAAGGTTCATCAACTGCTAGTATCGGGATGAATGATGCATTAGTAGTTAACCATTTAACGTAGACATGAAGCTTAAAGAGTTGGAGAGCTGTCTTCAGCAGGTGGACGGATTTGAGGAACCCAAAATTCTCCTCGAGCAGTATCCCACCAGCCCTCATATAGCAGGTACTGTTTGACACTTTATTCTTTCATTATTCGAGGTTGATAAGCAATATCAATGTTTTACTATAGTGTATATAATATTATGCATTTAGCCTGTGTGTTTTTGTGATTATGTCTACTAGGGTGGTAGTATACAGTAGGCTACAACTTTCTAGTTACACCCAGCTCTAAAATACTTTATTAGGCAGCTTAAAATATTGTGGACAGTGGGAGTGCCTTAAAGTGAACATTAGGGAGACACATTTATCCACGTGACTTATAGTGTGTTCCTCAGGATCGAACTTATGACATTTATGTTGCTCCTCATGCAATGCTTTACCAGTTGAGCTAGAGGAACATTAAAATCCACTACAAAGTGTAAAAAAAGTTCATTATATATCTTGTGTTCTGGTATAAGTATCAACTTTTAAATGTATTATTTTTGTACGTTACTTTTAAAGGAATAGTCTACTCATTTTCAATATTAAAATGTTATTACCTTAACTAAGAATTGTTGATACATCCCTCTATCATCTGTGTGCGTGCATGTAAGCGCTGGAGCGCGCTGCGACGCTTCGATAGCATTTAGCTTAGCCCCATTCATTCAATGGTACCATTTATAAGATAAAGTTAGAAGTGACCAAACACATCAACGTTTTTCCTATTTAAGACGAGTAGTTATACGAGCAAGTTTGGTGGTACAAAATAAAACGTAGCGCTTTTCTAAGCGGAGGAAGTATATTTTATGGCGTAATAGCACTTTTGGGAGTACTTCGACTCACCTGAAACGTCCGCTCCCCTTCTCACTCTCATAATGGGAGAGGGAGGGTGTTACTGCGCCGAGTCCAAGTACTCCCAAAAGTGCTATTACGCCATAAAATGTAGCTCCTCTTTTAAATCCGCTTAGAAACGTTTTATTTTGTACCACCAAACTTGCTCGTATAACTACTCGTCTTAAATAGGAAAAACGTTGATGTGTTTGGTCACTTCTAACTTTATCTCTAAATGGTACCATTGAATGAATGGGGCTAAGCTAAATGCTATCGAAGCGTCGCAGCGCGCTCCAGCGCTTACGTGCACGCACACAGATGATAGAGGGATGTATCAACAATTCTTAGTTAAGGTAATAACATATTTTAATATTGAAAATGAGTAGACTATTCCTTTAAGTTGATACTTTTTAAAAGGGGCTGGGACGATTAATCGCGATTCTTACTAACATTACCTGTCTGATATTGATTTTGAATCGCGAAGGTGATATTATGCACAGCTTTTTCATGTATTATGGCTCTTTGATCAGAAGGAAGTCCTTATAAATCTAAAAAATAACTGTATGGGGGCGTACACACCAAAGCTTTTAGGGGTTTGTGCACACCAAAACTTTTAAATGCGGCTGAAAACACCTGGAGGACGCCGAATGTCAGCTGTTTCTTCAGCTGAGCGCTTTGGTAGCTGTGATACTTTAGCAGTGAGCCGGTTGGTTGCTGTGGTAATGTCCCGCCTCTCCTCCACCGCGACTGGACAGCCGCGCGAGAACCGACACCGACGAGCAGAGGCCCCCACCCAAAATTGAATACTCTTCAACTCTCGGTGCTCAGCGCTGAGCGCGGAAAAACTGTTGAGCGGAAAAATAGCCGAGTGCCGCTTTTCGGCGCGGAAGAAAACCGCTAGCTGCTGACTTATTTGAAAAACGCTGAGCTTCCATTGGAAACAATTGAAAAAATGTGTCGGCCGTGGGCGTAAAAGCTTTGGTGAGAACGCCCCTTTACGCCCGCGGCCGGTGTATGTTTCCAGTTGTTTCCAATGGAAGCTCTGCGTTTTTTAAATAAGCCAGCCGCTAGCGGTTTTCTTACGCGCCGAAAACCTGCACTCAGCGGTTTTTCCATGCTCAGCGTCGTGAGCCGAAAAACATTCAACCCCGGGCGAAAAGCTCCGCTCGCCAATGTCAGCTCCCACACGGCCGTCCAACCACAGCGGAGAAAGGGCGGGGCACCACCCAATAAATATTTCTGTATTTATTTCTACATTTATTTGTGTATTTATTTATTTACACTCAGTTTATATATTTAATTATGTGTTTAATTAATTACTTTTCATTTAGGCATTTATGTATTTATTCATTTCTGTATTTCTACATTTATTTATGCATTTATTTTTTATGTACAGTAATTTGTAACTTTTTCCAGTAAATTTTTCAATGTAGTAATGCACTGTAACTGTGCGTTCATACCAGGCATGAATGAAGGGAACAACTCTCACAATTCGTGCGTAGTGGTGGGACACTTGAACATTGTGAGTGAACGCGCGTAATTCTTTTGTGAAATTTGCATCATTCGCGCGTGAAATTCAGATTTGTTGGCTTAAGTTAGCTTGTAGTCTCAATGAGTACATTTACATGAACAGAATAAGCGGATAACTATCAAAAATCTGCTTATTATAAAAACTGTTTTCATGCGTTTACATGCAAATCTTAAACCGGCTATGCAGACAACTGCGTTTACATGGGACTTGGAGATTTGTCAGGTTTTGGCAGGTAGTGACATCATCGCATATAGTACGTAATAGTTGATCAAAAAGCCGACGGCACATTTGTCTTATATAATTTGTATATATTGTTTTATCTCTGTGTCTCCAGAACCTGTAAATATAACATCAGTTTTTATTTTCGCAGTTTCTCTGCCAACTGCTTTAGTAGAGCAGAGACTTTTATGCGTTACTTTGCGCTTACTTCTGCGTCTGACGTTTATCTTTTAAACGCGGGGACATGCGCACATGGACAAAACCGCGAGAAAGCCGGTTAAGGTGTTTACATGCCACCCGAAATCGGGGTCATGAGCAAAAACTACCTGTGCTGATCGTTTTTTGCTTACGCGTTTATGGGCTTTTCCCGATTAAAGAAACCCATTTTACGCGTTTACATGACCCCACGTGTTATCAGTTTTTTAAGCAAAATCGGTGTAAGACTTTGCATGTAAACGCACTTAATATGTGTGTATATATAGCTTCAATTGAGTAAACAGTGTTTTTACAACTTACCAATTTCTCCAAACTCCTTTCTTCCAAGCAAAGAACCTTTTTATTCCTGTTTTTATAAAAGTAAGAAGATGTGTTGTACAGCTCCGGGTGTCCGGGTGACAGCGCTTATTCGTATATCCTACAAAGTTTAAATATCCTACAAAGTTTAAATTTTTTTAATGCCCAAAACGCTCAATTGTAAATCACTCGCGCTTCATTCGTGTCTGGTGTGAACACAACATACGTCGCTTTGTTTGGATAAAAGCGCCTGCAAAATGCATAAATGTTCACGAATCTTAAAAATGTGTGATGTTTCACTGCAGGCTGTATGTTATACACCATCCACAACACATTTGATGACATAGAGAACAAACTTGTGGCTGACCTGGGCTGTGGCTGCGGGGTGTTGTCTATAGGAGCGGCAGTCCTTGATGCTGGGTAAGATGGTTTCCATTAATGATCTTAAGTCACTGTTTTAAAATCAGGTGAATCAACATTAATCACAAACTTCTCTTGCTAGACTTTGTGTGGGATTTGACGTTGACGAAGACGCTTTGGATATATTCAAAAGAAACGTTGAGGAATTCGAACTTCACAACGTTGATGTTGTCCAGTGTGATGTTTGCGCTATTGGATCCTTGTACGACAAGAAGTTTGACACTGTTATCATGAATCCTCCATTCGGCACAAAACATAACCAGGGTAAATCGATATAAAATGCTAACTTGTTTTAGTTCTGTAATCAGATGGATTTCTGAGAGTTGTGAAAAAGATTATGAATTTAGGGATTAAACTCTGACTTTACTATGCGGTAAGACCATAAGACTGGTACATAAAACAGGTAATTGTAATGTTGAACAATGTTTCTGTTTGAACCTGTAGGTATTGACATGCAGTTCCTAAAGACGGCCATATCCATGGCCAGAACGGCGGTGTATTCTCTTCACAAAACCTCCACACGAGATGTACGTGGCCACTTTACAATTTTACAGTCTATCTCGGTTCAGATTTATCAGTGAATTGCATTTCTTTGCAGAACATCCAGAAGAAATCTAAAGACTGGAAAGTGAACATGGAAGTCATCGCAGGTAAGATTTCTGTGCCTGCCTTTCACACGTGTGTGTGTGTGTGTGCGTGTGCGTGCGTGCGTGTGGTATCATGGTGACATGTCTTTTATTAGCTCATACTGCTTAACATTTTTCCAAAATCCCTTTTATACCGACAGAGCTAAGATATGACCTACCAGCATCTTACAAGTTCCACAAAAAGAAGTCGGTAAGTCAGCATGCTTTACCATGTGAAAAAGTGCACAAAAATACACTTAATTTTAAGTACACTTAGTAAATGTACTATTACCATACACTTATTTTGTTCTTAATATACAATTTTTTTCTAGATGTACTTAACTGTGCCATTTATTGCAATACACTTAAATTCTATCATATAAGTATAACTGGTAATTAATTTACTTTTTTAAATGCAGCTACTTAAGTATAACTGTACTTCAACCCCTTAACTCTTTCCCCGCCATTGACGAGTTATCTCGTCAATCAAGAGAAAACATTTGCATGAAAAAAATTTGTTCCTGATGAGTTTTTATGGTAATGTTTAATACAGAGATTATCCACTATATGGTGCACTTATCCAATTTATAAAAAACTCAAGCAAACAAATAATAATTTAAAAAAAAAAATTCTTCACAAAAATGCAATTATTTCAGCTTTAAAAAAAATAAAAAATTGTATTTTTAAAGAAAAATACCCATATTTAAAAGTTTATAAGCAGAGAAAAATATAGATAGGATGAAACGTTTTTTTTTCCCCTGTTTGTTTGTTTGAAAGTAGAGGGTCTGTTCTTTCATTTGATATATTTGTATGTTTATATATTTTTAGAAGAAAATTTTCCTGAAAGGCATTTTGTGAAACTTTTCTAAAAATCACAAAAAATGCTGGCGTGCAACTTTTTAAAAAAAAGCTGGCGGGGAATGAGTTAACTTCAATATTTTGCATGTAAATTTTAATCTATCGTGACAATATATGGTTGGAAAGGTCTAAGAATGTAGTCTTCATATTTCAAAACCTTTTAGCAGTACTAATAATGCAGTGACCGTAATTTATTAATTTGTGACAAGAGTAAGCAGCAAACTGTTGACACCTAGTGGCCATTGTTGATAAAACCACTAAAAGTGTAACACAAAGCTATTTTTTTGTGATAATTTTATGTATAAAATATATACTTTATTGCATATTTAATATTTTCACCTCCAGACACTTTTGTAAAAAACTCCCCCTCTCCCCACTCAAAAAGGGCTGTGCCAGTTAAGGAGATAAAATTAATATATTTGTAGTGTATAACTTTTATGCTTTTATTTTTTTATCCAGTGTAGCACTGGAAAAATCCTGACATTTAACTGTACAGTGAAATATTATTTACATATTCTTTTGTATTTGGTCATTTTAGGTTGACATTCAAGTGGACTTCATTCGTTTCACTCCGACATAAAAGGATTGTCTTTTTTTGCAAATGTTTCATTTTTTTTTAACAAACACTGCTGCTCAAATAAATTTTATAACTAAACATGATTGTCATAATTTACAAAAACTACTGTTGTAATTTTATTTCAAATTTCGACAGCATACACAGTTAAACACCCATTTCATATGACTAAAATTCTAATAACAAATCAGCAATCAACTAAAACACATTGTGCCACAAACCATATTTATCCTCATCACAAATCAACCCATATTGATAACACTTTACAATAAGGTTGTATTAGTAAAAATGTGTGAATGTTTAATAAATGCTTTAGAACTTTTGTTCATTGTTCAGGGTTCCCACGGGTCCATGAAATCCTTAAAAGTTTGTGAATCTGGGGGGGGGGATTCAAGGCCCTGGGAAGTTTTTGAAAATATACATACATAGATACAGCTCATTAAAAGTGCTTGAATCTATTTTATGCAAGAAGTTTTCTGGAAAAAAAATCCATATTATTCCCTGTGTAGTGTAGGATAATATTATACAAATTCTACTTTTTAAGCACACGTGTTAAACTGTTCGCTTTAAATGCTTATATCTTCTGTATGCGAATGTTGATTCATACCGAAATGCTGTTTTGCATACTGTAGTTGTGTTTGACACATGAAAACGTCTCGGGTTACGTATGTAACTCTTGTTCCCTGAGAAGGGAACAAGACACTGCGTCTCCCTTGCCATACTTCCTGTGTCCCTGTAACGCCGTCTTTGGTAATATTTCAGATAGCTATATACTTCCTGGCTCCCGCGTCACCCTGTCTTTGTCGTTAAGCCTCACCATTGGTTGAATTTGATATACACATTCAGACGCACTTACCCCTGGAGGCATCCCCAAAGTGTCACCGCAGTGACGCAGCGCAAGTTCCCTCAAAAGGGAACTGTAACAATGTATCTTAAAAGGTAACACAATGTAACCTTGCTCTCACTTGAAATGTGTCCCCACATAGTCCTTAAATTTTAGGGTATTGGACCTGGAAAGTAATTGAAAGGTCCTTGAATTTGAAGTTAACTAAGGTGTGGGAACCCTGATTGTTTGTTCACGTTACTCAATGACTTAACTAATTGTTAACAAATAAAACCTTATTGTAAAGTGTTACCCACATATTTAATGCAGTCAGATTTACTTGTGTTATCTAGTATAGTTTTGATTTGTGTGTGTAAATTTCTTCTAACAGTTGAGGGGACAATAAACATAAAAATGTTCAAGGAAAAATACATTGGTTATCTTTTTTTGTCATAACTAGTCAGCATTATCTGTGGTATTTATCATATTATTAACAACATGTTTTTTAATGATATTTTTAGTGGGGACAACCCTCAGTTGGAGTGGGTCTTGATCTCCCTCCGCGATTTCCACATATTGTTTTGATCATGTTGTCCTCTGCCTCCATTGGCTGTTTTACCAAGTGACAGATTCATTTATTAAAAAATAAAGTTGTCTTCAATTGGATGCACCGCCTGTGACGTTATCATTAACAACAAATGAGTTGTTATTTTGCCTTCGTACCAATGCAAAATTATACGGTTCATATCATTTTACTGTTTGCATTTATCTTTGTCGTTTCCTTCTGCATATGACCTTCACTATTTATGTTGAAAACTACTGTATGTGGTTAACAGAAGTGCTCTTATCTGTTGTGCTATTGAGTACATATTTTGAAATATCCTTTCCTTAGCAGAAAACAGGCCAAACCGTTTCTCACACATGTAAAGATGTTATCACATTGACACCATCAGTGACCAGAATGATCTGAAGCCACAGATCTAGTGATTATAACATCAGTTATGATTTCACACACTAAACACACAAACGCAGCCGTGTGAGCGGGAAGCCGATGGAAGGTTTCCCACTATCTCCCAACAATCCGTCTCAGGGTCATACCTCTCTATGCTTGGCAGGTACGAACCCTTTGAGTATGAATATCCACCTGCTACGTAGATGCATCCGTGTATAACTGCAGCTCCACACTCCATCCTTACCTCCTTCGTCTCTGACATCTGCCTCCATTCGTTCTGCTCGGGGTCGTAACAGTCTGTGATGGTGGTCTGACCGCCGACCAGATAAAGTTTATTGTTTAATGATACAGAGCACAGGCCATACTCTGAAACGGAAAAGAGTTTTTAAATGTGAATGATAGTGAAGAATGTTAAATAGCACTAGTAAATCATTAAAGAGTCATTATTTCACAGTGTGGTGGTCAAACGAGTTGATGTTTTATCAAACAGTTTAGCTTCACGATATCAGACTTTCACTACACAATTATCCTGGCTAAAGAAACTCACAATAATAATGTTATTGCGCTTTTGTTTTTTATAGGGGAACAATACTATCAGTTAAGTTCATCTTTAGCATTGTTTATTTTGATGGTTTTCTTTTTTTGGCTAATGAGTTAAAAGTAGAGAGGCAGAAAAGTGTTTGTAAAAACTGTGGCTCTTAAAAGGGACATTTCACAAGATTTTTTAAAGATGTAAAATAAATAATTGGTGTCCCCAGAGTACATACATGTATATGAGGTTTTAGCTCAAAATACCATATATATAATTTATTTTAGCATGTTAAAATTGCCACATTGTAGGTGTGAGCAAAAATGTGCCGTCTTAGGTGTGTCCCTTTTAAATACAAATAAGCTGATGAAATGCAAACACTGATCACCATAATGGTGGTTTGTTAAAATTGAAACTCAGTTATGCTGTCAATTATTTTTTCTCTCTTTCTCTCTGCACTAAATGGCAGTGCCGTGGTTGGATAGTGCAGATTAAGGGGCGGTATTATAATAATAAGATCCCCTTCTGACATCACAAGGGGAGCCAAATTTCAATGACCTATTTATTCACATGCTTGCATAGAATGGCTTACCCAAACTAAGTTACTGGGTTGATCTTTTTCAAATTTTCTAGGTTGATAGAAGCACTGGGGACCCAATTATAGCACTTAAACATGGAAAGACATGTTTAAACATCAGA
Source organism: Misgurnus anguillicaudatus (assembly GCF_027580225.2). Lineage (NCBI taxonomy): Eukaryota > Metazoa > Chordata > Actinopteri > Cypriniformes > Cobitidae > Misgurnus > Misgurnus anguillicaudatus. Next base: position 41,847,607 of record NC_073353.2, on the reverse strand, counting down.
TTTTAATGATATGCGCCCTTTAAACATTATACGCATGTCGCGTCACCGCACATCCAATGAAACCATCTATAGAGTGCTTTTTCTTTTTACGTTGTCTCAGACAATGACGTTTTTGTCCTGTGGTGGCTATCGTAGCTTCACTATGCATTTCAAAAGGGGTGAGCTGTGGACTGAGCTGTCTCACCAATAAATGCAGCTATAAATCTATACACTGGTCCTTTGAAGCATCATTTTAAATGGCTGCTGAATTATTAATATTATTATATGTCTGATATTAAGACGATATTGATGCCGGTTTTCAATATCATGTTTTATGTCAATACCTGTATATTGTGACACCCCTAGCACAAAGTAACATATAGGCACTTTAGATCACTTTTAGTCTGGATCTAAAAAGAAATGTAAGTGTCTTACCAGGATGTGGACATGTTGTTATAATGCTCCATTCATTGATATCTGCCCTGTACATCTGAATCTTCTCATAAGTGCAGCTTCCTCTGTACCCATGATGCCCTCCGGTAACATAGATTCTGTCATTTACTACACAAGCACTAGCATTTCCAACACCTGTAAACATGAAAACGGAGAAACAATTTCATGAACTTCAATTAAAGGATACAGGAATAAAAAAAGGTCTGACCTGTGTTTTTAATATGGGACAACTCCATATTAAACCCTATCGATTAAGAATGGGATGTCATTCAGGTTCATGTGCATATAAAGGCAGATTCACCTCAGAGCTTTGATTTGGTTCATGGCTTACAGTAATTCTTTAATATACTATTTTTTTATTTACTCTCTATTGAGAAAATGGTGTGAAAAAATACTTCCAGAACCAGGGTAAACTAGGGATGCACCAATACCACTTTTTTGGAATACGAGTACGAGAATGAGTACTTGCATTTCAGTACTTGTCGATACCGAGTACAAAAAAAATGATTTAAATTGACAGGTAACAGCTTTAGTCATATAATTTAACAAAAAAACAAGGGACTAGTTTGGAATTAAGAACATTTATTTAAAATGAAAAGCATGTTGTATGCAACATATAACAGGGGTATCAGTATCAGTGCATCCCTATAGGGTAAACCAGGGTAAAAGTGAGGCAAAATGGTTGGCTGTAGAATAAATAATCCTTGTGCTGTAAAAACCCATAATGTACAAACAAATCAATTCTGCACTCCTCGTAGTCATACCTTGTACCATATCTGCCACAGGGAACCAATTCTTTTTCAAAGGGTCATAATATTCAGTTCCTCGTGTCGGAGCGCCTCCTGTGTATCCACCTATGGCATATATGCATCCCCGTAACGCCACAGAGCAGTGATAATACCTGGCTGTGAGCATTTGACATCCTTCTGTCCATTCATCTGTGTCTGTGTCATAAATCCATACAGCGTCTAAGGCATCCACGGTTTCTGTCCTGTAGCCCCCAGTCACATAGACATTAGGACCCAAAAGTACAACACTATAACTCTCCCTTGCGAAATCAGGCATGCTCTTTTTTTCAGTCCACGTGTTGGAAACAGGGTCCCATATGTGTACTTCACACAATGGATGCCAGTAATATCCACCTATAATGAACAAGTTGCTTGTTAGCGTCTTGCAGCAGTGGGAGAAATCTTTGCTTGGCTTTAAAGAACTGACGATCAGAGATCGCAGTTGGTTTTCAGAGCAATGTCTGAGCACATACAAAGCAGATCTGAGGTAGACATCATCCACCTCGAACTTAACGCAGCTGAGAAGCTCCTGAAGGTGGTCAACTCGAGTCACCGTGTCATGAGCGACCCACTTCACCACTGCCTCCAATAACATCTCTTCTTTCCAGACGTTGAGGTTCTCGGTGGTTAATATCATCTTGAGCGTCGGAAGTTCAACCTCATGAAACTCCTCCTGATTCGTGAGCTCCAAGAAACGTCCGAACATGACCCTCCGAGCTTCACGCTGCAGGGTGGTGCACACGTGAAGCTCGGCGAATGAGTGCATCTCGAGGCAGTTATCGATGTCCAACAGGCGAATCAGAAAGTTCTCGCAGGCTTTTTTGACAGAGCTGAACTGAAGAAGGTCTGCAGCCTCCAGGAGACTCTGAACATTGCTTTGGGTTATTCTGACTTTTGAGGTGTAAACGTAGTTTATCAAAGAACCTAGAGTAGCTCCATCTATACAAGGCAGGTTGATGATGTCATTCGTTCGCTCCCTCATGTCTAATGTGAACATTGACTTGAAGTAGGAGCTGCGTGAGGATAGCACCACCTTGTGACAGTGGAAGATCTGCCCTGATGAAGATCGAAGGGTGATGTCTGTGAACAAACCGCTGATGTGAAACTCGTGGAGAACCTCTAGCACTTCAGATGAATGAGTCTCATCACAGAAATCGTACGAGTAACTGCTTTGACCTTTCCCTGACATTGCAACTAGAAAGAGAAGGTTGAATTAGTGTCCTAACAAAACAGGTCCTCATCAAAATATCATGCTTTGTAATGAAACAGTCATGTAAAACATATTGGATTGTTAAAAAAAGATTTACAGGCCTGGATCAAGTCAAGAAAATGTATTTAATTTTAACAGGTGGTCTAGTTATAATACCAGGCCCCTAAGGTGACATTGAAGTAAAAATATTGAAAGTTTAGTTTCATGTGCTCACGTGAAACTTTCATGTGCTCACGCGAAACCTTCATGTGCAGAATTGTTTTTAAGTTTAGTTTCGCGTGCGCACGTGTAACTATCGCGTGTGCACGTGAAAATGAAAGTTTCGCGTGCACACGCGATAGTTTCACGTGTGCACGGAAAACTAAGCGCGGTAAATGTATACAAAGATACATTTATAAGCCAGATTGTATTGTATCAAATACAACATTTATGTGACAACCTACAACCTAATATTGTGCTAACATAAAGTTTCACATGAGCATGCGATAGTTTCACATGCGAACGCGAAACTAAACTTTATTTAATTTTTGCTCCATGTCCCCTTAGGGGCTCCGTATTATTATATATAACTGGTATTAAAAATAATAAAACTGTATTTGTACCAATCGTTTCAGTTTTTACTAAACAGTAATTTCCGTTTATTCATTAAGCAAATGCTTTTAACAAAATTCAACAATAAACACAGTATACAAAGATACATTTACAAGCCAGATTGTATTGTATCAAATACAACATTTATGTGACAACCTACAACCTAATGTTGTGCTAACATAAAGTTTCACGTGAGCACACAATAGTTTCCCATGCGAACGCGGAACTAAACTTTATTTAATTTTTGCTCCATGTCCCCTTAGGGCTCCGTATTATTATATATAACTGGTATTAAAAATAATAAAACTGTATTTGAACCAATCGTTTCAGTTTTTAGTAAACAGTCATTTCCGTTTATTCATTTAGCAAATGCTTTTAACAAAATTCAACAATAAACACAGTATACAAAGATACATTTACAAGCCAGATTGTATTGTATCAAATACAACATTTATGTGACAACCTACAACCTAATGTTGTGATAACATAAAGTGCAGTTTACAAAGCCATGTTTACAATGTTGTTTATTGTATGTTATAGGCTACCACTGGGCTGTTGAATGCTTTATTCTGATTGGATAAGAAATGTTCCACGGGTTTTGATTATTTTCATGTATAATGCACACGTAACCTGTCAAATGTCTTAAAATAACCACCAGAGCAATGTTTGTGGTAACAGTGGTATAAGCAGAATAATTGACTTTGAATTATTCGGAAAATAATGCACACACGCAGCAAATTTTCAAATAATTAAATGGCCATCGTCAATTTTTTTCTTACTTAAAGGGATAGTTCACCAGAAAATCTGTTATCATTAACCCACTCTCATTTTGTTACAAACCTCAATTTCGTTGTTCTGATGAACACAAAGGAAGATATTTTGGAAGAATGTTCATAATCAAACCGTTCCCCATTCACGCTGGGTTAGTTGTAACACGGAACGTTTAAATTGTTGCACAGGGTTGAGCGAGCTATTGTTTTCACGCTGCCAAAAGACGCTTTCGCGGAAATTAATGGAAGAGTATTATATTTTTACATAGAGTTATTGATGAAAGATGTTTTGGTGGCATGTAGACATATGGGGTTTTTTTCTAAGTTGGGTGTGTAAGATACCAAAACCAATGTTATGTTATCGTAATCCATGTCTTGTTGACTAAAACATAGCATCATCAAACTTAGCAACTTTTTTGGTAGGCTTAAAAATATTTTACCCAGCGCAGCGGGGTTAATTGTAACGCTGTGATACAACTAACCCCTCAGCACTAATGATATGAAAACAGCTAACGTTAGCGTAATTCGTGCTGTTGTTTTAAATAGGCTACACACGAATGACTGCTGGCTGCCAACTGTCACGACGGGGAACAGAAGTAAGGACACAAGTGCAGAGTTCACAAAACATAAGGACATTTAATAATAAAACATGAAATAAAACACGGGAATCAAACAACGGACAGGTAATGAACACAGGAACATCCAACGTGAACAGACATGGAAGAAATGACAATGAACCAGCAGTCAGTATTGCACAAACACAGGTATAAATACACAGACTAATGACAAACAGGTGGAATGAATCAGGTGATTAATCAATGAATGTCCAGGTGACAACGATAAGAACAGAAACAAAACATGACACGGATTTAACCGTGACATAACCCCTCCCTCTACGAGTGGCTACCAGACACTCACATAAACACAAAACAAAAACAAAGTCTGGTAGCGAGAGTCCAAGGGAGGGGTGGAGGGCTTGGGGACCCTGGCGAAGCCGGCAGCCGCCGGGATTAAACCAACAGGACGGTGGGCCCGACAGCGCCAGGAGAACCGGAGCGATCGCTCCGAGAACCGAGGCAGACGAATTACCCCCCTTCTGGGAATCGTCGACGATGAGGTGCCCCCCGGAAATCATCTCCCGTCCCCTCGTGGAAATGGAGACCCTCACTCGGTAGCCACCCCGGGGAAATGATCGGGCGTGGTCCGTTCCGGATCCCCCTACGAGCGGGACGGTGGTCCTCCGAGGGACCGTCGACGACGACTCAACCGTTGGGGGACCGCCTGGGCCGATCCTCCTCCCGCAGGCCCGCAGGAGCGAGCGATCGCTCACGGTGGTCCCCAAGAGACATCGGGGCTGATGGGGAATGAACCCCGATGTCACTACTCCCCCTCGACGAAACTCCTGGGGGAGCCGCCCTCCGTGAACTTGCTGCGTCCTTGAATGGCCGGTTCATTCTGTCACGACGGGGAACAGAAGTAAGGACACAAGTGCAGAGTTCACAAAACATAAGGACATTTAATAATAAAACATGAAATAAAACACGGGAATCAAACAACGGACAGGTAATGAACACAGGAACATCCAACGTGTAGGGATGGCTCCCGCGAAACTGACGTTTCGACACTGTGTCGAGATCCCGAAGCGTAAATGTTTCGAAACACTGCTCCGAAATGTGATTCGAAACACCCATGTCACGTGATGAAGTGATTCGAAACACCAAGCGGTGCATTTCACAAGTATTTCGAAAGGTGGCGTACCTGTCGAATCTGCGTCGAATCTTAAACTGACAGGGTACAAATCTGACAATACCTCATAGATGCGTTTTTGGCAAGATCAAATACTATAATTTACTGAAAGAAGTCATTTTTCATCATGTGTATGTAACACTTACAAAAAAATGCATGCCAGCAAAAGTGTCCCTTGTGTAAGAATATTTTCAAAGGCTGGAGAAATTATATGTAAAAAAGAATCTGGTTGAGTTTATCAACACAGAACAATTTATATATTTGAATAAAGATCTTTATATGTAAACAATGTGGCATATTATGGCTTGATATATTTTATGAATCTCTTATTATTTATTTGGTATATCTCTATTCCATTTTTTTATTATTAAATAGACCCGAATAGCCTATAGTTACAGACAATTGTGAGCCTAAAAGCTCATGTAGTTGTCAAACAACAAAAAGCATTTTATTATGATGTAGCACATGCATTTCCCGGGTTCGATCCTAAGATCTGGCATGAGAGTCGAGAGCACTATCCACTCTCCCATCCTATCACTTGTGTGTCAATCAAACAACATGTGGCATACAATTTGTCAGCGCTCGTCTAAAATCTTGTCAAGGCTGCTTCATGTAAAGACATGCAAACGACCGCTAGGTGTCACTGTGGAGGCGGTTTCGGATACGGCACAATTGATTCAACTGTTTCAGTGTTTCACGAAGCCTCGCTCTGCCCACCACTACCAACGTGAACAGACATGGAAGAAATGACAATGAACCGGCAGTCAGTATTGCACAAACACAGGTATAAATACACAGACTAATGACAAACAGGTGGAATGAATCAGGTGATTAATCAATGAATGTCCAGGTGACAACGATAAGAACAGAAACAAAACATGACACGGATTTAACCGTGACACCAACAGAATAAATGCGCCTGTCTTAATAAACATTGTGTGTCAAAATGTATCCTAATATTGTATCTTAATATTGATGTATTAACATAGATTGTAAATGTACATTAATATTGATTGAATAAGGTCATGTCAAAGATTAAAATAATTAAATTAATGGCTAAAATCAGACTTTGATTTTCATTATCTCAGAATTTGATTTTGAGACTTTAGTGTGGTTTTTACAGACTGGGTCACAAAAAGTTTCGCGTCGCACGTGAAACTGTCGCGTGCTCACGTGAAACTAAACTTTATTTCATTTTTGCTCCATGTCCCCTTAGGGGCTCCGTAGATGAGGGATGAATAGTGTAGATACCTGTCCATTATAGACAGATATATCCACTTCAAGTATATAGACATAATAGTATGAGTGAGATATCCCTTTAAACTCTCAACCTATTTACTGCAGTCCCTGTGTGACAACTTACCCCGGTCTGCCCCAAATAAAACCTTACCTGTCTAATAATTGTCGCTACTCTTTCAGCGTGTTGAAGTTTGATCCCCAGCACAGTAAGACTTCTCCTCGGACAGAGACATGTGTGTCCTGTATTTAGCCTCAGTCACTGAAGAATGCCGAGCTCCTATTTTGGTATCTGTGTATGTCTGATAGACTCTCCGCTAGCTGTCACTCGGCGCTCGTGATTCAAAACAGCCGCCGCGTCCCACAAGCATCGCAGTGCATTCGTCCCTACATTTACAAAAAAACTGATTACAATTACAAACCAATGCGACACATTTATCCATCTACTGATATGTAATACTACTTTTTACGTTTTAGCTGTCACGGCTGGGTTGAGTCTACACAGTAATCCTAATAGGGCTTAAACACGTTGCATAATAATACAGCCTGAATGTGACAGGAACACCCAAAATTAATCTAAATTTCTGCGAGCTTTGTTTTCTGAACATACCAGCGTGTGTTTATGGCTTAGCGACGGTAAATTATTCGCTTGTAGTTAACATTAGTCCTCAGGGTATATTAAAAGAGCAAAATAACTCGCCGTTGCCATGGAAACTGGTTGAGGGTCATTCAGTGAAGCGCGTGCGAGGCTTGATTATTTTAAAGTGAGTTTTTTTTGCAATAAAGTCATGTTGGTTTATTAATTCGTATTTTTCCCCCTTGAGACAGCTAACAGTTTTGCCATTTTTAAAATCGCAGTCCTCTCGCTCAGATCAAGGTCACAAGGTGCAGGTGGTGTTTAAACAAATAACCCATTTGTTTGGTATAGTTACGCAAAATGGTATAAATATTAATATTTCCTATACTGACAAAAGTTTTTTTTTGTTGTTGTTGTTTTGATTATGCAAGTATAAAACAAGAGTAATTTGAAAAAGTTTCAAACAATCATGGATGGCATAAATAAAATAAAAGTATAAAGTAGGGAAAAGGGCAATCATTAAAACAAAAAAGCAAAGAATAAATAAATAAAATACACAGGTAATAAAGCTATGTAGGTAACATTCATCAGATGATTATACAAATTTACACTTTTTTGGTTGTTAATCTTCGTTAGTGTCATAATTAAATAATTAAGGTCACAAAGAAAATGATTTGGGAACGGTTGAGGAAAATTTACATTTATGAATATGGTTCATTATTTTTTTTAATATTCTTTTTTTATTCTGCATTAACATACAATTACAATAAGGCAAAAATATATTGTTAGTTAACATTCTCAACAAACAAAGCACATTATTTAAAATAAATAACTAAAAGAGAGATAAAAAATTAAATAAAAATAAATAAATAAACTCAGGGTTTTCTAAAAGTTTAAAGTCCTTCAACAGGTTAAATATTCTAATTCCACTTTTCAGTTTTACTCTTTTTAAAGAAGGTTCATAAGTTAACATTAGTTAACTACATTAGTTAACATGAACTAATAATGAACTGCCTTTATACAGCATTTATTAATCATTGTTGCTAATGTTAATTTCACTTTAGCACTTTATTAAAATCTTATTAATGTTAGTTAATGCACTGTGAACTAACATTAACAAACAATTAAAAGCTTTATTAACTAACATTGACAAAGATTAAAAAATACTGTAACAAATGTATTGCTCATGATTTGTGCATGTTAGTTAATACATTAACTTATGTTAACTAATAAACCTTATTGTAAAGTGTTAACAATAAAATACATACATTTCCTAAATATTCAGTTTGGTCTACAATTAGAAAAATAACAGAATATAAAGCACACACTTAAATCAATGATCAAGTTGGATTTCGAAGCCAGAAATTTTGACAAATAAGTCCAAAATCCTTTTGACAAAAGGGCATTTGGAGAAAAGATTATCAATTGATTCAATTACAACACAATTTACAAAAACTACAATTCAAATGAGTGTTACTCAATTTAGATATAATCTCATTAGTGGGGTATATATTATGCAAACATTTTAGTTCTTTAACTTTGTTGGGGAAACAGAATTTATAAAAAAGGTAAGAGCCATGCTTTTTTCCAATTCATTTTATTTATTAAAGAATCCCCCCCCCCCCCAAAAAAAAATCTGAGTAATTATTTTCCTTGACTGAAACACATTTCTTATTTTTGTTACTGCATTTTGGGTCATAAATACTGACAAAGAAGTTATTTGATGTACAAGTCATCAACATATTTCAACAACATATACACAAGCTTTTTAATATTACATTGTAAAGCTTACAGATTTTTGTGTTTGCCAACACAGCTTAAAAGAAAATGTTAAGTTTAATTGAATTTATTGAAATAAGTATAGTGGATCTCAACCTTTTTTACTTTGAGACCCACCACCCCAATTTACAAAATAATATCTGAAGCCTCCCAACTCACAACTACCCAGTATATTTGTTATGAAAATAACTAAACACTAAAAAAAAATAAAAAGGCTTAGCTTATTGTAATGTCTGCATTGTCATTTTAAAATATGGAAATTTGATGATGCCATTTAATAATAATAACAACAACATCTAAAGGGCACGAATGGCACCCCTTTAGTGCAGTGCCAAAAAAACAACAATGCTCCTAACTAATGCAAAGAGCTAACAGCTGTTTTAATCCAACACTTCAATACAAATAAGTGGTTTAAGTAAACACAGTACGTAAATAAAAATGTCTGCTCTTAGTGTTAACGCGAACATGTAACAGCGTAATACAATGGAATGAAACACAAGCCGGCTAGAGCTTAAGATACAACATTAAGTGGTTCCTATTAAAATTCTTCATAGGTATTCAGACCGTGAGCTGTGCAGCCTCTTTAACTAAAGACTTTAATGCACCAATATCTCCCAGCAGTGAGGATATTCCCATGCAGTACCAAGTATCACCACTGATGGCAGTAGAGGCACTAAAGGACTCCATATCCACACCTGCAGCTGCCAAAACTCCTAAAAAACAATTAAAGATGAAAAGAAACTTTAATTCATTTCTTATTGACTAATACCAGGATAAAATACACATTTTTTTATTATTCAAGATGAAGTTCATAAAATAACGCTTCTCCCATAAAGTTTATTTATATTAGGTCAGTGGTTTTCAAACTGGGGGCCGGGGCCCCCAGGGGGAGACGCGAGATGGTGCCAAGGGGGCCCCAGTTTTATGACATTTTATAAAATACATTAATTTATCATGAATTCTGTGTAATTAAACCTAAGAAAACAAGGCTCCTAACCAAAATTACTACTTTTTTGTATAATTTAATGTTTTTTTTTATTAAAATGTTGAGTTTTAGAACAGTTTTTTGTCACAAATTTTCTTTGGGGGGCCGCGAAGGAATGCACCTTACACCAGAGGGGGCACACGCTAAAAAAGTTTGGGAACCACTTTTGGGAGTACTTCGACTCGCCTGAAAAGTCCGCTCCCCTTCTCACTCTCATAATGGGAGAGGGAGGGTGTTACTGCGCAGAGTCGAAGTACTCCCAAAAGTGCTATTACGCCATAAAATATAGTTACTCTTTTAAATCCGCTTAGAAAAGAGCTACGTTTTATTTTGTACCACCAAACTTGCTCGTTGTGTTTGGTCACTTCTAACTTTATCTCTGATTGGTACCATTGAATGAATGGGGCTAAGCTAAATGCTATCGAAGCGTCCCAGCGCGCTCCAGCACTTACGTGCACACACACAGATGATAGAGGGATGATTCAACAGTTCTTAGTTAAGGTAATAACATATTTTAATATTGAAAATGAGTAGACTATTCCTTTAAGGCTAATGCACAGTGATCCAACAACTTCAGTTTGTCAGATCGCCCTGAATTAGTCTTTAAATGAGTGATAGTGGATGAAGAATGAGTCTTTACCAGTTACTGAGAGCAGAAGCTCGGTGGAAGTTGTAGCCTTGAAGAAAAGCAAGTGTCCAGTGAGAGGAACGGGCTGTCGAAACACACTTCCATTGAACTCCAACAGCACGGGAACACCAGCCTGAACCGAACCGACAGCCTTATAGCTACTGCCGTTCATGGAGACCTCCACCACACAGGCCTCACGAGCACCTGACTCCTCATGAGCAGTCTTTACCTGGTGGTTTATGTCACAGAGACAGATTACAGTATACCCCAGTGCTCGAGTTAATTATATACAATTATTATTCTTCACCACCTATAATTTGTGGTGATCTATCAAATATTCATGACTTTTGGGACATAAAACTAAAAATTTGTGAGTTGGTCTTACTGTAATTCCTGCCTCAGCTGCTAAGGGAAGTGCATTCACCAGGTTGGGTCCATACTGAGGACCTTCTCTGAGCAGACCAACTACAGCTGCTGAGCTCAAAAACCCAGTGGATTTCTTCAAGCATTCACCTTAATAGGAAAAATATTACATGCATTTTAATATTACAACACAAATGCAGGAATCAATTCATATCTTGCTAGCATGCATGCTTTTGCCACAAGATGGCGATGTTTCACAGATATGACAACTCATGGCATTAATCACTTGCACATGAGGCATAAACTACTTTTTGCCTTTGTAGAGCTTAACAGCATTTTTTGTTGTTGTTGTTGTTTATAGTAGAACATGAGTAAAAATGTTAAAAGGACTTTCATATGTTGCATGAAGATGGTTTAAATAAAGTACTTACCGAGTGATGTAACATGAACCTGACTATACGGTTGTTTAGAAGCTGTGCAAGCCTTTAACACTCGGCCCAGAGACTCGCCCAATTTGATCCACTGATGAGAGTCAGGTGAAAACGTATTGGCCAAAACCTGAGCATTCACCTACAGGTAAAAAGTGATTTAAATGGAAATGCATGTAAAATCAGAAAGATTTAAGAAAGAAAGAAATTAACTCTTTCCCCGCCATTGTCGAGTTATCTCGGCAATTAAATGCGGAGTCCATGATGTTTGAAAGCCAATGTTGATATTTGAAATCACCTAAACAAACACGCCCCTACCCCAATAGAATCTGGACCTTCTGTTGATAGACCCGCCCCACACATACGCAACCCGGCATTTGATTTGATTTGATTGGCTATAAGTGTGTTTTGGTAGTCGGCCCGTCTCCTTTTCCAACACGTTTTTCAAACATCATGGACTCCGCCTTTAAGAGAAAACATTTGCCTAAAAACGAATTATATATGCGATTATCTACTAGATGGCGCACTTACCCAATTTATGAAAAAACTGAAGCCAAAACGTTATTTACTAATTTTAAACTTTGTGTATGTTTTGATAATCCTTCTGAATCTGATCTCTAACAAAATTCCTTCACAAAAATGCAATCATTTCAGCTTTTAATACCCATATTTCAGAGTTTATAAGCAGAGAAAAAAATATAGATAGGATGAAATGTTTTTCCCCATTTTGTTTGTTTGTTTATTGTTTGTTTGTTTGTTTGTTTGAAAGCAGAGGATCTGTTCTTTCATTTGATATATCTGTATGTTTATATGTTTTTACAAGAAAATTTTCCTGGAAGGCATTTTGTGAAACTTTTGTGGAAAAAAAACACAAAAAATGGTAGCGGGCAACTTTTAAAAAAATGGCTGGCAGAGAATGAGTTAAAATATGCCAACAAATTATAATGAATTCATTTCTTATACACCAAATAAATCAAAAATGAGTTTTGTATGTTAAAAAAAATATTTGCTCTTATAAAAAGTCTAAAAACTCACAGCTCCCACTAAAGCTTTGCCTCTGGCCATGTCTACAATTTGCAGAGCGATGTCCTTCCCACATCTGGCCTGAGCTTCTTTAGTGCTGGCACCTAAATGAGGACAGCCGATGACATTAGGGTGATTTACCAGCGCCCGGTCCGTCGGAGGCTCCTGATCCGAAAAAAGATAGAAAAAGTTTAGTTTTACTAATACAACCGGTTCCAAAATTTTGAATGCATTACTGAAAAAGGTCAATTTTCCATTCGATTTTTGTTTTGAAAAAAAGTTCAAGTTCAAAAGGGAAAAAGACTCGCCCACTGTGTTTGTTTGTACTGTATGTGATGCGATTTATCATCAGAAACAAAAATTACTGCATGGTTTATAATCGGTCACCTCTACAAACACATCGAGTCCCGCTCCTCCACACTGCCCCGACTCCAGAGCCCGCAGCAGGGCCGCTTCATCGATGATACCCCCACGAGCACAGTTTACCACCTTCACACCTTTTTTACATTTAGCAAACGTGGTATCATTAAGGAGACCTGTGTGACACACCACAGAGAGAACCAATCTTACTTTAGGGGGAACTCATTCATGTCAGAAACACGTCACATTGTGGTTTCTGTGTACCTGTGGTGGCAGGTATGAGTGGGGTGTGGACTGTGATATAATCACACTGAGGCCAAAGTTGCTCCAGGGACATCTGCTCCACTCCCCAGCTTGCTGAAACTTCCAGAGGAGTTATGGGGTCATAACCAATGGTCTATCAGGGATGGGAAAATACATGTTGGTACAACAATAAAATGACTAGTAGGCACACATTTGGAGCTGTCTGAAGGAGATAACGGTCTTACCCTCATACCGAACGACTGCATTCTTGTTGCCACCTCTTTACCGATTCTTCCGAGCCCCAAGATACCGAGAACTTTTCCAGACAGCTCCGCACCCATGAACTGCAAAAACATAAGCAAATACTCAAACAACCTGTGTGATACAACACATTCAATGGTCACAAATAGCGATAACTGAATAAGTTAAGCCTCAGTTTGGAATAGTGGCGGCAGGTAACTTTTTTTCCGAGGACGCACAATGCAACACTCAGCACAACATGTATTTGGCCCGTCATGTTATGTCAAAATGTGTTCGGTGCGTCATGTGAACCTATGTGCATCATGTCAAAAATTATGTGCCTGTGCAGACGCTTCAAAGGGGTTTATGATAAAACTGACTCTCACGTTTGTCAGATACTTGCTTAAAGATGCAGTGAGTAATTTTTAGAAGGATCTCTTGAAAGAAATGCAAAATCAAATACAAAACTATATTATCAGTGGTGTATAATGACTTTTCATAATGAACCGTTATGTTTTAGGGATGCTCACATTGACCGTTTAACCGTTAACCGAAGGTAAGAATGTATGACCGATTAACATTATCAGTTAAAATAAAAAAAATATTTGTTAATACATGGTGCGTGTCGTCATGAGCCGACAGACATTTCGCCACTTTTCTATCTTTAATTTGTGCATGTCCTGTAAATGACACAAATGATTGCTGCCCTGACGGTCTGATCATTTGTATGCGTGTTTGGAAGCTGAACGGAGACGCGCGTGTGTCCCGGACCATAACATGTGAGCGAAGCTCCCCTAAATATTTCGCTCTACTGTTCAAGCGCTCCACTCAGTCGCTCACCGCCCAAGCAAGCGCTCCGTTAACTTTCCGCTCACGCTAGCAAATAAACCAATTCCCATTCAGATCCCGCTCCGACATAAAAATAAATTTAGTAAGCCTAATTGTTTTCTGTACTGACGTTCTTGGATAATTGCATTTAATTAAAGTATTAGCTGATAAATCGCAGTTATGTACAGTTGTGTGTTGGCTATTAGACCTAGTTTAACTGATACGGTGCTCCGGATATAATTCAAATTAACAAATTTTTTCCACGACATCCACGTTTTACTAATTCACAATTTTAAGTAATAATAAATGTAATAAGTAATTACGAAATAATATAATAATTCCTTCCCCAACGAACTATACTATCATATAAATATATTATTTGAAAAAACTAAAATAAATTGAAGAACAATTTCAAGTGCAAAGTGCAAATTTACAGTGCATCAGTAAATACAGAACACAGCTGTGTCTTAAAGAAATTAAAATTAGACAGTATTTATGAACCTGTAAATGTACAAAACGAATGCAATACAGAAGGCCATGAGTATTTATTTATGGCATTTTCAATAGTATATTAGTAGCTAAATTAACGTGTATCTAATATAGTATGAAAACGAATAAATCATTATTTTGGCTAAATTCATCTGGATAGATCATTTTAGTCAGACTGATTTGTCAACATTTCAGAAGCTTAAATGCTATCTAAAACAACTTACATTTTATCCCGAGTGTTACTTGGTCGAAAATATGTAGAAATATAGCCTACGCGAGAGCAAATTACAGAACAAAAATGTTTAGCTCACGCGGACCGAACGAAAAGCCGTTAATTAAGCGGACTCTGTAAAATAGAGGACGTGCTGAATCAGTCGAGTCGGCAGATTATCATCAATGTTTATAATGTTCATCGCATGCTGTTGATGAAAAAAATTTATATCTAAATGTCCATGGAAGAGTCAAGTGTTCAGTCAGTTAATACTAAAGGCACCGGCGTTTTTGGCTGAAGCTTCCTTTATTTTAAGTGGTTTTAATGCTGGTAAGCAATCAGTTATATTATGGCGCTTTGTATTTGTGTTGATCAGTTAGATTAAAGTGATTTTCATCTTTAAAACTGCATCTAGATGCAGACGACGCTACATTTATACTGTCATCTTAGTTTCATTTCTATATAAGGCTGGCGACTTCATTAAAACAATATTTGAACTCCATAACTTATTGCTATAGATTCTCGAACTATCAAATTACCAAAGGGCATACTGGGATGAGCGAGCGGTGCTGCGTATTGAGCGAGCGGAGCAGAAACTTCGGAAATGCGCTCTGATGGAAATATTACCACTCCGCTCCCGCTCCGCTCACATGCTCTGTTCCATAAACATCTCTCTTTTTGCACAAACGGAGAAAGACGACGCAAAAACAAAACTTTCTGAAAAGCATCCTGCTTTAGAAATGACCACTGTGGTAGATGAAACGGAGACAATCTGCCCTTTTTGGATATTAATCCTCTGGACTGAATATATTGCGTGAATATCTGATAATGTATGAATCCTGGTTCTGTTGTTGATCTGTCGCTGCTGTTTGCACGCTCAAATTAAATCTTTTGTTTTTACTAGTTCACAGACAACCGTTAACTGTATTTTTACTGAATGACAATTTCATATTAAAATCTTATCAGTTAACGGTTAATGTTCGGTTTAGAAGCTACGGTTGTCGGTCGGGAAAATTAACTGATATGAGCATCCCTATTATGTTTATTACTTTAGAATGAGACTTTTTATCTACATACAGTAACACAGAGGGTCCCCTTACATGGAAGTCGCCATTTTATGCCGCCATGTTTCTACAGAAGCCCTTAATGAACAAAGTGTTTTTACTAAGTTGTCTACGATGATGGCATGTTTGTCCAGTGGCGGCTACCGTAGCTTTTCTATGCGTTTCAAAAACGAGGGGTGAGTAATGGACTGAGCCGTTGGTTGCAATTCGCAATATCACCCCAAGATGCCACTAAAATTTACACACTGCACCTTTAATCTCATGTGTAATCAAAGTTTAGTGTTTAGTTAGTGTCTTGCGAGTATTTTGTGAACGTGAGCGTCTCTTTTATCGAACACATATTTTGACATGATGAGCCACACAAGACACGCCGAACACATATTTTGAACTTTATTTCTGCAGTATACACTATGCACAGTAGGCAAATTATCCGGTTTTGTACCCAGATGACCTAATGCATTTTGCAGAAAAGTACAACCGTATCCCAAAATGCACTACACATGCAAACCCTTATTAAAAAGTCAGATACAGAGAGAGTATGACTGAGCTCAGACCTTTTTACGATCCCATTGTCCATCCTTCATTGACATAGCAGCTTGTGGAATATGTCTGTGAAATACAAAAATCAGATTTGTTAAATGGCTTTCAAGCCCAAATAAATATTTATTTATTTTCAAAGTGGCAATTTTAACATGCTATAATAAAACTTAACATAAGTACTCTGGAGACACCAAAGATTTATTTAAAAAAAGTCTTATGAAATGTCCCCTTTAAGATTTTCATGTGCACAATGGGGCAGGGTTTAGATTAATCCAGGACTAGGCCTTAGTTTTATTAGGACATTTAGTCGTTCTTACAAACATACCTTACAAAAATAAATACTGGTGTGAATCTTAGGACAAAATAATGGCATTGATATATATTAAGATATGTCAATGCAAGTTGATTTATAATGAAGCCAGCTCAAACATGCATTTTAGTCTGAGACTACGCTGTATGGGAAACCACCCCTGTGAAATAAGAACCAGTTCTTGTTAAAAATACTTTTACATGCTCAAAATTTATTGCATTGAAAAATGTGTCACCCAGGCTTTAAAAACCCACCCTAAGGGGGCGTGCACAAAAAGGCTATTGTTTCTTAATTGTTTCCAATTGAAGCAGCTGAATGCCGAGAGTTGAAAAATTGTCAACTTTAATGAAACGCTCAGCTCATCAATGTCACTTCTCACTCGGCCGTCCAATCACAGTGGAGGTGGGGCAGGACAAATATCACAACAACCAACAAAAAAGCTGGCAAGGGTCTACAGTCAGTGTTTTCAGACACATTTAAACGCTTTGGTGTGAAGGCCCATTTTCTGTTTATTTCTACACATCAATAGTTGATGTCTTTGATGCATCTAATCTCATACTAATTACATTATGAGATTAGGCCTGGATTTTACAGACAGTACAGAGATTCACATTTCATTTATATCTGACAGAGATCATAATGTCATGACTCATGCAGTTGAATATATATATATATAAAGAGGGGGTAATCTTGCCAGTTTCATACCTTGACAAGTTCATCAAAAGAGCACAAGTCAGTTCAGCTGCACTGATCGTGTTTCCATTAGGAGTGCTGAAACAAAGCAAGTGAAAAAAAGCTTTAGTTGACTTTTATTCAGTTTGGCCATTATGTCTAACATCTAAAATTTGTGATATACATAAGAAACTAGTACAGGGTTAATGATGATATTTTGGAAGCCAAGTGTACACAGATCTGCCACATAGGTCAGACTCTGCATGCTTCATTACTTCATAACAATGATTCCTCTTTTGGTCGCCGCATCCACGTCCACATTGTCAACTCCTGTTCCAGCCCGTCCAATGATCTTCAAGTTACTACCAGCATTGATGACGTCAGCTGTAACTTTGGTTGCTGATCGGACAACCAATCCGTCATATTTCTGTGAACAAAAATAACTAAAGTTTTGTATACCAACTTCATCCGAAACCGTTTCAAGTAATGTCAAAATTCTGATTGCAGTCAACACGTTCAGTACTGTTTCGTGTGTGCATCTTTCAAGTTTTTTTAAGTTTTGATTTTATAATTTGACTTTTTTAATATTAAGAGAAGGATAAAAAGTTTCTGAGGAAGAACATAAAGAGACAGAAAATAACTTTTGCAAACTATGTTGTCTATCTATTTCCTGATTAAAAAAAAAAAAATCACCAAAATTTACAGAAAAATGTGCATACGTAAGGTTAAATGCGTCATGCATTTCTGTACAGATACGCGTAAACCAATCTTTGCGATATGCAGATGAAAAATGTAATAATCTCAATGTCTCTAAATGTCTAATATTGAAATGAGTAATAACGTGTTTGATGATTCATTCATTGATTCGTATAGTGCAGGTACCGGTTGATGTTGCATCAGATTCTTCGAAGGAGGGGTGAAAGTGTCACACACAAACCTTATTGCAACATCCAACCGGCACAAGTTCATAAAACGTACAACAAACATCAATATGATGAAAAATGCATTTTTAATCTATGCATCTGGGAACGACGCCACATCTCTGTCGGCGATTCAAAACGAGAGAAGTTACTTCACCTGAATCTCTGCAAGCAACTCCTCTTTACTCATCTGCGGTTTCTCCGTCACATCTATGCCGTTTTCCTGCAGTATAATTTTGCAACACGGATCGACGCTTTCACTTATTAAAACGCTTTTTACTGAAACAGGAGCCATCCTCTCTTATTCACACTAACGTTACTGAATGAAACTGCAGCGGTTCTGTGGCGTCTTTTTTAAAAGGATCGCAGGCTGCGTGGGTAAACTCCGCCCCTTATTTAAAACCCTCCCCTTTTCTTCAGCCCCAGCATAACACAATACAATACAAGTTTATTTGTATAGCACATTTAAAAACAATTTAAAATTGACCAAAGTGCTTTACAAAGACAAGAAACAAAAATAGATAAAACAATTTAAAATAAAAATATTAAATAAAATAACAGTAAGAATCCGATGACATTAAAAACCAGTGAGAAAAAGTAAGTTTTCAGGGCCGATTTAAAAGTAGAGAGAGTTTGGGCAGCTTTTATGGGGGCCGGTAACCCATTGAACCCAGTTTATGAATACAATGCACAATGAGCTGATGACTGGGGTTGTTTGTTACCTCCCTGAAATAAACACAACATGATCACAGAAAGTTTAATGGATTCATTGGTTATAATGGAAATTGTTTTTCTGAGGGTATTTGTATTGTTTTTTGTTCAGTGTATATATTTTATTTAAATCTTTTATAAATAAATACATTATTTATTTATTATTTCAAAATAATATTATTATTAATATCTCAAATATATTTAGGAAATCTTCTCATACTTTGTACTTAAGTTGCGTTATTTCGTTAACATTAATGAAGCAAAATGAACGTTTTCAACTTTGATGGTTTCTCCATTTGTAAAAACCCTCGATGCAGATAGATTTAAGTAAATGTAATACATCACACAATGTTAAGACAAAATATAATGATATGTTAATACACATGAGCATTTTATTATTAAGATCGTGGGCTTTTTAATTATTCACATCACATGACGTAACCAGCTCGGCTATGTATGTGGTTACCACGGTAACAGTGCAACAAAAGTTTCAATGCCTGCTTGGCAACGGAGGGAAGCGAGCTAGCAAATGTTCCCAACGTTAGCCAAGTTTCTCTTAAAGAAGTAAAGAAGGAATAATATCAATACAAACACATATGATATTATTTCCTCATTAATTTTAGATGACGGAAAGCAGTTAAAATGTCCGCAGCCTCAATAACTGCTGGTGTTGTTCAGTACGGTCGGAGAAAAGGCTCGGGTAAACAAGGTAAGACTTTAAAACACTCTTCTGACTGTCTAGCCGCGCATGCAAATATCGGTAAACACATTTATAACTGACTATACAGTATAATCACGTGAATATGTTGTCAAATGCAGTTATGAATTCGGACATGGAGAAAATCGAAGCAAATCGACCCCCAGATCTTCGTCAAGTGGCTGTTTTATCCAAATCGGATTGGCAGCGGATTCAGGACAGTGTGAACGGAGTGAATAAACACAATCAAAGTGTAATTGAAGCAGCAGAACAGAGGGAGGCGCTGCACGTGCGTTCTAAAGAGCTTGTCAAGCATTGGTCCAATACCATTGCTGTAAGTATGAACACATTTGTTAGTTTTTTTGTTGTTCTCATTAGATATATTTAACACTTGGGAGTGGTGTATTAAACCACACAGGTGTGTCAGAGCAGCAGAGAGCTGTAAACCAAACAAACCAGTTTTGAGATGAATTAGTTACCAAAACAGCTTAGTATTTTTCTATATCACATTATATTATGTTTTGGTAGGTATTTTTATCTGCTTTATTTAGCAGATATTTATTTTAACACATTAAACATGATTTTTAAGGAAGTTTAAATCACACTTATAACTTCTGAGTCATGCAGAAGCGTTAATCAGTACCGGTACCTTGACTATACAGACTTGTATGCTGTAATACTTTATGTTTGCCTTCTACTACTAAAATCCATTATTAGAAACACATTCATTATTTTCATTACTTCAAGACCCTTTAAAGAGAGCACACTTACTAAAAAAAGTTTATACAAATCTGGAAAAAATGGATTAAAGGTGCAGTGTGTAATTTTTAGAAGGATCTCTTGACAGAATTGCAAAATAATACACAAAACTATATTATCAGGGGTGTATAAAGACCTTTCATAATGAACCATCATGTGTTTATTACCGTAGAACAAAACCTTTTTATCTACACGAGGGTCCCTTAGATGGAGGTCGCCATTTTGTGCTGCCATTTTTCTACAGAAGGACAATTTTTTTTACTAAGTTGTCTCCGACGATGACATGTTTGTCTGGTGGCGGCTACTGTAGCTTCTCTATGTGTTTCAAAAGTGAGGGGTGAGCCGTGGACTAAGCCATTGGTTGCCATTTGCAACCTCACCACTAGATGCCACTAAAATTTACACACTGCACCTTTAAAGCTCTTATAACACACACTGTTTCTGCTCATCTTGTGTTAATCTTGAGTACTTATAGAGTAGTATTACATCCTTCATATCTCCAAAAAGTCTTTAGTTTTATCAGATTGATAAAAACAGATCATCTCTAGCATTTGTTTTTGGAAAAGCACGAGATCCCGGAGGCAAGACGTGGGAGGAGCGAGTCACAAGCAAGCAACACACACAAAACATTATCGCACTATCTCTGGATAACTTATGATTCACTATCATGTCGTTTACATTATATGCACTTACACACCGATTGCCAACAAAACACAGACATTTGATGCAGTTTTACTTACCGCCTGTGAATTGTGACCCGGCTGGGACCACCCCATTTCAACAAAATCCAGCATTATACAAAACTCCCACTCACTCTGATAGACGTGTGGGCGTGCTTTTCCAGGGGAAGTGCCCATAAAAGGAATATGGGGTCACTGATATATAACCGGCTGTGCCTCATAAGTCTTGAAAAGTGATGCCGCTGGCTCTTTGATGGCCCCCTGGTGGCTGGCTGCAGTACAAGTCATAAACCCCGCCCTCTGCTCTAAATAAAAAAATTATTTACACTTCCAACAAAGTTTCCAAAATATGGTTTTGGTCCCTTCAAGTAGTTGTTATCACGCTGATATATTTTCAAGTGTTCATTTTTGTGATAAGTTCCATTTTAGCTAGTAATTTGATGCTATAGAAACGGGGCATGTCGTTATGATTGACGTGGTTGAATTGGTCACGTGAGGCTGTGAGCGTTTGGGCAGAAGTTTGATACTGCGGCTCCGCCCCTGGCTCCACGGATGATTCCTTCTGCACATGCCTTGGCTCCAAACTGATGTTTTTACGTAACATGGCGGCGACCATGGTCGGACATTTTTGGCTTCAATTCATTACAAGGGAGGCGACGTTGCGTCGTCCATCTTTTTTTACAGTCTATGTATATAACAGGTACCCATTTTTGAAAAAAAACTTTTCAAAACTTGTAAAAAAAGAGGAGGCGTGAGTTTGGCCCAGAAATACTTTCAACTACACACTCAACTGCTTTTTTAACACTTTGCATTTATTTAGCATGAGGATAACAACTCTTTAACTGTGTTAATCAGTCAGAATGCATGAAATAGCATTAAACTCGCCTTTTAAACTGTCCATAGAGAAGATTGAAGGGGGCGTGTCTATTCTATAGAGCAGGGGTCTCAAACTCAAACCGGCTTGGGGCCATTTCTGAGACTGACATTTCATCAGAGGGCCGCAGAGCTATTTTAACGTTCAAAAAAGTACAATATTTCTTTAAAATATTTTTTAATGTATAATAATACTTGAAAATATATAAACAGTGTTTTTTATTTTTTAATATACATTATTTTATAAAAGTAAGTAAATATTTTTTAACCTTATTAGGCTTTGAATTATTAACTAAGGCCTATTAAAACTAACAAATTTAATTCCTATACATTTATAAACTATTATAAAAAAATGAACCAACAGTAAGTGTTTCTGTTTTTATTTATTTTTGACTGTTTTCAGTCATAGTATTGACTTTATTATGTTCCTTTTTGTTATTCCACCGTTTTAATGAATTTGCTATTATATTTAGAAAAATATTAATAAGTGAAAGTGATCCTAAAACATTTGGATGGGTAGTCAATGTTACATAAGCTAGTTGGACAGTAAAAATAAATAATACTGCTCTATGTATAAGCAAGCAAGATAATAATGTATTATACTTTATATATATTTCATACAGAAGTGTACATACTTGTATCCTCTGTAATTTCTCCTCATCTTTCCTCTTTTCCTAACCCGGGCACTTTGATGGGTCAGACATTTTCTCATCCGTAGTTTAATATTAAACTGTTGCAGTACATCTCCCACTGCGGTGTCTCCATTAGAAGCTGTGACTTGATGTGAACTACGGTAATAACCCCACAGCAGCTCTTCTCTGAGTAACAGAGTATCCACCCGGAAGTAACAAATCTTCTCTGGACAAACACTACAAAGTCGCGATCAGATGAACTGATCGCATTGTGACAATTATATGATTGATATGATTGATGCGAGAGGAATTAAAATCCGATCACGCATTCCATAAAGTTACCCTCGCCATCACGGAGCGCGCGCTCGTGGCTGCGTAGCAACGGGTGACGCGACCCCACGCTGCGCAACCTCCGCTCCCAAGCAAGCACTTTGAAAAGTAAGCATACTTTAAGAAACGCCTCGACTCGTTTTAACTCGCGTTGTTAGACGCGACATGTGACCGGACCCTTAAACGTTTAAATGAAAAAAACGAATTTAAATAAAAATCTTTCTGCGGGCCAGATTACGTTATATTGTTGAAGGGTGACGCGGGCCGCAGAGAGGGGGAGGGCGGGCCGCAAATGGCCCGCGGGCCGGGAGTTTGAGACCACTGCTATAGAGGTATTAATGAATGGGCTTGGTTCATGTAAGGGGCGGAGTCTCGGTGGACTCTCTGCCATGCCCACTCTGGTTGGGAGCCAGGTTAAAGGACAGCGAGGGGGCAAAAATCAGGGGAGGGTTTGTTCATTTGTTCACTTCCTGTTGCTACTGTGCATGACTTTCTGTGTTTTGTATTTACTATAACATAGTACTGTATAAACAATACACACTTCAACCTTACAGGGACAACGGCAAAAAAAGCTGGAGGCGAAAAAAATCCGCGAGGCAATTGAAGAAGAAGAGAGGAAACAGATTGACATTGAAGAAGCGAAATATCAAGCCCAGAAACGAAAGGAAGCGATTGAGAAAGCGAAAGCCCAACAATACTACCAGACGGATAGAGTGAAAGAATTTCATGTATGTGTCTCACATTTTATTACAAATCTTCATGGAGTCTAACATGAGAGTGTTGTAATAAAAGCTCATCTCTTGTTTCTTTAGCGTGCTTTGTTGCTGGCAGAGGTCCTGAAGGAAAGAGAAGCTCAGATTGAGCTCAAGCAAAGAAAGCAGAATGCCAGCAAACACATAGATAAAGAGATTTTAGCCGTCATGGCAAGTAGAGATGAGCAGGCCATCCAGCAGGAAGAGCAGAAAGTCCTGCAAAAGAAACAAGATCAAGTTGTTATTTCTGAGAGCTTGCAACGACAGTAAGAAAAACTAAAGCTTTCTAAGTAGCACTATTAGTGTCAAACAAATACAGACATGATGAACAACATTACACCCTGTTTGATTAGAATTAAAGATCACGAAGTGATGAAAGAGCAAGAAAGGCAGGAGATCAGAAAGGAGGCTCAGGAAATCGAGCGACTCAGAGAGCTGCATTATTGGGAACGAGCCATGGCTGAGCAGAAGAAAGAAGATGAGAGGAGAAATATGATGAAGGCGCATCGTGTAAGATGCTCACATACGGCACCATGGGAACAGCGACTGTTTACACAGATAGCGATTAAACTAATAACAGTGCTTCTGTCCTCTGTCAGGAGCATCTGGCCAACAGAGAAGCCATGAGAGCAGCAGAAGCCCGGAGATTGGAGGAAGAGGAGGAAAAACAGAAGCAGATGGCCAGCCATAAAAAAACTGTGATGAAACTGAGGAAAGAAAAGCAGGAGGAAATATTCAGGTATTGTAACAGGAACATAACACTCTCAGACAAATGGTACAAAAGCTGTCATTGGGATTGTAGAAGGTCCTAAAATGTACCATGTATACATTTGGTACCAAAATGTACACTAATACTTTGAGGTACTAATATGAATTCTTTAGGTACAAAGGTGGGTGATTCTCGCAAAAAAAGTTAATGCAAAGTAAGAGAATCAAAATAAGAAGCATACAGTTACAAACATCTCTTACTATTTTGCACATGATTTTAAATGACATCATACAAAGCAATTTAGTTGTTTTTTCCACATTTAAGGGGAACATTTTCATTACCGCAACGTGTCCATGACTGGATTTGGGTTCTTTGACATGGAAATATTTATAATAAAAATAAAAAGCTTTAGTGCATGTTATACTATAAACATTTACAGTAAAGAAACATGTGCTATTTGGTGGTCCAAGGCCAATTTTCTCATCCTCCGCAACAATTTTCAATCATTGTTTAAGACCTTAAGGAACTAACATTTTCACAAAAAAAATTAATAGTTGGAAAGGAAATAATTGTCTGTGACAGTCAAGATGGCTACCAGGTAAACAGTTCTTATTTTTTCTCTCCAGATAAAATTGAAACATGAGTTTGTAAATGCATATATTTAATGTAATATCATGTTGCGGTAATGATCATTTTTGATAATGATAATCTAAAAATTAAAATAATTCTATAGGAATTTTTTTAAAATCCTCTAAAAATAATCGTTATAGTAAGTTCAGACCTAAATCTTATGTTGGCTTGAAGGGCTTTTTAAAAATTCTGATGCTGGACACCTTCTAAAGGATTTCATGAGAATCACATAGGTGTGTTTTTTTGAAAGAGTATCACTCCACTGACAGCTTTTGTACATTTTATATGAGAGTGTTACAACAATGCAAATTCACCATATGTTTATTAAGAGAGGGTAAATGTGCTTATTTAATGAATAGTTTGAATAATGGATTAATTATTTTTATGGGCTGAGGGCTGAATCTTAAATTTGTGATTTGAAGGCCAATGAAAGTCATAAACAGACGCAAAGCTTTACATGTACATTTACTTTTTTCTGTAACTTTAGTTCTGCACTTAAATCAGCAATATCTTGCTTTTTAAAAGTTTTATTGGCTTTTTTGTGCACTGATAAGTATATTCTGGATCACTTTTCAATACAATTGTATTTGTTAACATTAGTATATGCATTAGCTAACATAAAGCAATAAAGATCAATATAGTTTCCCTATGATTACAAGCCAGTAAACCACTTTTAGTGCTATTTGGCACCATTTTTTAGATTGTAATGCATTAACAAATACAAACTTATTGTAAAGTGTTACCGTATAGAGGCGATTTCCTGGACAGTGATTAGTCCTAGATTAAAATTAATGTAAGAGCTGTCCAAACTGCAAACAACTTGCACTGACATATCTTAAAATACATCAGTGGCCTTTGTTTAGCTTCAAAATGCACACAAGTAATGTTTTTCGTAAGGCATGTTTGTTAAAACTAGTTATATTTCCTAATTAAACTAAGGCCTAGTCCTGGCTTAAGATAATCCCTGTCCACCCCATAATCATTTAAATCTATTCAAAAGATTAATACTTGATACAGTACACAAATGCCTCTGCCCAGCAATCTCTGTAAAATAATTTATTAAAAATCTTTATGCAGTAACCACAATCAACTGCAAAGATCATAAGAACTGAATAATTTGTTCATGCTTTGTTTATCAGAAGATTTCCATGTTTTGATTTATTTTATTTTGCTTCAGAGAGCTCCAGAGACACAGAGAGGCCATTATAGAAAAGTTAGCAGTACAGAAGCAAGAACAAACCAGTAATGAAGAAGAAATCATCGCCAAGGCGGTTGCCGAACGAGAAGCCAGACAGGCCCGAGAACAGCGTGAGAAAGAGGAGAAACATGCAGCCATGATGAAGTCTATCGCAGCGCACAGAGAGATCACAGTAAACTTCATCCTAATGAAACTTCAGATGTCTGATTTATTGATTTCTAAACTAAATGAATAAGGTGTTACAAAAATTTTACATTTCCAAAGGTTAGAAAAAACAATGCAATAAAAGTGGATTGTCATCTAATATACTGTATTTATGGAAGGTTGTTATGACATTTATTATTTGATACATTTAATTGAAATAAACATATACATCAAAATCCAATTATAGAGGCAAGAACAGGAGCGAAAAGCAGAAGAGGAGAAACAGAAAGAGCTGGAGATGCTTAACGCAAAGAGGGAAGCGGATCGAATCTTTATGGAAAAGCAAGAGCTTCAAGCTCAGAAGGCTCGAGAGGAAGGAAAAACATTACAGGACATCTACATGCATGAGATGGTAAGTATGGCTCTTATATTTTTAGATGCTTTTTTTTGCATTACTGATGGTGACTTTGATTATGTTAAGGCTGATAAACGTGCAAGGGAGCATCGCACAAAAAAAGAAGAGCAGAACTTTGTGGTGAAGAACACATCTCTAATTGTTGAAGAGGAACATGAGTTCCAGAAATATGCCAAACATGTGATCGAAACAGCGGAGAGGGCTGGAAGAAACACCTACCCACTTATGAAAGCTGCCAGAGAGGGCATTGGTGGAGGCCTGGGACCAATATTTGGTGGACTTAGACCAAGTTATATAGTCCGAGATGAGTCAGGTGTTCAAATGCCCAAATATGTGAGCAGCACCACTCAAAGCATAAAAGAGTTGAATGAGACTACCAACATTCACCAGGCCAAGAAAAGACTTGGATTTACCTGGTAATACTTTACAACATAAATATTATAAGTCACCCATGAAATTCCAATAATAAATGATTTTCTTGCAAAAGAAGTGTTAGTTGTTGTATTTTTATTAAAGTAATGATTGTTTTTTTTTATCACAAAACAGTTTGACCCATGTCAACTTTTTTTTAATAGGAACACCAGTCTGAAGGTTTATAAATATGTTGAGGGTGTTAAAGGTCACCTAATATGGCCTTTTTTACAAGATGTAATACAAGTCTCAGGTGTGCACAGAATGTGTCTAGGAAGTTTCAACTCAAAATACCCCACAGATCATTTATGATATCATGTCCAAAACGCCCCTATTTGGGTGGGAGCAAAACCGCACTGTTTTAATGTCTGTACCTTTAAATGCAAATTAGCTACAGCTCCTCACTCCCTTACAATCAGACAGTGAGTGCTTTTTTTTCAATATTTTATTTAAAGTTTTAGACAGTGAGTGCTTTCAGTTAAAATAGATCTGATTAATACAATCTGAGACAATAGGAACTAGTGGACAGAGTACAACTCGCTAAGGGTGGAAATTATGGTAATGCAGGACTGTTAGTGGGCAGGGCTTTATCAATGTGACCTCACATTGATTAGAGAATGAAAACGGCATGTCTAATGAGCTGCTTTGGTTTAATGGAGATTAAAAAACAAGGAGAAGCTGGATTTTTTTATAGTAGGGTTGTTGTGTGCACACACTGCCAACACACATTATGTCCAAACACCTTGTAAAAGTGGATTTTGCATAATAGGTGCCCTTTGGCTTTAAGTCAGAGAAAAAGCAAGCTGACAGAAAATTCAAATAAAAAATGTTCTATATATCTCAATATATCTTGGATTGGTAAAATAAAAAACAACCTAAAATTTCCTACATTTTAAAATCATGAACATCATAACATAATACAGTTTTCTAATTTTAATGAACTGAGCAGAAAACTTTAATTTTGTAAAAATGTAATCATTTATATGGGTTAACGCAGATGTTTAATATTCTGTTTTTCTTTTTTAATTACTTATAGGACAGCATTTAATTAAATATATCATAAAATAAATATTTCATCCAGTGTTGTAGCAAGACATTAAAATATAATTTTGCTAACATTTCATTTATTTTTTTATTTTTCCTTGTTCATAAACATTCGTAAATAAATGTTAACATATAAATGAATCAACGTTTCAATACTATAATTAGCTTTGCCCTGCAAAACATCCATATTAAATACTGTCTGTGCTTTGGCTTTTATTTTGACATCCAGTCTTTCTCCAGGACTTTTATCTGTGCGCGTCATTAAACCGGATGTGAAGCTAGAAGTCAGCAGCATCTACATGACATTCAAGTTTTGCTCGTTTTCCTTCACGTGTGTTTCTAAAACCGTATGTACACATGTATGTCTAGCTGCTGGAAACCAAACATAATCGGCCGCTCGGACCCGCGCTCAGAACTTATCTCACCTCTGCGCATGCGCATTTTAACACGTGCATCTTTACAGTACAGATCACTCGCGCTTTAATAACAGTCTCAGGATTCTGTTTACATGTGTGTTACGGGATGGCAGCTTGTTGAAGGTAATGTCAACCTTAGTGTGTGAGTTCAGATGTATAAGTATTCACATAGCGCATGTAGTTAACGTTAGATGACCCAGCGCGTGACCTCTGCAGGTGTCTGAATCGATCCTTGGATGTAATGTTCTCTTTAATTATAAATGGCAATAGAGTTGTTTCGAAAGACTGTAAATACCAGGACCCATCTGAAATTGCCTTTCTTAAAACAATACAAAACATTCAGTGATGTCCAAAAAATGTGAAACCACTGAGTTTATGTGATTGTGAAATAAGTGTCCTATTGACTTGACGTCATGTTGCATTTTCTTCACAGATGCATTTGTCCTTCTCCACTTTAGAAACTTGCCCCTCATCTTGACTTGAGTTACTGGGAGGCAGTGCGTCTGGTGTCTAGTATGTGGAGAACATCCTGACCGTGGTCGTCTTCTGACATGTTCAGGCTCCGGTTGATTCGGGCCGGTTCCCGCAGGCTGTTTCACAGTGGGGCCGCCAGCCGGGACCAGGTCCTGGACCAGCTGCAGGTCTGCTCCGCAGAAGACCAGGTGTTTGATGTGGTTGACCGAAACAAAGCCAAGCTGTCTGCGAGACACGTGGGATGTGCTATCGGACTGCTGTGGCAGATTCAGAGGGAAAGACCACAGATTCTCCGGACGGTCGAGAATGTCCGAAACCACCCGCAGTTCCTGACACTACGAGTTCTGGCTGAAAATAAGATCAGTCTGATGGACGATGGCTCAGTGGTGAACATGCTTTACGATGTTCTCAGGTACATTTGAGATCATTTTTGACACCTCATTCTTTTGTGATGTTGCATTTTAGTGATATCTACACAGTTGTGGTCCTGACGGCCTGTCTTGAAAAATATCTAGAGACCAAGACAAGACAGAGTCCAAATGTTAGACTGGTCTCAAGTCAAGACTAAGACGGTTTGCATGTTTTTGATTTGATCAATTTGATTGTTTGATTAATTTATGTTTTCTGGTTTAAAGGCTGAATGTGGAGCAGCACGACTCCCTTGTTCAGCAGTTGGTGACGGAGGCTTGGAACAGACTCGAGAGGTACATGAAAAAATTCCGACATTTATTAAAGGCGGAGTCCATGATGTTTGAAAGCCAATGTTGATATTTGAAATCACCTAAACAAACACGCCCCTACCCCAATAAAATCTGGACCTTCTGTTGATAGACCCGCCCCACACATACGCAAACCGGCATTTGATTTGATTTGATTGGCTATAAGTGTGTTTTGGTAGTCGGCCCGTCTCCTTTTCCAACGCGTTTTTCAAACATCGTGGACTCCGTTTTTAACTTGTTTAAGCATTTTTATCTCTGTCCCGGCGTTTGTAAAGTCAAGCGTTCATGTTGTGCAGGTTTCAGATGCCCACGCTTTCAAAATTTGCTGTATGTCTAAGCGATCAGTTTCTTCAGCACAGTCCGCTGATGGGACAGATTACGGATATAGTGAGTCGGAGGCTGGACTCCATTCAAGATGCCAGGTAAGGAAGAAATAATTGATGATGGGCCATTGAATTATTCGGAAAATAAATAATTTCAAATAATTAGCCGTTAATTTTCCTGCTTATGCCACGGTTACCACTTCAAAGAGACATCCAGATTGTGCAGGACCTAGCACTGGTATAGGTGAACTAATCCTATACTAAGTTAAAGTGCGATTTTATCTTTAACCCCATTCAGACAGCACTGTGGTTGCAGAAAATTTCTGTAAAATTGGAAGCGAGGCTTTTGTGTGAACCCAAAGATTAGGGAGATCTTCACTATTCACGCTAAAGCTAAGATCATTCAATAGCATGACAGAATCTGCACACTCCTTATGATCTTGTCATAAACTAAAATGCAAACTTTAGAAGTTGTGGTAAAACGTACCGAGTGCAGGACTTTTTATGTAAAAAATCTTTACGGCACACACACATTCCGGAAAATCATTGGCAGTGTGAAACGACCAAAAATCGAATGATCCCGGACGCATTTTTCGTAATGTCTGTGTAAAAGGGCTTTTGATTTTGTCTTTATAGAGTGCTCACCACCTTAATGATCAGCATTTCGTCTCTGGTGTCGCCCAAATTACGAGACGCACTAATCGAGAAAGCGGACGCCCTTCTTGACCAAATGGACCCGCTTCATTTTAACAACCCCAGAAGGGTGGTGCAGTTTCTCCGCAACATCAGACACGTCCATCGACCCCTGCTGGAGAAATGTAACCGTATTCTGCTGCAGAACATCCCTCATCTGGACGCAGAACATATCAGCATCATTCTTGGACTTTATCAGTCTATGCAGTTCAATAATTGTGACTTCCGACTGGCTGCTAAGCAGAAATTGACGGAGCTGGTGGACACGAGCACTGACCCTGCAACATTCACCAAACTCTTCGCTTCTCTAGGACCCATGGCGGGGCAAGGAATCAGGGAAGGGTGAGGAAGCAGAAACATCCATTATTAATGTTCACAGAATTGCAGAAGTTAAAAGCGGACGGCACATACTAGTATGGGTAGATTTGCATTGAAAGTTTATATCAAAAAACTGATTGTGAACATTTTTCCCTGAACTCATTTTTTGCACTTTGCTGATGTGATAAGAAGTAAATGTCTCGCCTTCTTCCTGGTGTTTTGTGTTTTATGTTATCACAGTATTTGTGATGTTGTATTGGTGTTGCAGGTTAGAGAGTACTGCGCTGCTATTGGCCGATGAGTTGAATGCCCAGCAAGCTCTCGGTGTGATGGAGACGATGGAAGAGATGCAATGCAGGAACCTTCAGCTGATAAACAAGTAAAACCTATGCAATCATCTCTCAAATATCTTTTATCTTTCAAATACATTTATAGACCGTGAACCTGGAGAAATTGAATTTACCTAAACAATTTGAGGAAACGGGTTGCCTTAAAAAAAAAAACTAAAACTTTAGATTGAAATGTCTCTTCCAACCAATGAAGATCAGTGCACTTGATTTAATTATAAATAATTTGTAATATCAATTGCTCTGTTTAACCTATCTACTAAGTTTATTAGGTTTGTTTGAATATTTTCTTTGTATTTTTCATATTTATTTTTCTATCTATTTATTAAGATACAAACAGAAAATAGAGGAAATGTGTACAAAAAAAATTAAAAATTTAATTTTTTAGGACTAAATGTCTCCTTTAGGCATCGTCTGTGTGACCTTTCTTGGCACTAAACACATCTTGAGCGTTTTTGAGCAGAATGAAAAAAGAGGGGGGAAAAGAGAAAAGGTCCGTATACTTTTGCGTCCATTCATTTTTCCTTTATAAACCATGATATGAAAAATAAAATATAAACGGTTGTTGTATTTTTAAAATGCAATATTAAATTTCAAAATTTAAATTCAAACTGTATTTAGAACATCCTACCCCAAAAAAACAAATATTGATGTATTTTCAGATTTTTGTTTATGATTTTTGCACCTTTATTATACATTTAAAACTAAAATTAAAAAACGCGATTATTGGCTATTTAACATTCAGACTTCTTTGGCAGTGATCACAGTGCTTTGCATGTAAACATCATCATTCTACGCATTTTGTACATTTCTTCAAGTTTTGTCAAATTATGTTAACACAGCAAGCAAAAACCGAGACTCTATAGTCCGGCTATGTGCAATAGGAACACACTTCTACCCTAAATAACCTTGAATTTGGTTACATCCCGCTTGCCAAAATAACTTGGAGAAGTACTGTATTCCATCATGTAAGCAACAGGTGTTCAAGGTGTTTGCTTTAATTTCCTTAACATGTTGTAAACATACGCATCGTCTACTCTTGGGCTATTAGACTATTAGACTTTCACTGACAACCTAAATTTTGCCTTGTTTTAGCCAAAATTGCTTGCTGGGAAGCCGGTGAATGCGGAAGACAGATACACATTTTATAATTAACGGCTATTTAAATGAACATGCAGTGTTGCAGTCAGAAACAATTGACTAGTTTTAGATTCAGCCTGTGCGCATCTGTCATCGCAACAAGTTATGGTTCAGACACAGGTATTTAAACGCAAATCAACATTCATTCACAACGAGAAATGTTCAAAGTGAACGGTAAGGACTGCGAAAATAGAGAGATTATGCAGTATAAAAAAAGACCGACGTCCGTCTGAAACGGTAAAAAAAGTAGTTTGTTATTTATATATATGATATAATTTTCACAAATCAGGCTCTATGTAAAACAATCAAATTGGCATGAACCACCGACTGCTTGTTGATTGAAAATAGCCGTTTTTCATTTAGTCATGGAAGTAAAATCTTCTTCTTCCTTTATTTCTTAACGCCATTCCAGCATCTACGGCTATATTCATGGCGAGAACCTAATCCATAAACAAGTTTATTCAGACAAGTTGATTTATACACAAGTTGGGGGAGGGACAATTTGGTATCTCCAATTTGCCTAACTTGCATGTTTTTGGCCTGTGGGAGGAAACCGAAGTACCTGGAGTAAACCCACGCTGACACAGGGAGAACATGCAGAAACTCCACACAGAAAGGCCACCTGCCCCATGGAAGTAAAAAAGCAGGCTTTTGATTGCTTTAAATGGCTATCCAATATATCATCAAAAAATAATTTACAAGTATGTAAGAAAAGGTTTGTACTGTAAAAATACTTTATTTGTTACGTTGTTACAAACAGGAGATAAAGAATTTACAAACCGCAAAGTCTCCGCAAGGTTCAGCTCTTGGACAGCGTCAGTTTTTTTTAAGCATTACTTAAAAATGTTTCTCATCTCACCATATCCACAGGTACAGAGTCATCATATACAATAAATCCGTGAGGTAGCATTTAAAACATTTAAAAACAGATGCATTTGTTTAAAGCAAAGCATTTATTTACCAGGCTGCAGGTGAAGCAGCTCTTTGTGCCTTCTAACGTCTCATAATTAGTCCTCATTTATGTCCAAGAGACTCAATAATAATCTTTCACATTCAATCCTTAATACTTTCATATTTAAAAGCGTTTTCGTGCTGCTGCGCATTCATGTATCCTATGTGTTAAGCAAACCCGCGTTGTCGTCCCGTTTCGGCGCATATTACTAATGCGCTCTTTAAATAACAAAAAAACATATTGCGCTATTGACTTTAGACTTTAGACCAGGTTTTTGTTGCGCTGCATTGCGCCGGGTGTAAGATAGAGCCCATTATCACAAATCAACATTTATAGTTTCAAACATTGTAGATGTTCAGTCTTGCCAGTTATAATCTACGCGTTTTAATATAGTCTAAATGAGTAGGGCTCAGTCACACCAAAAGCGCTTTAAACGCTTGCAAACGCAAGGCGCGACGCACTGCCTTTTTTAAAAAAGAGCAGTGCAGCGCGGCTTTTCATATTGCTAAGCAACCACCGAATCAGCTGTCTTGTCAATCAAATATTGAAGCGCGAGCGCTCTTTTGCTGTTACCTGTCCTATTAGCAGAAACTTTAAAAAGAGAGCGCTTGCTCTGACCTTGTTTGAGGGTGAGAGGTGCACAAACACGCAGGAGAGAGTGAGCGAGTGGAGTCCGGTTCTTCAAAGCAACTGTAAACTTCACTCACCACAACGTAAGGCCCGCCTCTCCCCTCATTCGATTGGACAATGGAAGACGCGAATGACGTCGGGCGCTTCTCCGCTCTCAGCGCTCCTTCAAAAAAGAGTGCGCGGCAGGCGGCAGAAAACCGCAAGGCGCTCGGCGCGCATAAACAGCGCGTAAACGCGCCCTGCCCATAGAATATCATTCAAAAAAGGCGCCTGCAACTGCCATAAACGCTTTTGGTGTGACTGAGCCCTAAGAAAGGCTGTGATGTTCACGTGCATAAAGCCGCGCTCTGCGAATTCACATCCAGAAGAAGCCTTAATGTGAAAGAGCAAAACTGTGTAAGTAAAGTAAATAAATTACAATTATTTGCTTTTCAATTGTAAAATACTATTAAATAATTAGAATAACTTTGTATTTTGATAATCTTTTCACCAGTTTAAAAATTTTTCGTTTTTATATTTATTGGTTAAAAAAGAAAAATGAATGGACGCAAAAGTACACGGACCAGAAAAATTAGAAAAAATACTAATTTCTTTAAAATTAGAAATTAGGATTTAATTTAATTTAGGTTTAAGAGATCCCACAGTTTCCTACTATTGCTCAAGTGGAAGTGGAAGGGGAGTTTACACTAAAAACTTGACACATCAGTTTACATTTTTATACAGTTTTAATACTACATACACATTTCCTGTATTTTCTGCATGTATTCTATTAAAGAGGCTGAAAAAATAATTATATATGATCACTTTAACATTGCAAAAACAACAAATCTAATTCTGGCATGGTGGCCTAAGACTTTTGCACAGTACTGTATACCAAAGCAAATACTAACTACGTGAATGGTGATTCCACAAACATGATAATTTACAACAAAACAACATCGAAAATACTAAAAGCTTAAGCCTCTAAAATCTTCAATTAACTATTTAAAGGCACACCGCGGAACTTTTTGGCCACTAGGGGGTGCTAGACATGTATTTTTCACACCTAGCGCCCCTAGAGGCCACAAGTGCCGCAGCACTGTTGCAAAGGAAAAGAACTGGCCAACCTTAAAACTAAACTAAAACTAAACATTTAAAATGCTAAACGATCAACATTTTGAGGCATCAGGGAGAAACGCAGTCATGTTACAACTTTCTGATGAGGAACTCGTCGTGGCAGAAGCTATTTCTCAATCTGAAGGTTGCAGCCTCCGGATGTCGTATTTCTAAGCTGCATACGTCATCAAGACTGTCTTATTTCAGAATATTAACAATTATAAAGTTGACTATTATACTTAGTTAATCGTAAATTGTTGCAGTATGCTTATGACTTGCGAATGTAATGCTCAGTTTACCTTAATAACCCAGGCTTGATGACGTGTGCAGCCTGCATATTTGACCTCCGGACGCTGCAGCCTTCCAATTCAGAAACGACCAGACGTATTTCCTTGCCTTTTTCCAAACAAATATTGTTGCATCGTCTCTCTCTCCCTCGCCACCAGGATTTTCCGCAATGGCGCTCGTTTTTTCTCTCTTTTGTGTGAAAATTGTCGCCCCAAATCCAAGTAAACCGATGCGTTTAGGTCTGCCGCTTTGTAATACGTCACGCGAGTGACAGCGGAACGCAGCAAATGAGGAAGAAGAGAAGAGAGAAACGCTCGGATCTGATTGGTGAATGAATAGGGTTTGGTTTTACACTGTTTGAGTTTGAGCAAGTTTGACTGCTATAGCATCCTGGATTGTAATGTAAATATCATAGACACAGTAAAAAGAAAGGTAAATATGTGAACACGTGAATACAGGGAACTATATGCAAGATAATCGCTGTCATTAATAAAGAAGATCGCATTTATGTATGAATCAAATGTATGAGTTAATATAAAAAATTGCCTTAAAGGGGAATCGAACCCGGGTCGCCCGTGTCAAAGGTCCGTGACACTAACACGGTGCCACAGAGTCACATAATAGTCGCTCTCTACACTCCTTAAGTAGCCTCCAGCAAAATTCATAATTAAAAATAAATTGTGTGTAGGAAGTGACGTATGCCGTAAAGCAGTCGAATTTTGTAGTTTTTTTGTGCTCTGGTTACTACCAGAAACCTTAAGTTTTAAAGTACGAGTAAAAGCGATACAGACCCCGTCAGGCTATGGTAGACATGTCATTCAACCTATTTAAAGTCGATGTACTATCACAAGGGTCTTGAAAATTTATTATGAAGGTTGAAAAATTACATGGTGTCACTTTAATGTAGCGGTATGTAAGAAATTGACTGTACTAAATAAAAAATACTACAATATATTTGTAGATATTTAAGAAAACATGCTAAATTCACATATCTATTTCTCTAAGAAACAATGCTGTAGGCAGTCATTTTATGTTTTGAAATGATCCTGGGTCAGAATGTCTGTTTTTGCCAATTTACCCAATACTGTATTCCGACAGCTTGGTTGCCAGTCATCACCACCGTTGCTTAAATGAGACTGCAATAGACCATAAATGCGACCTTCGGTGGATGCAACTTCAGACATGAGCTGCAGATTGAGTGGGTTTGTAATTTGCGATCAACAAAAGTATTGCGAACGTAAAAATTAGCTTATGCATTTCATCGTCAGTTGCACTCCTGTATGTGTCTGGCAACTTGAGGAAGAGCGAAGAAAAAAACATCTTCAATATTTTTTATATAGACTGTGGTACCAAGTTCAAACACTAGAGGTCAATGTTACAGCCTCTTTATGTTGTTACAGTTTATACCATAAAAAATCATAACATTTAGGCGCAAAGGCTTATGGGCGTTCCTCATTTTGTTCTGATATATTCATTACACTTGAATGATTTAAGTCTTCAGAATTAGACCTACGGGGTAACCTTGAAGCGTCGGTTTTCATCCATACTTAGGCATTGTTGTTTGCTTTGACATGCACTTACACATGCGGATCACTAGTAGGCAATGTCCACACCAGGCATATCATGGTGTATACTAGGGATGCAACAATACAGTTTGTCCACAGTTCAATACAATTTTTGGTTCTTGTCGGTGGGAGTCGAACCGAACGGTTCAATATTATATTGAGAATTGTGGCATCCCTAGTGTATACACCATTTTAAACCAAACCCAAAGAAGCAGCAGATTTTTGGAGAGCTGCACATCTGTCTACGCACAGCCTACGGGGGACCATGAATCACACTTTAGTTTTGTGAATTTTGGTTGTTAAAACAGTTTTTACAGTTTTACATACAGCCTCTCTGTAATGAAAAAATCTTTACTTTATCATTTATTATTCATTGATAAAACCAAATGTTTAGACTGTTAATAACAAATGAATGAAAACTTTAGTATCTGTGCATAAACAGGTTTGCATTAATACAAGTTTTATCTGTTTTTAAAAGGATGGCAGGAATTATCTTTAAGAATCTGGAGACATATCGGGCAGTAGAGATCGCTCGGATAACACAGACTCTTATTCTGCTACACTGCCAGAATCCAGAGATCTTCTCCAGACTGAGAACCAAACTGCTGCTGTGAGTGACACAAAATCTTTCAATAAAGGAATAGTTTGTCCCAAAAAATCTGTCGTCATTTAATCAGATGTCAATAAAAACAAAAATGGTGTCTCAATACATCATGTGAACCAGTAATACCATTAGTTCTTCTGTTTGTCCTTTCATCCTAATAATTTACTCACCCCCATGCTATCCAATACATTTGTGTCTTTCTTTGTTCAGTTGAGAAGTTACTTTTTTTTTTTTTTTTGAGGAAAACATTCCAGGATTTTTCTTAATTTAATAGGCTTTATTGGACCACAACAGTTTACAGTTTCAGTACCATTTCAAAGGGCTCTAAATGATCCCAACCGAGGCATAAGGGTCTTATATAGCGAACGATTGTCTTTTTTGCAAAAAAAAAAAAACTTTGACTTAACCACAACTTTTCGTCATGCACTGGCCGTTTGATGCGCCGGCGCGACCTTAGGTATTGTGTAATCGCATCAAAAGGTCACCCATGACTTTTGCTAAACTACCGCCCCAGTGTTTACAAGTGTGGAGAAAGGAACGTTCAGATGTTGTTGTTTGTGGAATAATACTAATTATACAACAGTTCTTTCTGGTTCTCGAATCTGATTGGCTAAGAGGCGTGCAATATTCTACTGATAACGGCACAGTAACCGCTTCACCTCTCGTATCATTCCGCCACCTAATGAATGGAGGTCCTCTAAACAGGCTCATCTCTGAATGGAAAGACTGCCCACACACACGGACACACACAAACGCGCTGATTTGAATCACTCCGTGTGTCTCATTAGTTCACGAGCTCGTGAATCAGTGTGTGAATCCCAATCGGAAGTTATTATTCCGTCAAATATCAGCGCTCTTGGATGTTACGTTAAAGCTAATGGGATTAATGTCTTGTCACATCGTGTGGACACTTGAAAAGAGGAATGTAAAGTATTTTTTTCTGGAGCAATATCTCTTATCAGAACGCGAAAACACCGTGAAACAGCAGGTAAGCACCGCAGATTTTAAATGTGGACATTGATCATTTATTTAATCGCGACGTGACTATTAAAACATGTTATGAGATATCGCCACTTTATAAGCAGCATGCAAAGACATTCTCTCTGACACTTAAAAAAACAGTTTTATATAGTACTGACAAGAACAAAGTT
The DNA here is from genome assembly GCF_027580225.2 of Misgurnus anguillicaudatus. Lineage (NCBI taxonomy): Eukaryota > Metazoa > Chordata > Actinopteri > Cypriniformes > Cobitidae > Misgurnus > Misgurnus anguillicaudatus. The sequence goes on along the minus strand of NC_073353.2, from coordinate 41,808,474 downwards.
TAATAATAATCGAGTGCTCGTATCGCGTTAAGAGTAAATGGGAACGCAATAGTAACATTATACAAGTATAGTTTTATTCACTTTTACTTCGTGCCAAAAAAACAAACAAGGCCGACATGAGAGCCAGGGAATCCCTGTCAGAGATGTAGCCCAGAGAGGGCGGTGGTCAGCGGGGCGAGTGAACACTGACGTCCGCTCATGCTTTGGTTCTCATACGTACCGAATCTCACTAAGCAAACGTTCAAACAGGTGCTATCTTTACTAATCGACTGTAGATTTAAATATAATACATATACATTCTCGACTGAACTAATCTTAAAACTACCCTTTGTGACCAAGAAACGGTAATATAAAGTAACGGCTTTTCCGTCCATTGAGTTGTTATGAGCTTCAAAGCAGCCGAAAGTGTCAAATCCGTGGCGGAAGTAGTAGTTCTCAAACAAAGAGGCTTTTAAGATAACTCCGTTGTTGTTTTCTAGTTTTCGTTTTTCAAACGTGTGCCGTCGAACTGTTGTATAAAAGCAATATCGCTCTCGGAGTCGTGTGATATAGCTCTATATCATCACGGCTGTATCATCACTCGGCCTAATCACAGCCGTGATGATATAGAGCTATATCACACTCCTACTCAAGCGATATTGCTTAATTAATGTCTTTGTGTCAGTTTATTGTTTAAAATGGTCCGCAAGTGTGCGTTTCACATATGTAGCACGTGACCTTTCGACGTGATTACGTAATACGTAGGGTTGCGCTGGCGCATCACACGGCTAGTGCATGACGGCTAGTTGCAAAAATGGCGATCGTTTTGCTAGATAAGACCCTTCTGCCTCGGTTGGAATTCTTTAGAGCCCTTTGAAGCTACATTGAAACTGCAATTTTAAATCAATCACATTTTTATTTATATAGCACTTATTTCCAAACAAATTAATGCAGTTCAAAGTGCTTTACAGTTAAGAAAAGAAAACCAAGTACATAAACAATGAAAATGCATAAATACGCAAACACACAAAATACACATTTCTTATTAGTCTATGAACATTCCAGGATAAAAATTATTTTAAACAGCATTGAAACCTGTTTTCCTCAAAAAACTTTCTTTTCGAATGAAGAAATAATAATCTTGGATTACATGAGGGTGAGTAAAAAAATCGGAATTTTTTTATAAAAAGTGCAATAATCCTTTAACATCTACATTAACTACATTTATGCAAACTCATTTATGTTGCACATGTAAATCTTGTAAAACTCAATATGCTCACGTGCCCACCAGGTATCTTCAGCACAGTGTCTACCCCTATGAGGTGACCATGCTAACCCGGGTTCTGTCTATGCTCCCTTCTTCCCGTCTCGATGAGGGCGTCCTGTCCCGTGTAAATGCCGTGATTCCGCAGTGCAACCTGAACGACCTCAACACGTTCGCCATGGTCGTCGCCAAGTGGATTCGCAATGACCCCTCGTACCGCCACAACACACCCAGCAAGTACGTCCGGCTCCTTCAGACCCTGAACCGGTGCGGACACGAGCGGCTCCATCAGTTCGATCGACTGGAGGTTGTGCTGGAGGAAGTGAAGTACTTGTCGGGGGAATGGTTTGAAGAAATGTTGCTAGAGCAATCCATGGTCACCATGCAGAGACTAATTGATCAGATATCCTGGACCAACATACCCGAGCTGGCCGTTTATCTGACTCGGACGAACTACCTCTGTACCCCGCTGCTGGACCGCATCGCTGGTGTGATGATTGAAAATATAGAGAAGGTCGGGGCAATCGTCCGAAATGTTTGTTTAAAGCTGGTTACAGTGGTATTAGCGATCAGTAACTTATTGATCGAGTCTTCACAGAGAAATTGATTTTACTGAGATTTTATAAACTTTTACAAAAGCATTGGGTTAGATTACATTAATCTGTGTTGTGTTATCCAAACAGATTCATTATTCTGCAACGTATGCCGCTTTGCTGCCTTTCGCTGTGCTGAACTATGACCCGTCAGGATCAGAAGAGTTTCTTGATGTTTGCGTTCAACATTTCACTCCACATATTAGTAAGAACTTTCTCCATGTTCTTTTCATAAATGCATCAACATTTGTAAATTGTTTAATTTGTGTGGAGGTACAGAAATGTATTGAAGTTTGTTACTGATTCGAACAGGTTCATTTGATCCACACCTTCTGGTTCTTCTGGCTTATGCATTGGCCATGGCTGATTATTTCCCTGAAGAAGTGATCAGAGAGATCTTCAATGTGGACTTCCTTGCCAGGTTGGATGCCCAGCTGGAGAGTATGTTGAAATTTTAATAAAACACATTGTTTTGTGTAGCTGGACTACTTTCATAATTTTTTTTTTTTATTCACCCCCATGTCATTCAACACTGCAAAAAAATGATTTTCAAAAAAAAATGTTCTTTCAGTAAAAATATCTAAAAAATGTTAAATTAAGATGCTTTTTCTTGATGAGCAAAACGACCCAAGAAAATAAGTGTAGTTTTTAGACCAAAAATATCAAATTTAAGTGATTTTGTGCATAAAACAAGCAAAGAAAACTGCCAATTGGGTGAGCAAGTTTTTCTTGAATTTTTCTTGGACTTGGTGTTTAAGAAAAATGTTAAATATTTTCTTGCTTGCCCCATTGGCAGATCACCTTGCTTGTTTTATGCACAAAATCACTTAAATTTGATATTTTTGGTCTAAAAACTAGACTTATTTTTTTATTTTTGCTCATCAAGAAAAAGCATCTTAATTTAATTTTTTTGTTTGTTTTACAGAAAACAAGTCAAAAATATTAAAAATGTTTTTTCTTAAATCATTTTTTGCAGTGAAGATGTTTGTCTTTCTTCAGTCGAAAACAATTACGCTTTTTGAGGTAAACATTCCAGGATTTTTCTCCATTTAGTGGACCTCAATGTTTTGCATTTCATTGCAGCTTCAAATAGCTCTAAACGATCCCAAAAAAGGGTCGTATCTAGCAAAATTATCGTAATTTTTGCCCCCCAAAAATAAAAAATATGTGCGTTTAAACTACAACTTCTCGTCTTTGTTGTGTGACGCGCCACCACGACCTTACGTATTACATGATCACGTTGAAAGGTCATGCGTTACGTAAGTGAAACACATACTTGTGGACTATTTTAAACGATAAACGGACACAAAGACATTAAAGGTGCCATTAAAGTGGTGAGGTTGCGCATTGCAACCAATGGCTCAGTCCACTGCTCACCCCTCGCTTTTGAAACGCATAGAGAAGCTACGTTAGCCGCCACCGGACAAACATGTCATCATGGGGAAAAAAGTTTGTCTGTTAAGGGCTTCTGTAGAAACATGGTGGCACAAAATGGCGACTTCCATGTAAAGGGACCCTCGGTGTATGTAGATAAAAACATCTCATTCTAAGGTAATAAAACCATAACGGTTCTTTATGAAAGGTCTTTATACACCCCTGATCATATAGTTTTGTATAATATTTTGCATTTATGTCAAGAGATCCTTCTAAAAAATACACACTGCACCTTTAATATTAACTCGTCAATTAAGAGAAATTGCAGAGGGTCTGTTCTTTCTTTTGATATATTGTATGTTTATCTATTTAAAGAAAAACATTTTCTGGAAGGCATTAAACCTTTGTGAAAATCATGAAAAATGCTGGCGCTGACTGGCAACTTTTTTTTAAAACGCTGGCAGGGAAAGAGTTAAGCATACAACAACATCTGAACGCTCCTCTTTCTCCACACTTGTAAACACTGGAGCAGTAGTTTTGCGTACGTCATACATGACCTTTCGACATGATTACATAAGGTCACGCTGGCACATCACACTGCTAGTGCAAGACGAGAAGTTGTGGTTAAAAGTCAAATGTATTTTTTTTTTGGCAAAATGACGATCGTTTCCCTAGATAAGACTCTTATGCCTCGGCTGGGATCGTTAAGAGCACTTTGAAGCTGCACTGAACCTGTAAACTGTTGAGGAACACTAAAGTCCAATATATGAAGAAAAATCCTGGAATGTTTTCCTCAAAAAACTTAATTTCTTTTCGAGTAAACAAAGACAGACATAAGCATCTTGGATGAAATGGGGGTGAGTAAATTGTCTACATTTTTTTATGAAAGTGGAGTAATGCTTTAACTTTGTTTTGAAGTCTAGTCCACCTGATAACTAACTCTTAAGACTCGTGAAAGTCTGAAAATATAGATCTACATGTTTTGTTATTCTTGATACTGACAGCCTTGCCGGATGCTCTGAACATGCGCGTGCGTCTCCGACTGATGGAGCTGAATCGGGCCGTGTGTCTGGAGTGCCCAGAGTTTCAGGTGCCCTGGTTTCATGAGCGCTACTGTACACAGCTGCAGAAGAGAGGTAAACACATCACATTAATCATAGTGTTACTGTATATCTACATAAGTGCTTTTTAACTTTGGTCTGGGGGACCCAAAGCACTGCAACATCAGGTCATTAGCAGAGAGATTAAAGGGGCCATGTCACAAGACTTTTTTTAAATGTCAAATAAATCTTTGATGTCCCCAGAGTACATATGTGAAGTTTTAGCTCAAAATACCATATGAATAATTTATTATAGCATTTTAAAATTGCCACTGTGTAGGTGTGTGCAAAAATGTGCCATTTTAGGTGTGTCCTTTAAAATGCAAATGAGCTGATGAAATTCAAACACTGATCACAATGATGGTGGTTTGTTGCAATTAAAACTCAATTGTGCTTTTCTCTGCACTAAATGGCAGTGCTGTGATTGGATAGTGCAGATTAAGGGGTGGTATTATTATAATAAGAGCTCCTTATGAGATCATAAGGGAAGCCAAATTTCAACAACCTATTTTTTCGTGCTTGTAGAGAATGGTTTGCCAAAACTAAGTTACTGGGTTGATCTTTTTCACATTTTCTAGGTTGATAGAAGCACTGAAGACCCAATCTTAAACATGGAAAAAGTCAGATTTTCATGTCAGTAGTTTACCAAAAATCTCATCATTTACTCACCCTCATGTCATCCCAGATGTATATCACTATCTTTTTTCAATTGAACCTGAATTTTTTGTGACCCTGGACCAGTTATAAGTTGCACGGGTATAATTGTAACAATAGCCAACAATGCATTGTATGGGTCAAAATTATAGTTTTTATGCCAAAAATCATTAGGATGTTAAGTTAAGATCATGTGCATGAAGATATTTTGTAAATGTCCTATCGTAAATATATATTTAAAAAAAATTATCATTAGTAATATGTGTAGCTAAGGACTTTATTTGGACAACTTTAAAGGTGATTTTCTCAATATTTTGATTTTTTTTGCACCCTCAGATTTATAAATATTTGTATCTCGGCCAAATGTTGTCCTATCCTAACAGACTATACATCAATGTCAAGCTTATTTATTCAACTTTCAGTTAAAAGAAAATGACCCTTATAACTGGTTTTGTGGTCACATTTTATATTAAAACGCTGTAATAAAATCCAAACAATACACTTGTGAGTTTAGTAATCGATACAGCCACAGATCAGCGAGGTCAATTTAAATATGGCGGCACGTCAGTAACATTGAGTCTCGTTGGTTCTCGCGTCTTGTGACTAGTTGACGTATGCATGTTTTTTCATGTGACAGACAAGAACCAATGAGATCATAACATGAAGGAATTTCGGTTGAAAATATGTCATTTGTGTTTAACTGAAGAAAAAAAATTATATCTGTTTGGGATGGGATAAGGTTAAAGGATTAGTCCATTTTCTTAAAAATAAATACAGATAATTTACTCCCCACCATGTCATCCAAAATGTTGATGTGTGTCTTTGTTCAGTCGAGAAGAAATTATGTTTTTTTGAGGAAAACATTCCAGGATTTTTCTTATGTTGGCACGTCACAGGAACAGAAATAGACGAGAAGTTGTGGTTTAAAAGTGCATATTTTTTATTGTCAAAAATGACAATTTTTCACTAGATAAGACCCATATGCCTCGTTTGGGATCATTTAGAGGCCTTTGAAACTGCAATTTTAAACTGCATTAAAACTGTTACGTGTTGGGGTCCATAAAAGTCCATTAAAAGGAGAAAAATCCTGGAATGTTTTCCTCAAAAAAACATAATTTCTTCTCGACTGAACAAAGAAAATCAACATTTTGGATGACATGGTGGTAAGTAAATTATCTGGATTTTTTTTTTTAAAGAAAATTGACTTATCCTTTAAGTAAATATTGTGACATAAGTGCAGTTCTGTGGGTCCTCTCAGCTCTAATAATAAAGCAAAGTCATCCAACATAATGTTAGGGTTAGGGTTATAAATTAAAATATAAATAAAAAATAAATTTAATTTAATTTAATTAATGATATGATTCTCTTCTTAATACTAGCCAATAGCTCCATAAGTGCCGCTCAACAGCAGATTCATAAGATGCTCGGTGGAGTGCTCGGTTCCATCAGCTGTGCCAGGGTGGGAGTCTTGACTCCTTACTTCTATACTGTTGGTGAGTTTTAAACCATCACAAATTACCATCATAGATTGGATATGTTGGATATGCTCTTTCCCTTACATGCTATTAGAAGAAAAAGAGTAACTGTAATATTTTTTCAATCAGATTTTGAGTTTATCCTTGACCGTAACCTTCAGCCGATACCGTACGGCGAGTCGAGTCCACTGCAGATCAATGAGAACGGTAAAGTGCAGTGGGAATCTAAACCTGCCGACAGAGAGAGATCAGAGCTGCCGCCCGGTGCCCGGCGGTATGTCATGTGACCTGTAGATTATGGCTGCGTGGTATTGAAGAGAATTGCGATAATTTGCTAACTATTGTGGTTTTCGGTATTTACTGTGATGGTTTGTAATATCAATTAAAACTTTTTTCTAAATATTTAAAAACTGAAAATAATATAACAGTAATAATAATAAAAGTCTCTTCTTGTAAGTAATTTTAAGTAAATATTTAAATAATTTATTAGCACATTTGAATGTTTAACTTCAAAAACATTTATTTGTATTGCTACATAAAACGTATTTGTTCATATTGCAAGAGTTCTCAGTTGCAAGTGTTGTTTAATGGTCAGATGATAAGCAAATAAAATGTATATTTTTGGTAATATTTAGATTTTTTTATTTTGACATTATTTACATTTTATTATTTAATTATAATTGATACATTTTTTCAACAACTCACAAACGCCCTGCAATTCCCCTGCGAACCACCAGAGGGTTTCCAAACCCCAGTTTGAAAAACCCTGTCCTACTGTTTTGTTAGCAACGGCAAACTTCCAACAATCCATTCATTTCCCGATGGAGGATATTAAGTCCCATCTTACATTTTTCCTTGTTTCAGAAACGTTTTTTTTACTCGTTTATGCGTCACGATAGGAAAATAAAGACAGTCGCAACTTCCATTTAATGTCGACTTTGAAATCAATGATTAAACGGCAAATTTTTACTTGACAAAGTCAAAGATTTCCTCTGCTTCTGTCTAGCATTGCCTTGGATTTTTTGGATGCCAAATCCTTCTGCAAAAATTCCCGGCAAATGAAAGGGGATGCCACGATGAGGAAGAGACATCTAGAGATTTTAGGATATCATGTATTACAGGTCAGAATAATACTTTTTCTTAGGTTTGATCCAAGGGAACACACGTACTGATCAAATGTGTATCATGTAACTCTGTTCATTGGTTTGGATAAAAGCAACTGTCAAATGTTAAATACAGTAACTTAAATTAAAATTGATTGTCGACTCTTCCTGTATGCTTTACAAGATGAATGAAACTTGTGTGACGTCTATGAGTGTAAAACATTATCTTTTAAAATATTAAAGGTAGCTGTTTTTATAGGTAGTAGATAGAGGTTTAGGAGCAAAGCCGAAATATTTCTTTTGATATACAAGCGTACGTGTAAATAAATGAAGTGTATTTTTGCTAATAAGATGAATTCCTACAGATTCCTCACTTTGAATGGAATTCAATGGAGCTTTCCACAGAAGATGCATGGAGAGAATATTTAAGAAGGAAAATATTCACAGAATTACCATGAGACATCTACATGACATGACAGGAGATTGAAACTACAGTATTTCTTCTATAGGAGATAACATTCAACTGAACTGTGACAGAGATGCACTGCAGTCATGTTTTATACCGTTATTTGTTATAAATAAATGAAATATTATTCTGTAACTATTTACACACACAATGATGAAATCATAGTGTTTGGATTTAAATGTATTTATTGTTACATGTTTTTTTTTTTATAAAAATGTATGGATGAAAAACAATAAATTTAAATTTGATATCTTCAGCTCTATAAATGCTTTAAAGCTATTTCCTTATTCATAAAAGGACACAAAAATAATATTTTCTAATTTCCTGATTAACACAAAGTGTGTACAATAAAAATCAAGACTTTACGCTTTAAAATTATAGTCACACAAAGATTCAGTTCTTAAAGTTTTGGCATCTTGGCTGCATTGAGTCTCATAGAAACACAGGAAGCACCAGCAGCGTATCGCATCTCTCTTATCATCCCAGACCACTGTTTCTTATCCTCTTCATACCTGTAAAAAAACATTTGACAATTGATTTTATGGCAATAACAAGTTTTACCAGAATTATAAATAATGGCAATAGACAAAACTCATGTAAGGAAGCAGAAACTCACTCCCAGATGTCTGTGATTTCTGAAGGGACGCATTCTTTGTTTTCATTCTCCATTATAGCGAAACCACCAACACCATAAAGCAAACCATTCGTGCTCACCAGATTCACAGAGCTTCTCTCCTGAGGAAACTCAGCGAACGTCTCCCATCTGATGGGAAAAAATACAGATCAACTAGTCTAATTTTTTTACGTTCCCATTATATACTGGATTAGTATTAAACTAACAGTAGTTCAAGTCGTTTTGTCACAGTGTCACAATTAAGTGAACATGTAGATGACAATTACTGGCACTTTTGTCCTTAGATTTTATTTACTTCTAAATGAAAACCTAGCAATTGTACCCTAATTGGTTCATAGATGATGTTAAAATCAAATGAATACATACTTGTTTGTTCCAAAGTCGTACGCTTCACATGAGGCTAAGAGTCCGTCTTCATTAACCCCTCCAATCACAATGATCTTTCCTTTGTGCACCACGGCACCGAACATGGATCTTGATGTCTTCATGGCCGCCAGCTCTTTCCATTCAGACTTCTTGTGGTTGTATGCAAACATCTTGTTGATGGTTTTACTGTTATGAAGACAAAAACATGCAATGAAACTAAATAACAGTCTATGTATTTGAGATATAATGCATATATATATAGCTGAAATGTTTATTTTCGTCTGTTTTTCCTCCTATGCAGTAAACGAGTCCGTTCTGTGAGATCACACTGTGACCGTGAATCTTTAAGGGCAGTTTTTTGGTCTCCAGCCATTTCATCTTTCTGCCAAGAACAGAAAATTGTTTAGACAAACATTTTATTATTTGTTTAGATGTGATTAATAAATAAACAAATTATAATAATAGTATTTATTGCTATTTAGACAAACCTTTTATTATTTGTTTAGACATGTTTAATAAATAAATTAATAATAATAGTATTTATTGCTATTTAGACAAACCTTTTATTATTGTTTAGACATGTTTAATAAATAATATAATACTAATAATAACAACAACAATGTGTACTGGAATTAAGCCAAACATTTTATTGTTTGTTTAGATGTGATTAATAAATAAACAAATTATAATAATAGTATTTATTGCTATTTAGACAAACCTTTTATTATTTGTTTAGACATGTTTAATAAATAAATTAATAATAATAGTATTTATTGCTATTTAGACAAACCTTTTATTATTGTTTAGACATGTTTAATAAATAATATAATACTAATAATAACAACAACAATGTGTACTGGAATTAAGCCAAACATTTTATTGTTTGTTTAGATGTGATTAATAAATAAACAAATTATAATAATAGTATTTATTGCTATTTAGACAAACCTTTTATTATTTGTTTAGACATGTTTAATAAATAAACAAATGAATAACAATAGTATTTATTGCTATTTAGACAAACCTTTTATTATTGCTTAGACATGTTTAATAAATAATATAATACTAATAATAACAACAACAATGTGTACTGGAATTAAGCCAAACATTTTATTATTTGTTTAGATGTGATTAATAAATAAACAAATTATAATAATAATTTGTATTGCTATTTAGACTAACATTTTATTTAGTTGTTTAGACATGATCAATAAATAAAACGATTAATAATAATAATGTTTATTGCTATTTAGACTAACATTTTATTGTTTGTTTAGACATGTTTAATAAATAACCAATAATACTACTAATAATAATGTGTACTGGAATTAATCCAAACATGTTATTATTTGTTTAGACATGATCAATAAAAAACAATTAATAATAATAATTTGTATTGCTATTTAGACTAACATTTTATTTAGTTGTTTAGACATGATCAATAAATAAAACGATTAATAATAATAATGTTTATTGCTATTTAGACTAACATTTTATTGTTTGTTTAGACATGTTTAATAAATAACCAATAATACTACTAATAATAATGTGTACTGGAATTAATCCAAACATGTTATTATTTGTTTAGACATTTTTATTAAACAACTAATAATAATGTGTACTGGAATTAATCCAAACATGTTATTATTTGTTTAGACATGATCAATAAAAAACAATTAATAATAATAATTTGTATTGCTATTTAGACTAACATTTTATTTAGTTGTTTAGACATGATCAATAAATAAAACGATTAATAACAATAATGTTTATTGCTCTTTAGACTAACATTTTATTGTTTGTTTAGACATGTTTAATAAATAACTAATAATAATGTGTACTGGAATTAAGCCAAACATGTTATTATTTGTTTAGACATGATCAATAAAAAAACAATTAATAATAATAATTTGTATTGCTATTTAGACTAACATTTTATTTAGTTGTTTAGACATGATCAATAAATAAAACGATTAATAATAATAATGTTTATTGCTATTTAGACTAACATTTTATTGTTTGTTTAGACATGTTTAATAAATAACCAATAATACTACTAATAATAATGTGTACTGGAATTAAGCCAAACATGTTATTATTTGTTTAGACATGATCAATAAAAAACAATTAATAATAATACTTTTTTATTGCTATTTAGACTAACATTTTATTATTTATTTAGACATGATCAATAAATAAACCGATTAATAATAACATTTTTTATTGCTATTTAGACTAACATTTTATTGTTTGTTTAGACATGTTAAATAAATAACCAATAATACTACTAATAATAATGTGTACTGGAATTAAGCCTGACATTTTATTATTTGTTTAGACATGATCAATAAAAAACAATTAATAATAATAATTTGTATTGCTATTTAGACTAACATTTTATTATTTATTTAGACATGATCAATAAATAAAACGATTAATAATAATAATGTTTATTGCTATTTAGACTAACATTTTATTATTTGTTTAGACATGTTTAATAAATAACCTAAATAATGTGTATTAAAAATTAAGCCAAACATTATATTTTTGTTTTGACATCATAAAACAAATAATAATAATAATGTTTATTACCACAAAACTTAGACAAAACTTTTATTATTTGATTATTAAATAAAAAATATCATTATTATTATTATTATTATATTAACAACAATAAAAATGTGTATTTAGACATCTTTTATACATAAATAAACTACTACTAATAATAATAATTATGTATATCATTATGTAGACACATATTATATTATTTATATTTTATTTTGCAATAGGAAGGTGGCAGGAATATATAAAAAAAACAGAAAAACTTACTCAATATCGTAACATAATACTGAGTCGAGAGACTCGCCGGTCTGCAGGTCTTTACCAGCGACTGCAAACAGAAGATTTTCAAACTCTCCAATGGCGAACAGACATCTGGGTGATGGCATAGGAGGAAGGGCTATCCAGTTTGGAGAATGTTTATCCAGCTACAGAACAGGTAACATTTGAAACCAGTTACCAACGGATGGAAAGTTCAATTTCAGATTTGATTTCAAAATAAAGGAATGATATTAGTAAGTTTCTTTGGATAAAAGTATCAATGTATAAAAGTATAAATGTGTAACCTGATAGAAGTAGCACATCAGCGGTGACTCTTTGTTTTCTTCATCAACCAACAATCCTCCTATAATGTACAGCAAGTTCTTCTTTGTCGTGATGCTAACATGATTTCGAGGTATCTGCTCCGCTATCGCCGCCAGGAAACATTCGTTTTCATTCGCATCATAGGCCACAGCTGCCGTATCGTTGATCATGAGGATGAGATCCTTGGCGTACATACCGAGCCTCTTGTTGTCATTCAGATAACTAGGCAACACTTTCTCCCCATCTTCTCCTTCCCCCTTCTCTTTTTTCGGTGGAAGTTTTCCAGCAAAAGCATCTTTGAGGACCTTCAGCTTTTTCACAAGCTCAGGGTCGGCCTTTATAATGTCATCCTTTTCCACTTTATCCTTGAAATATTTCTCCGGCAGCAGTCGGAAGCGGATGTGGTCGAAGGCGTCGGCCAAAACTTTCGTTCGGTTCTCCTTGTTCTTCCTGACCCATTTCATCAACAGCTCAAACACGACCTCTTCCCTCTCCACGTTCAGAGCGTCACATCCAATGATAGCAAACAATTCAGGGGCTTCGAACTCAAGAAAGTCCTCGTCTTTAGCTAAAGTCTCGAAGCGTTCAGCTATGAAGTCCCTGGCAGACACTGCGAGTCTTGGGCAGTTTAAGGCGAGTCCCATTCTGAAGATCGCTAAGCAGTTACCCAACGACAACTTGTTTTGCAGGAAGTTGACACAAACAGTAAACAAGGATGGTATTTGAAATCTGTTAGCAATCGCAAACACATCTTGCACGTTTTCATCCGTGATCTCGATCTCTGCGGAATAGAGATAATTCACCACCATATCCATGATGGTAGGATCCACCTCCTCCAGCACAACTTCCCTGTTGGAGTCCTTAATTTCCATCCCATCTTCAGAGAAGTAAAGCTCTCTGAAGTAAGGACTACAAGCAGCCATGATGAGCTTGTGACAGGGAAGGCTTCTATCTCCAACCTTCAGAACGCAATCGACAAATTTGTTCTCCTTCAGAAGGTCCTTCAAACCATCCTGGAGCAGGGTGCTCTGAAAGAGCTTCAGGTCCTCCTTCAAACCCACAGGGTCCATATCTCAGTGGTTTCGGGTCTCGAAGAGGATGTGGTACTTCCTCTCGTCTTGCCGTCTCTGATATAAGAGTAGAGCTCCAACACAAGCCCCCTGCAATTTAAGCTCGTCCCTCTAAATTTAGACCCTCCATAGTAACAGAAAGAATTTGAGCTGACCGTACAGGAGATCACAGAGCATCAGGCAGCTGTCAAAGACTGAAAAAGACAACTGTGAAACTTGGACACACTCAGAGGTCAGAGATTTGTTTTGTTAAAGGGTTTGATGGGTTGGTGTTAAATGGGGTATGAGGTGTCAGTCGAGGAACTGAACAGATGTCTAGAAGGGTCTAAATGCATGTGTGTGTGTTTGAAGGGGGGGCATCATTACCCCTGTTTTGATTGTCGCGTCATTTGTACCATGCACTTTTGAAAACATCTGACTAATACTGTGACTCACTCGTGTGCCAATCATTCATGTCAGGATATCTATTTAAAGAAAGAGTTTACTCCAGAATAGAAACTCTGTCACCTTAAATCATTTACTATCTTCATGTTGTACGCTGTTTTACAAAGAAAAAAAAACATTATTTACTCATCGTCATGTCACTAGAACCCTTAACGTCTTACTTTTATTCTTCAAAACCCAAACACAAGTGATGATTTGGGTCCTCCGGCTAAAATAGGAGTGGATGATGACCGAGGTGGACTCGGTTTTGACTTGTGTCAGAGAATGTGCACTGAAAGAGAGACACAGGTCAAGACTTTCATTAAATAATAGATTATATATTAGTTTTATTTTTCACCAAACCCTTTAGGACACTTAAAATATACAACACTAGTCGATTTACAACACTAGTGATTTATCAAACCATTTTGGCTTCTTTCGAACTTACCATCCACTCCCAAAGTAACCAGATAACCCAAAACAACACTTTAAAAAGTGTTTGAATCTGTTTGGATTCTGAAAAACAAAGACACTGGTGGATCAGACTACATGAGGGTGAGTAAAAAGTGACAAAGATTTCATTTTTGTGTGAACTATCCCTAAAACAAGTCAATTATTTATTCTGGTAACTAGAGAAATAACATGTCTTGTAGCACATTCTCATAAATTTTCTATTACAGAACAACTTCAACATTTGCATGTTCTTTACACAAAAAGCTTATGTTCTAATGCACAAGTCATATTTTGCATTTATTGCACAAGTATAAATATTATACCATTATAAATACATTCATATTATAAAGTAATATATTCCTAAACTTGGTCCAACACATGTTCATATGTTCATTATCAGACATCATATACCAAATAAATACTATCATACAGTATATACACTGCAAAAAATGACTTTCTTACTTAGTATTTTTGTCTTGTTTTCAGTAGAAATATCTAAAAATTCTTAAATCAAGATGCCTTCTCTTGATGAGCAAAATGACCCAAGAAAATAACTCTAGTCCTAAGGCAAATAATATACAACCCAAGTGAAATTGTCCCCAAAACAAGCAAAATTATCTGCCAATGGGGTGAGAAAAAAAATTGTGAAATAAGATTTCGTTTTTCTTAAACACTTAATTCAAGTAAAAATGTCTTACCCCATTGGCATATATTTCTGCCCGTTTCAAGCACCAATTCACCTAAACTGTATATTCCTTGTCCAAAAAATAGTATCACTTTCCTAGGTCATTCTGCCCATCAAGAAAATACATCTTGATTTAAGAATTTTTAGATAGTATTTTTGTCTTGTTTTCAGTAGAAATAAGTAAGAAAGTAATTTTTTGCAGTGTTAGTATGGCTGTCAAACGATTTTGTCGTGATTAATTGCATACAAAATAAAAGTTTGTATTTGCATAATATATGTGTGTTTACTGTGTGTAATTAGTATTTGTATATATACATAAATGTAAGAAAAAATGTTATAAACAAATTTGTTTTATTTATATATATATATATATAGTATAATATGTATTTATTTTTTATGCAATTAATCGCGATTAATCGTTTGACAGATATAGAGTTTATAGAGTAATATAGAGTTTGAATTCTAATATAAATAATGGAGAAAACACTTAATGATGTATGTAAACAATATGAAACAATCTAATTCCAATCTCTAAATGTAAATCTTTTACTGTACAGCTGTACATCTAATGGTCACACAGTCTTATTTCATTTCCCTGTTTTATCCCATGACTTCCCAAAGTCCCTGTAGTGTAAATCCATCCTTCAGTTTCTCTACAGCCAAACCCAGCTCTTCAGAGAAAACTGCTTCACGATCATGTTGCTTAAATAGAGAAATAAAACACATTACTAGAATAGCAATGATCATCAAGACAAAACATTTGGAGTTGGCTTAGTAAACTCAAGTCTTAAAGGGACACTCCACTTTTTTTGAAAATATACTCATTTTCCAGCTCCCCTAGAGTTAAACATTTGATTTTTATCATTTTGGAATCCATTCAGCCGATCTCCGGGTCTGGCGTAATCACTTTTAGCATAGTTTAGCATAATCCATTAAATCTGATTAAACCATTAGCATCTTGCTAAACAATAACAAAAAAGACTTTCGATATTTTTCCTATTTAAAACTTCTGTAGTTACATCGTGGACTAAGACCGATGGAAAATTAAAAGTTGTGATTTTCTAGGCAGATATGGCTAGGAACTGTACTCTCATTCTGGCGTAATAATCAACGACTTTGCTGCCGTAACATGGCTGCAGGAGGCGCAGTGATATTACGCAGTGCTCGAAAATAGTCCCCTGCTATTGAAAGTTACAGAGAGGATTATTTTCGGCTGCTGCGTGATATTATTGCGCCTTCTTCAGAAATAGAAAAAATATTGAAAGTCTTAGGATATTTTTTAGCACGATGCTAACGGTCTAATCAGATTCAATGGATTATGCTAAACTATGCTAAAAGTGGTACCGCCAGACCTGGATATCAGCTGAATGGATTCCAAAATCAAATATTTAACTCTAGGGGAGCTGGAAAATGAGCATATTTTCAAAAAAATATGTGTCCCTTTAATGTTTAAAAAAGACCTTTTTAGTGTACACTCGGAAGTTCCCCAGCAAGCAATTTTGCATTTAAAAGACGTCTAATAGCCATCCAAATACAGCTCAGATGTCCAGACTAAAACAAGGCAAAATTTAGGCTGTCAGTGAAAATTTTATCTACGTAATAAGTAAATAAGTCGAATAAGTAAAACCAAGCAGCTTGTAATCGCTGTTGACTTTGCTTACATGATAAAATTCATTTGTGCAAAAACGCCATGTAACCAAATTAAAAAAGTTTATTTTGGCTAGAACTGGGTTACTCGTAGCCAATTATATTGGGTCTGTAGTTAAGCTAGACGGTGAAATAATGATTAATGCTGTTTTTGGTGACCCAACCCAAGTCTATACAACAGCCAACAGAATAATAATTAACATCATTACAAACTGAGCATAAATTTGTCAACTGTTTTAACTGGGTGATATACTCAGAAATCAATGGTTATAATCCATTTACCTTATTTCCATCTGCAAAGTAGGCCTAAACAAAGACAATAAACAAGCAAAGAGTTAATTATTACATATCGTATCTTTAATGTCACAAATAAGTTTCCACTTTTATCAGAACATGTAAACATTTTTGAAACCAGGCAACAGGTCTGTGGGACATTGTGTGTCATGGCTTAAGCGATCAGCTATTTTGAGACACACACACACACAGATCTACATAGAGAATGACAGCATCATTATGTCTGCAAGTAGCAGATGAAGTAAAACTCACAGTAAATGCATCTGTGTGCTCATCTGGTTCAATCTCCACATCGTCTGGAAGTTGCTCTACAGTCAATTCCTCCAGCGGCTGAGGCTGACAGGACATGAAAATTATCACTGTGTTATCCAACGAACAAATCACATAAATGTCCACTGTGATTTCTTTAAATACCTTTTCCTCCATCTCATATTCCACACCAAAGATGGGGTTTGCCGAGTACACTTTATGTAACGAGTTGATTTCCTTCACCGCATCTTGTAACTTGTCCATCGGATCGATCTTGAATCCCAGCACATATCCTCCTGTCTATGAGAGCAAAGATTGACATGTTTTAGTAAAGAAGTTGATAAATGACTTAAGTTGACTAAATATTAAATGTCAGTGTCATGCCAAATCATGTTATATGTAATATTAATGTTTTTTCTGATAATCCTGGGGTAAACTTACTTGCTGTGAGCTTTCAATGACAAGAGCAAGTCCAAATTTAGAATCTCTAATCCGTATGGAACGCTTAAAACGGTAAAAAAGCAGGATATTAAAATCTATAAATTATTAAAGAGATAAAAAACGAGATAAAAGAAACGCTCACAATCTGCAGATATGGAATGCTGACGTTGAAGCTCTCATTCATGTTGGCATGCCACACGATCCTCACGTTTGTGATAAAAAACGTACCGAGATTACCCTAAAAAAAACACATGATGCTGACGGTCAGATTAGTACCATCATAGTAAAACAGCAGACACACAATGCAGTGTATTACCCTGATCACTAGAGAGATTCCAGACTCCATTAATTTTATGATAAACCTCCTCCTGTGGCAGAAGTCTCAGCTGTTTATTCTGTATCAGAGCTCCTCTTAGCTTAAGATCACGATACATTTTGGAGGTCTCATACGCCCTACAAGAGACATATAACTTTACTTTATTAACTTTTAGTTATGTACTTGTATCTAGCTCCAGTACATTTCCCATAACATTCTATTAATAATGAGGAGATATTATTATATTTAAAAATATGCATATCGTATAAATTTGGATTATATTTCTAGTGGTAAAATAAAACATAGATATACTTTGAGATATAACAGGGTTCCCACACCTTAGTTAACTTCAAATTCAAGGACCTTTCAATGACCTTTTCAATACCCTCAAATTCAAGGACTAAATGTGGGGACACATTTCAAGTGGGAGCAAGGTTACATTGAGATACATTGTTACAGTTCCCTTTCGAGGGAACTCGCGCTGCGTCACTGTGGTGACACTTTGGGGACGCCCCCAAGGGTAAGTGCATCTGAATGTGTATATATAATTCAACCAATGGTGAGGCTTAACGACAAAGACAGGGTGACGCGGGAGCCAGGAAGTATATCGCTATCTGAAATATTGCAAAAGACGGCGTTACAGGGATGCAGGAAGTATGACAGAGAAGACGCAGCGTCTCATTCCCTTCTCAGGGAACAACATTTACATACGTAACCCGAGACGTTTTTATGTGTCAAACACAACTATACAAAAAAGCATTTTGGTATGAATCAACATTTGCATACAGAATATATAAGAATTTAAACCAAACAGCTTGGCATGTGTGCTTAAAAAGTCTAGAATTTTTATAATATTATCCTACACTACACAGGGAATAATATGGATTTTTTTCCAGAAAACTTCTTGCATAAAATAGATTTAAGCACTTTCAATGACCTGTCTCTATGCATGTTTATTTTACAAAAACTTCCCAGGGCCTTGAATTTTCCACCCAGATTCACAAACTTTTGCGGATTTCAAGGACCCGTGGGAACCCTGATATAAGAAACAGATTCAACCCTGCCTGCATGCGAGTTGGTGGCAGTAGTTGGTGTTCATTACTCAAAACGGGAAACCCAAAGATTTTGAGTGCAGTGGTTCTTAAACTTTCTGGAGTGCGCCCCCCCTTTGTGTAGAGTGCATCCCTTGGCCCCCCCCCCCAAAAAAAAATCATTACATAAAACAATCTCAAACTAAAAAAAATAATTTAAACAAATCATTAACCCCTGGTTTTACAGACAAGGCTTAAGGCTAGTCCTAGACTAAGACACATATTTGAGTGCCAGTGCCATTGATGTGTCTTAAGATAAACTCCAGTAACATATTTTTATGAGTCATGTTTATAAAAGGTGCTTAAACATCTTAATTTAAGTAAGGCCAAGTCCTGGTTTTAGCTTTGTCTGTGAAACCAGGTCTAAAGGAAACAATGCAGTGCTGTTGGTTGGTAGCTACGTAAACAAAGAATTTATGATAAAGTAACGTATTTTATAAAATGTCATAAAACTGGGCGCCCTCCAAGGAGGGCCTGTACCCCAATTTGGGAAGCACTTACACTGCAAAAAATTATTTTCAAGAAAAAAACTCTTAGTATGTTTGTCCTGCTTTGAGCAAAAACATCAAAAATTCCCACATTAAGACGCCTTTTCATGATGAGCAAAATGACCCAAGAAAATAAGTCTAGTTTTTAGGCCGAAAATATCAAATTTAAGTGATTTTGTGCATAAAACAAGCAAAAAAATCTGCCAATGGGGTAAGCAAAAAATCTTGAAAATTTTTCTTAAACACTAAATTCAAGAAAATTTTGCTTACCCTATTGGCAGACTTTTTTGCTTGTTTTATGCACAGAATCACCCAAATTTGATATTTTTGGTCTAAAAACCAAACCCACTTTCCTAGGTAACTCTGCTCATCAAGAAAAAGAATCTTAATGTAAGAATTTTTTTATATTTTTACTGAAAACAAGACAAAAATACTATCTAAAAATTCTTAAATTCAAGAAAATGTTGTTTCTTGATGAGCAAAACTACCCAAGAAAACAAGTTCAGTTATTAGACCAACAATATAAAACTTTGAAATTTAATTTTTCTTGAATTTAGCGTTCAAGAAAAACTCTCAAGATCTTTTTTGCTCACCCCATTGGCAGATTTTCTTGCTTGTTTTATGCACAAAATCACTTAAATTTGATATTTCTGGTCTTATATTTGTCTAGGTCATTTTGCTTATCAAGCAAAGCATCTTAATTTGAGAATTTTTTGTTATTTTTACTAAAAACAAGACAAAAATACTAAGAATTTTTCTTCTTGAAAATAATTTTTTGCTGTTTGAATGCTGGGATACAAATCAGCAATCACTTACCAGTTGCACACACATCTCTCTCACCACCGGATTTATGTATACCTGTAATATCTCATGAGCCATATCTTTTTAAAATATTCACATATTTGAATGAGAAATTCCAAAAATGAGATTGGTGTTCTGTTTGTTCCCTCTTCGTCATTTTCGTTTTTCTTCTTGTGCACTGGCTGGTTATGCCGAACAGCTAATCAGAATGATCCGACTTCCAGACGAGCGCCACCACTGATTCAACATGGTGTATCAACCCACAAAACATTAGGGCTGTGTATCGCCAACAGTTTCCCGATTCGATACGTATCCCGATACAAGGGCCCCGATACGATGCGCATCACGATACAAGACTATTACATTTTTGTTCAGAATTAAGTAACATTATTACTATTATTGTTTAATGTACATTGAATAAGCAGTGTTGTAACAGTTGTCTTTTTGCCATTCATTTATTAGCTTTTGGTGTAACTCATAGAAATTCTTAAAATCTCAGAGTTAATACTTAACTTATGTTTTTTTTTTAAACAGTTTTACAAAGAAAAAGTGTCTTACTCTAGGCATTATATTTGTCTCTCATTTCATTATTCTATTTATATATGTGTAAACATGCAGTCAGACTTAATACTATTAAACAGAAATCAGATTATTAATGTGACAGCTACAGTTTGAAGTAACGTTAGCTCTGTATCTCTTCTCTAGATGTACACTTTTCACATGCAAATCTTTGTCATGTTTCTTCTCTTATGCGTTAGTACTGTTTTATAAGAGAGCGACTAATAAGTATAGGCTAAAATATCTTCGCTTTCATACTGAACTCATTGATTTTAAATACGCGTGAGAGAGAGAGGGAGAGAGAGAGAGAGAGAGAGAGAGAGAGCGGCTCGCAGGCACGTGAGCCAGCGAGACAGACACGTAAAGTGAAAGTATACCCCGCTACCTTTAAATCTACATACTCCGCGGGACACATGCGTCCTTTCCATATAGATCACGCACCAGCAGCGATTGATCACGTTACTTTAAAAAGTGCATCCGAATCGATACGGAAGATGCTGTATCGATGCGCACATCGTGAGGCGTCCATGACGATGTATCGTCGTATCGATATTTTGAACACAGCACTACAAAACATGCGACTATGACTTACTTTAGCAGACGATGCAAAACACACTAAAAAAATTAAGGTCGATGATGCTCAAAAGCTGCCCAACCATCAGCTTGGTGTGTGCCGGGCTTTACACTAAAGTGTATTTCATTTATTCATTTAGCTGACGCTTTTATCCAAAGCGACTTACAATTCCTGTATATGTCAGAGGTTGCACGCCTCTGGAGCAACTAGGGGTCAAGTGTCTTGCTCAGGGACACAATGATGTGGCACAGTGGATTTGAACCCGGGTCTCTCACACCAAAGGCATGTCTCTTATCCACTGCGCCATCACCACCCCATAAATGTTTTTATGATGTATGTGTATGTAAATAATAACCAAATACCTGTGAACAGCAATAACAGATGTAAACAGTCTTGGACTTCCTGGAACCACATTGGTGAATATGAACTCAAATCTAGTGTTATTAGATTTGGTCAATATGTAAAGCGCTTCAGTCTGACCTCTTAGTTTCTGGAAACAAAAGAAAATTGAACAGCATCTAGATGAGCTTTTAATTTTTTTTGATAATAACATGAAAATGATATCTCACTGAATTTGCTGTCCTTGTGGTGATATTAATAATGCAGTTGTATCCCACTGCTGTTAAATAAAAACACAAAAACAATATGAATCAGGTAATGATTGACAGTTCTGATATATATTAACCCTCTAATAGTTGAATAATTTGATCACATACACACAATAATCTATTGCTGTGAGAGGCTATTGTTTACAAATTTTCAGATACTCACACAAGTTAACTCTTGGAAGTGCCTGTGAATGCCAGATTATCCTTAAATTGGTCACTAGGAGTCTACCTGTATGAATACAAAATAACAATGGCATTGCATTTTAATAATTTAAGCCATGGGTCTTCAACAGGGGGTCCGGGGACCCTTGGGGGTCCGTGGTGGTATTACTGGGGGTCCTCCAAATAAAGTTTAAATGCAAAATATTTTTGGCGGAAAAATAAAAAATGCATTAATAGGTTATTAATAAAAAATTATAATTAAAAACGAAGAGCATAACATTCACACAATAAAATCTATTCAGCTAAATCAAAATGCTATATAGTATGGCAAAAATTATTATTTAATATCTTTGTAATGTAACCATTATAACAATGTATGTGTTATAAATAATAATAAATACAATATTATTTGATACATGCAGTACTGGGTGGTCCTCGCTCCTCTTCTCTATCTATTAAGGGGTCTTTGGTCTAAAAAAAGTTTGAAGACCTCTGGTTTAAGCAGTATATAAATAGCCATGACTACCAATGACATTGATTTTACCTCATTATACCCCCCCCCCCCCCCAAAAAAAAACAACAACAAAGAAGGTAACTGCAGGTAATGCAGGTAATGATGCTGAAATTGTGATATTTCACATTTAATGCAAAGCTTTCACACCTCTATCGCCATTATTTCCCTTCGTGTCCTCTATTGAATCCAGGCAGTCGATGAGAACCTCGCCTGGTCTGGTTTTCATCTGCCTTAAATGAAACATTAAAGATTTTAAGGTGACATACAGTATAAAACCTAAATGAATCCCATGCTGTTGTATAAGAGGTGCATGAAACTGTAAATGGGTGTCACTGTGACCCTCATACACGATATATATAAACATACTGTACACAACTGTTGTGTAAAATGCATAATGCTAAAACTGTAACTGTATTTTATTGACTTGTTTAATGTTTATGATTATCATGAGAACTTACTGTGCAGTGATATCAAATCTAACATCTCTGTCCTCCCACAGCGCATCTAATACTGACGCCATTATCAATCTGTACTCTCAGATGTTTTATGAGAGATTTAACATAAAATAAATACGGTGATTTGGAAAAAACAAACGCTTTCTTCGTCGCTGGATAAGAGGATTTACCACAGAGCGTCACCACGGCAACGCTAGAGCAGCGTACGGTAAGACAGACGGGACAAACTGCTTTTAGGAAACGCGTTTTATGCCGTGTGCCAAACATAGACCGTAAAAAATAGGTGCCAAAAGATACGTTTTTTTTACTTTTATTGATCAGTGTTTCATTGAAAACTAAATTGATATAAAATATTTTTTATTATGTATTTATTATCTATATTTTGAACCATCTGTTTATATTTTCCTAAACCCCTGATAATAGAGTCCAGACATCAGTAAAATGTCACTCTATTATAGAGTTCAGATGGGGAAATAGGCTAAGTGTGATGGATGTGACAAGTTTTTTGGACGGCATACTTTGTGTGAATTTGTGAATTAAAATGCACAAACCAGAGGCAAACCAACAAATGAAGAAGGGATGGCTCATTTAAAGAAAAAAAAAATATTTAAATTTTCATGTGCACATTTATGAGGAAGAAACAATGTTAAAGGTGCCATAGAATGCATTGAAATAATCTGTTAAATTGTTCTCTTAAGTAAAAATGTTATTGAGAATATAGACATTTCTCCTTTACAGATGTGACAATTTTGAAAGCGGCACTTACCTAACTATGGAAAATAATTTTAACAAAACTTAAGAGACCTCGCCCTGATATTTAAGTCACCAAATATTTATAACTAGTTAAAAACTTTTTCATAATAACTTTTTTATAGTAAGGTTAATATTTGCATAGAATTGCTCAGATCTGCTTTTATATGACTTTTACTGTACATTTAATCAAAAGTGACTTTAAGTGCATTCAATCTATACATTTTTAGTATGTTCCCTGAAAATTAATCCCACAACATCTGTGCTGCTCACACAATGCACTCCCAACTGAGCTACAGGAACCCCAAATAAGTAAATTTATGTTTTCTTTTTTTTTTATTCAGACTATACTAAAATGTACTAAACAAACGAAACTTTCATAACATCATTCATGTATTTTTAAGTTTTTCTTTGCATGCTTTTTTCAAAGTTTGTAAAAAAATGATGGACATTATTATTAACCAAACATTTTATTAATGAAATTCACAAAATTATCAAATCAATGACACCTTCAAAATATAAACCAAATACATTTATAACAGTCAACATTTCTATGTCTACAATTCAATAACGTCTTGTTCCAAAGAACTAACAATGATCAGAAATCTCATCTGGCTCGTTCATTATGGTTTGCATAATCATCTATTGGAATACAAGAATTCAGGTTTGTTATTTTTGTTATGCAACTATTTGCAAAAATATTGTAAAGGTACTGCAAACAAACACACGTAAAGGAATATATACAAAATTTTAGTACTCCAATAGTGACCTTCACTAGTTTCTGATCAAAAATGTATATACTTTTTTTTTTTTAAAAACTAGACATAGACCTACTTGCTTGATGGTGTTTTTGTGACCTAATAAATGCTTCTTTAAATCACAAATTGTATATAAATTTAAATAAAACAAAATACATATACAATCAAGTCCAAGTGAAGACTGCAAATTATATTTTATATGTCACTTGTTACGGCAGTGCACAGATTCTCAGTATATAACATGAAAAATAAGAAATGTTGATATGTTTGAATACTGTATGAATGAATGGCCTGCTGTGTTTATTGATAAAGGCACATTTCTATGACAAAAGGAACAGTCATTATTATAATACCAGTTTTTTACTTCAGCAGGTGCAGTACTTAAAATCTTTAGTTCAGTATTTAAATGGCCGATAAAAAACACAAACTACATCAAACCTTTTCTCCACATTCTTAAAGCGATACTCCAGCCAAATATCAAAATGACCCCATGATTTACTCACCCTCGAGCAATCCAAGATAGACATGACCATCATTTAAACCCCATAAAAGTGCATTCATCCCTCACAGAGGCAATCCACACAGCTCCAAGGGGCCAACAAAGGTCCTCCCTGAGTAATCAATCCAATTGTGTAGAAAAATATCCATATTTCAAACTTTACAAACTGCAACAACCAGCCCCCAGCAACGCCGCCATCCTGGACTCTTACTGTGCATTCACACCAGACGCGGAAGAGGTGGCACAATTCGCACATAGTTGGACGCTTGAACATTTTGAGTTTACTCGCTTTATTTGCGCGTGAAATTCTAGTCATTCAAGACATTCATGCATAAATTTGCATCATAGGAGGGGCTTATATAGCTCAAATTGAGTAAACTTACCAGATTGTTCGACCTCCTCGCTCACTTTTTTCCAAGCAAGATCCTTTTAATTCCTGTAAAAGTACGAAGATGTAGCGTGTAACTTAGCGATTATGATTGTACTCTATTGTTGTTTTGTTTTTCTGTCTCCACTCGCTGCCTGTAATCACGTCACTGCTAGAGCAAGCTTCTTATTGGTTAACATGCCACGAAAATCAGAGTTCAGATTTTTCAACTATCACGCGGCAACGCTTAATTCTCGCGGAACGCGCGGATGCCGCATGATGCCTGTTCGCGTCTTTGCATTGACTTAACATGTAAATCACTCGTGCATGCCGCCTCTTCCGTGTCTGGTGTGAACGCACCATTAGGAGTTTTAGTGTAGTGAGTGCTCTTTGCCATGGGTACGTTGTGCAGTGACTCTCGTGTCGTGAAATGCGTGAGTCCAAGATGGCGGCGCCACTGAAAGCCAGCTACCACAGCCCACAAAGCTTGAAATATGGATTTTTCCTACAATATAGCATTGATCACCCACAGAAGACCCCTATCAACCCCCTGGAGCCGTGCGGATCACCTCTGCGAAGGATGGATACACCCCTTTGGGCTTCAAAGTCAGAAGTTGTTGCCTGATCCCTGTTTCCTACTTATATAAGCTTGGAAAAGCAAGAACATTTATTAAAATAACTCCAAACGTGCTCGTCTGAAAGATGATGGATTGCTTGAGGGTGAGTATATCATGGTAATTTTGTTATTTGGCTTGAGTATTGCTTGGACAGGTTTAAAGCTGGTGAAACAATTTTATGATGCTAGTATCTCATCAAATAATTAAAGGAGTGAGTGTTCTATCACATCCATCATTGGAGACCTTCAAAGTTAATTTTTGAAGGTTCAGTGTAGAGTGCCTGAGGTGAGATCTTCATCCATGTTAACCAGCTGTAATGAGAAATAAGGACAATATCTTACATTTACTTAAATACCAAATAAAAGCACATTAAAGCACATGTTAACTTTCATATTTTCAACTAACTATCACAAATATGTTGGTATTATCTGAATGCGCTCAGTCTGCAGTGTAAGGGTGTTATAATACCTTTACTGGCGAGGACACACGTCTTCTTGCACTCTTCCTCTGTTTGGAAACGGTTCTCGTTGCCTTGGCAGCCTCCGTACCAGAACTGTGCACAAGAGTTTGCCTGCTTGTCGTAGTACCAGCGGATGTTGTAATCTCTACAGGAACCTTGACTTAAAGTCAACAGACATCGTGGATCCAGAGGAACTAATGACTCTGATGCAGAGAGGTAGAGAAAGTCATATTAATAATAATATTTCATTGACTGGACAATCATGGAGAGTCATGTTGTGTGTTTGTATTACCTTTAATCACAACCGGACGAGGCTTTGTGTTCACGTTTACTGACCCTGATGAGGATAATGATACTGATGTAGATACTGATGAGGTAGAGGAAGATGATGTAGATGAAGAAGATGAAGATGTACTGGTTCCTGGCTGGACGGGCTGAACAGTCTTATTGACAACAACAATGGTGCCTCCGCCTTGACTTTGGGTTTTTATGTCAAGGTCTTCCCCTTCAAAGTCATCTTTGTCCACCTAAATAGTAGGCATAACATAAAATTAAACGGTGGCCTGGTGCATAAGCATTAACCAAAGTCCGTCTGATGCATACTGTAATCCAAACTGGCAAGAACTTTTAATAATCTGATTCGAGGCCAATGTTTCTGACATTGCAGCAAAATGAAAGTGTTGCAAATAGTAGGATGTGAGTGCGCAACTATTTATTTTCCTGATGTTTTTGTCATGGCTGAAGCAGCAACTAAGAAAAAGAAACCCAAGGTTTTGTCGGAGGAGACCAGAAAGAGAAAACGGGAGAGTGACAGAATAAAAAGAAGGACGAGGATCAATTATATTGAAAGTACCTATTTTTTCAACTGGCGCGTTTCCCGGGCAACGCTCAATTCGCGGCATTTGCGCGAACTAGACGTGTAAATAAGGCGGAATCGCGTCTGACACGCAGCGCTTTAGCCCCATTCGCGCCGCGAGACCTCCAGACGCGCGTCAACGCGCCTTTACATTGACTTAACATTGAAATCACTCACGCTTGACGCCTTTACCGCGGCTGGTGTGAACGCAGCATGATGACATGATTTTTGTGTTTGTGAGTCAAACAGGACAACCCAGTATCACGAAATTGCGTGACTATTTCACGCATGGACCAGCGTGACAATGTCACGCTTTGCCGCGTTTGAGCGTGTGCATGTCACGCTTTCTGTTTGTGTCGCTGTCACGTATTGGTTACTCAACTTTTTTGTCCTAATTTCTTACCATTGTCGCTTCGGTTTAGGGTTAGATTTACATAAAATGACACCCTTACCTAAACAAACTCTAACCCCAACGTCAGGTGACAATTGGTTAAAGTTTAGAAAATATAAAAGAATAAGTATTGTATCTTTTTATTTTATAAACCAATACTTAAAGTGACAAATACTTAAAGTGACATATAACACAAGCACCAAATCTAACCCTAAACCGAAGCGACAATGGTTTGAAAATAGGACAAAAAAGTTGAGTAACCAATACGTGACAGCGACACAAACAGAAAGCGTGACATGCACACGCTCAAACGCGGCAAAGCGTGACATTGTCACGCTGGTCCATGCGTGAAATAGTCACGCAATGTCGTGATATAGGGTTGAACAGGAATATGGCAATCTCAACATCGCAGACTCTCCAAAAAATGTCTTTGGGGCAGAATCTCACTGGCCATTTTGGCTTTATTATTCCACTGTGGAAATCTATAGAGTCACGTCATCCATCTTTTTTACAGTCTACGCTTAAAAAAAGGCTGGGTTATTTTCAGCCCAGCGTTGGGTCAAAAAGGGACAAACACAGCTTTTGGGTTAAATTAATCCAGAAAATTTTTATTTTTGGCCCAATGACTGAGTTAAAACAACCCAGCACAGGTTAAATGTTAACCCTTTAGTTAAAGGGGTGTGCATAAGACTGACATGACACCTTCATAATAATGACATTGCACGTGTCATGAACATGAAGGAGATTTTATGCACCTTTATGTCAACTGTCATTAAGTGGCCTTCACTCAATAATGTCATTTTTTTATGCAAAGATGACATTGTTTGGGATGTCTTTGTAATGACAACTTGACATAAACCAATACATCATAACTTGTCATAATAATGCCATAGCAGATTCATGTTCTAAGGACACTACCTAGCTTTATGGTTTCACATTACATATGAAGCAATTATAATTGTGTCATGAATATTTTTCTGACCACTTTTTACCAGTGAAACAAATTAAATTTGTCATTAAAATGTCATGTCAGTGTTAATACTCTGTCAAGTTGTTTTATAACAACGTCATTAATATTTTTCTTGACCTCAACTACAGTGGTACACATTGAAGCTGAAGCTAGATAGTATCTTAAGTTTGATAAATAAACTGCTATGTCATGTTTATGACAGATTTATGACAAAATTATGTTGTCTTGGTAATGTGAAATCAAACTGACTGAAGATGGTGTTTATAACCTGTGTTTTGAGAGGGCCGGGGTTGATAGGAAGAGGTACGGTGTGTCCTCTGCCTCTGGTGTGACTCTGAGTTCTGTCCACTGTTTCCTGAAATCTGCTTGCAAAGGCGTTATCTTCATAGCCGTTGTTATAGCCGTATCCATTATTTCCATTAAGCCCGTTGGAGACGCGGTTGTAGATGAGGGCTCCATTTTCATCCTCACAGAACTGACTCACCAGCTTAGATTCCAGAGCTGTATGAATAGACCAAACACGGACGTTTGTGAATGTTTATCAATCATGATATGATTATACTGAATATATATTTATATAATTTTTCTTTCATGCTTACCTGGCAGTGTGTTGTAGTCATCAATGAGAAACATGTGCTCACTGTCAGGGTCTGAGGCAATGAGGTTAAGCTCTCTAAGGAACTCGGTTTGTGTTGGGTCAGAGGTGTTAACTATACCCAGTGCATACATCTCAATGTTAGCCACTTGAGCCTCACGCACGGCAATATCCAGTTTAACAGGTTCTCTTTTATCCGTCTGTCCGTCTGTAATGACGATGGCAACTTTCCTGACACCGTTCCGGGCACTGTAGAAAGCTTCCTGCGTGGCTTTACGGATGGCCGTGCCCGTGTAGGTGCCCTCTCCCATGTACGGCATGTTCCTGATGGCCTTCTTCACATCCTGCTTCGTCATGTATCTGGCCAGATTAAACTCCAGATGGACTTCTAAGCTGTAGAGAACCAGGCCGATTCTCGTGGCGTTGCGGCCCACCGTGACGCGGTCCACCAGCGCTGTGACAAAGTCCTTGATGATCTCAAAGTTTTCTGGACCCACGCTCTCCGAGCTGTCGATCACAAACACCAGCTCCATCGGCCTCTCCTTACACTTGATGCCGCATCCTAAAAACATCAGAAGTAAATAATTGCAACTAAGCATTTTATATTCAGGGTTCCCACACCTTTGTTAACTTCAAATTCAAGGACCATTCAAGGTCCAATACCCTCAAATTGAAGGACTTAAAGGTGTAGCGGAGGATTTTCTCGAATATTTGAAAAGAAAATGCATTTTTAAAAAATGCACTTGCGCAACACTCCTGATTGTCAACTAGGAGGACCAAAAAAAGCATTTTGGTATGAATCAACATTCACATACAGAAGCATTTAAAGCAAAAAGTTTAGCACATATGCTTAAAAGGCTAGAATTTTTATAATATTATCCTACATTACTCAGGGAATAATATGGATTGCATAAAACAGATTCAAGCACTTTCAATGACCTGTATCTATGTATGTATATTTTTAAAAACTTCCCAGGGACTTCACAAATTCACAAACTTTCAAGGATTTCAAGGACCCGTGGGAACCCTGCATATTGAAAGATGATGTAAGCAACTATAGCCACTTACATTTAGACATTTGACAGACGCTTTTATCCAAAGCAGTGCAGCAATCATTTGTTTAAAGAATTTAATCGGAGACTTACCACAGATCTCTTTTATCAGCTTGATTATATCCTCTCTCTGAAAAATAAATGATTGGTTAACATTAATATTCTGTGTAGTTGTATAGTGACCGTTAAACTAATATCTATGTTCAGATGTGCACAAATGTTTGAACTTACCGTCAGGCCTGCCTCGCCCTTGATTCCTTGTCTTCCCTAAAGAGACACAATATAACACATATAAAACTCACTAATGCATTGGTGTTTTAAGCAAAATTATAAGTATTTATATAAAAAACACTTCCAAAAAGGATGGTTAATAATAACTAGACTCACAGATAGTCCAGGGGTCCCGGGGTCACCCATGTCACCTTTGCCACCTTTAGTTCCCCTCTCGCCCGGAAAACCACGATCACCCTACAGGGCACGCACACGGAAACAAATTAAGTGGGTCGTATAAATGTGGACTCGGTAAAATGTTGGCAGGTACAGAAGGTGAACCAAAGCCTCACCTTGGACCCTGGAAGTCCCTCTCCTGATGGACCCCTTGGCCCGGTCACTCCTGGAGCTCCCTGATCACCCTGATGGATTCAACAAACACAATAACTTTCTTACCCAGCCATTATATTGCATTAGAAATGGCCAATCAGTCCCTCCAGAAAAACATGATTGGGTGATTCTCACGAAACCATTGAAACACCACGGCACTAATGATTTTAGCTTTAAAATGTGTAATATAGTAACATTAAAAAGCATCAGAATTAACACAATACTGTGTTTTACCTTGCACAATGTGTGATTTCAACATAAGAATTTATAATTGTAAATTTTATCTCATTTTCTGCTGAAATTCTCATTACCGCACCGCAATGTGTCCGGCTGTGTTTGAACATGCGTTATGTTGTAATTTAATCAAATTAACACAAAAATATTAAGAAAAAAAATAAATGGATGTTTTGCTAGACTACTTTAGATGACAGAAAAAATATTTACTGAATATTCATGTATAATAATAATGAAGAAAAATTAGGAAAATGATGTGTCCATGCCTGATGTTCTCATCCTCCGCAACACTTTTTGAGAACAGTTTAAGCACACATACAGAATTTTAATAAAGTTTGATTTTGAGTGACCAAGCACATGGACCAGTTACTTCAAGATGGCTACCAGGTAAGATCATTTTTTTACAGTTAATTTGAAATATTGTCTTGTCAGAATGCTTACACGACATTTTGATTATCATTACCGCAACAGATGCTTATTAAATGTTCATTTAATTAATAGAAGCATAATACTTTGATTTTAAATGCATGTGCAGAATCTCCAAATTATGTTCTTTCAGGTTTGTCATGTCATTTTGAAAATATGTCAGTGTTGATGTTTTCTGACTGTTGCTGTAATGAGATTTTTTAGGACTAATTTTTTAAATTATGTTACAATAAGTGTTAAATGATAAGTAAAAGTTTTTAAATTAATGTTCCCATTTACTCCAGACTTTGTTTTTCAATGTCTGGTGGGAAATAAAGTAAATTTCAGCAATTTTAATAATTTTCATGCTTGACATTTTTAAAACCAAGTTTTCGTGAGAATCACCCGATTATGCGATCGCGTGATTTAATGCATAATCAGCCAAAAGTCTGCATATTTATGCAGGGGCCGTATTTTTTAAATGTAGCACTTTCGGCGCATAAATTGCAGATTTCCATGCGCAAAATATGCAGGCTTGCATGATTTCATAATCCTGCATTTTCGTATCAAAAAGTCACATAAAGAGTTTCGTTGCAAAACGAGATAACTCCGTTTTTTTATTTTTCAGAAATCTCGTTTTTTTGGTTGTGCATTCCAATTTATATCAATTCAACTGCAGTTGGTTTGTTTTGATTTAAACCTTCATAACTTAAAAAATACAACTAAGTAGCACCATAAAACAAAATAATAACATGATAACAAAATAATAAACATGTTTTGACAAAAATGTTAAAAATGGATTTATCTCGTTTTGCAACGAAACTCTTCACATATATCTTAGCAGAAAGTTGAAAAATGTTGCATTTACTTCACACAAGCGCAGCCATGTCCCCTGTTGCAATGGGAACATTTTGAAATGACGTAATTACGCGACCGCAGTTTTTGGAAGTTCCCGCATGTTTTGCAAGTTCTCGCAATTTCAACACATAAAATTGCATAAATATCCCGCATATTCCATTGCATTTTTTAAGAAAGTGTGCCGCAAGATCAAGGACTTTTGCCCACAAAAAAACTCCGCATTTTTCTGGAAGGGCAGTTATATACATAATTATAAAGCAAACATACAAATTTACTATATTGCCCAGCCTTAAATATGTGTTTAATTTGGCAATGGACAGTTAACATACCTTGGGTCCCTGAATACCCTCCCCTGGGGGCCCGTGTGGCCCTGGAGGACCTGCTCTTCCCATGTTGCCCTGCAACATTAAGAAAGGATAGCATTAAAGGATGAGCAGACAGCTTGGCTGTGTCCGAATGAAACAGCCCATATACCCTTAAATAAATAGTGCACTATTTGAGGGGACATCCATTTTTAGTGGTGTCCCGAAATCATTACTGAGTAAACTCATTCAACCCCCAATGCATCGCAATAATGAGCGTATATTGGTGAACTAATGTAGGAAATAGTGAATGAGGGAATGGGGGCTATTTCGGACACATCCCTTGTCTTTCTTAATTGTCATAACAATCCCAGGAACGCCATTAAGACTCAGTACCCTTGTTATGGACATCAGTATTAGTTTCATTATAGTAATCTGTTAGAGATACAGCCTATTATGGGTCTTACTGGTGGTCCTTGCACTCCTTCACCAGGGGGTCCTGGCAAACCAGGTAAACCCCTGAATCCAATGTCTCCCTAAAGAATAAAATCAACACAGGGGAATTAAAAAATTATTAGAAGCTATGTCACTAAAATGAAAAACTGCCAATTGATACCATCATGTACAGAATTAAATAATCAAGTTTTAAAGAGCCTGATATTTTAATGTATGCTGTGCACGTTCAAGTAGTAGGTAACTTTACCTTTGGTCCAGGAAGACCAATCCCCTCTGGGCCGGGCTCACCTGGTGGGCCTGGTAAACCAGGCAGACCCTGTATAAGATCACATAGGCAAACATACTTGAACAACAAACCTAGACACCTAGATAGTTTTTGGTATTAGTGGACAACAACCTATGGTGACTAAAAATAAAATTTTCATCTAAACACAGTCACTTACCACCGGACCAGGGAATCCTTCACCTTTAGGCCCGAATGGCCCGGGTGGGCCTGCGTTACCTCGATCACCCTAAATTGCGAAATGGTAGGAATGTCATTCGTGGTTAATATTTCCATGTTTCTTCCACATGATTGTCTGTATCACAATATCACTTTTTATTCTACATTGCATACCTTCGGACCAGGTAGACCATAACCAGTCTCTCCAATAGGTCCTGGAGGTCCTGCGGGACCCACGTCACCCTGCAGGCATAGAGCGATAATGTCATAGCATTGCTTCTCATTTTTATTGCACAGATTATCTATGATGAATGTGAATTGAACTTTCTGATTCATCGGTTTGGCGGCAGGCCCATAACATGACTGTCTGTCAGCCTGCGGGGCGTGGCACATCTCATATTTCTTACCTTGGCTCCTGCAAGAGCTCGCCCAGGTGATCCTGGCATTCCGAGCCTTCCTGGTATACCCGGCTCTCCCTGAAAGCAACAGTATATAAGTGCCGATGATGTAATTTCATTACTTGTAATACCATTGGGAAAGCACAGTTTTCATTTCATAACTTTTAGAAATGACCATTTTATGCAGAGTTAGAGCCGAGATTTTCACTGTTATTCAATTATCATTTTTGATTTGATCTTTATGGTGTTATAGTTGAAATCGTGTGCATTTTCTTTTTATTTAAGTTATTTTTTGGACATTTTGCATTGATTTGATAGACAGTATGTACTCTTAAAACAAACGATGCTAAATAGCACTAAAAGTGGATCATAGGGGAACCATTTAAAGTGCCATATAGCACCTATGTGGTACGTGGAAACCCTATTGTGCTATATAGAACCACATCTGGTGCTATAGTGGTGCTATATCACCCCTGTATGGTTCTTCATAGGTGCTTTATAGGTGCTATATAGCAGTGGTTCTCAAACTTTTTCACCGTGCGGCCCCCCTTTTGTATGGCGCATTCCTTCGCGGCCCCCCCAAAGAAAATTTATGACAAGAAACTGTTTTAAAACTAAACTTTTGATTAAACAAAACATATGAAATGATAAGAAGTAGTCTTATTTTTTTAGGTTTAATTGCAAAGAATTCATGATAAATTAATTTATTTGATAAAATGTCATAAAACTGGGGCCCCCCTGGCACCATCTCGCGGCCCCCCAGTTTGAGAACCACTGCTATATAGCACTACAATGGTTCCCCTATGATAATGAGCTTTTAGTGCTATTTAGCACCAATTTTTTTGAATGTGTAACAGGAGGACAGTAGTGGAGAGAGGGGTACGGGATCGGCAAAGGACATCGAGACAAAATTCAAACTTGGGTCGCCAAAAATGCATCTGCACCATATGTCGGGGCACTGCCCTGCACTACACCATTGGCTCCAACATCCATTTTCTTTATTAAACTTTCAAAAACCTTCAGGAGTTTGCATATAACCTTTTTCCTATTTTCTAATACGTTTCTTACTTCAAATCAAGCATGGTCATTCTTTTCAGAGCATGTTTATACTTCTTAAAATCACTGTTGCAAAATGATAGGAAATTGTAAAACTAATACCACAAAAAATTGAGCAATCACTCTTTGTTTCTTTAGAAGCTCTCCCTTTGCTCCTGAGGGGCCACTTATGCCAGGAGGACCTGGCAACCCTCGAACCCCACGTTGGCCCTGGTCTCCCTATAAAGAATAGAGCACAAACTTTCAAAATTTAGGTTATACTGACACACATCATCACAGGCCTTGCTAATTCTTAACCTTTAAAGTTTAACATCTATTAGAAGACAAAAACAGAGCTCAGAGAAAACCATGAAAATTTACTACAGGTGGATATTCATTTCCTGAAAGAAATCTTAATGCAACAAAAGCATACAGTCAAAATTTTAGGTAAGTTTGTGTTTTAGCTTTTAAATCTGTGTAGATTTTAATTCCAGTATGATGCTGATGTTACAGTTAAGATAAAGCCATAAAAGTCATATATTCAAAGAAATACTACTTTAAATGAATATATAATGAAGTTTCTAGTGACTGAAGTACCTTCTCTCCTTGAGTACCAATTCCTGGTGCACCCTCAGGTCCCCTAAAACCTGTGACTCCAGGTTCACCCTAAAAACAAAAGGTGTTGGTGAGTATTTGCTATGCCACGGTTACTAAAGTTACTAAATTATTTGCCTCTCTGCTCAGAGGAATATCCAGTGTTCGAATAATGTCAAAGTTTATGGGGGTCCCCTAGCTAAGCATCCCCCCATTATAGGGTCGCCATGATTTAACAAAGTAAGATGTGATCCTGGATCAACATTTTTTGTTTGCACTGGATCAATGTTTTAATCAAAGAAACCCATAATAACCATTAACTTAAACTCAAATTTTTTAAAAGCCCCTTACCCAATCCGAAATCAAACAATCCGTCAATTCCTCCAGAAATCAGCGTGAGGTGCACTTGAGAGTTTACATGTATTTCAGATTAGTTTATTACGAAATTGGGAAAAATAATGGACAGTATCGCTTTGTGGCTGCGCAGCATGAGAATTAAAAAATAAAAAATTATGTAGTATATTAATTTTAATAAAAGACAGGGGACCTTTACCAAAAACAGGGGACAGGGGAGGCTTTATAAGGGGTCCCTCAAAGTTTGTTAGGAGGTCCGGGACCACCCCAGCACCCCCTCAATTCAAACACTGGGAATATCTAATACTGTATCAGTAGCAGCATAAGTTTAACTGTACAACTTTTAATATGTATCGGCCGATGATGCTTGCTATGCTTCTCAATGAGTTACGGTGAAATGCCGCTACATCCAAAAGCCAGAGGGCGCTCTCGTGCAGAAACTCAATATGCGCTGCAGATGAAGAACCATACACACGCAGCTATGAAACGCAGCTCCAGGAAATGTCTTAAGGATATATTTATATTGCTGTTCTTCAAACCTTTTCAGGTATATTAATGATAATAAAGAATATGTATAAAGATTATGTTTGCAGGTGTTGCTTTCCCAAATGCATAAACGATTCAAACTAACAGTGATTTCAGATCGATCAATCATAAGAAGAACAATGTCGCACACCTGTTAGTTCCGGATAGGTGTGTTGGATAGAGAGACAATGAAGTCCAAACATATATAAAAATAAAGGGTATCCCGCACACTATTAACTTGCAATATATCAAAAATATTTATTGTGACGTGATACATATATATGCCTGCGGAAGAACTTGTGATCGAAACGTCGCAATAAATATTTTTCATATTTATTTTTCAAATTACCTCACACCTTTCCAGATATCAAAATGTTGAGTTACCTTTTGTCCTGGTGCACCATCCTCTCCGGGAAGCCCAGGTACTCCAGCCAGCCCAGAAGAACCAGGGTCACCCTGAAAAAATACTATGAGTTAAGTTTTTGGACCTCACCAAATCTTAAAAATGTTTTAAATTAAGCAAATTTTAAGAAAAATCCATCCATAAATAAGCATTACCTTTGGTCCAGGTTCTCCATGTCCTCTCTCTCCCGGGGCTCCCATCTCTCCTGGCAAACCTTGTTCTCCCTACAACAAAAATCAGGAGTTGATAAAGGATAAAATATAAAATTTTGTTCTGCATTTTTCCCACCAACGTAACGTGGCAAAGTGACACGAAAAACCCAAACAAACAACAGTTTGCTATTTATGACATTATTCTCTTCTGTGTGTTTCAAGCAATACCAACCTTGGGTCCAGGTAAGCCCTCTCCTGGTACCCCTCTACCTCCTGGTGGCCCTCTTGGACCTTCAACACCCTGATGTTGAGAATTGTTGAATATTAGAAACCCAAACTTTCATTGCAAGATCACCAATAACGATAAAATTATTATTTTTACCTTTTCTCCCTGAATTCCAATCCCTGGGAGCCCAATTGGCCCTGGCAAACCCGGTTGCCCCAGCTCGCCCTAAACACACAGACAAAAGGTCAGTTTCATTAATAACAATACACTTGTAATATTTCTAGAAATATAGACTTATGAGAAGGATGGTGAAGGATGCTATTGGATTTATAAGTTCAGGTGTTTTGTCAATACTACCAGGTGAGCGTGAGGCAGCTGTTTCTTTGAATCTTTATCTATTCCCACAGTAATTTGACCTGTACCGCCCTCCCGTCTGCTTTATAACCCCCAATCTTTCACCATCCAATCAGCTTCCAGCATTTGGGCTGCTTTGCAAACTTCATTAACTCTTTTGTGTGTTATGTTGTGCTTGTGTGAATCTCATTCATGGCCTGACATATTTACAGCCCACCTTGTCGCCTTTGATTCCAAGGCCCGATTGTCCTCTTGGTCCTCTCGGCCCCTCGAAGCCTCGATCCCCCTGTTAAACAAAAGAAGAGTTATCGCCCCAATGTCTCTTAAATGCTCACTTTCCTTTCTTCAGCTCAGAAGCGTTCATTATACGTATTGTTACTCCGTCTATAGAAAACTTGAATTACATAAAACACCTGTTATTCTTGTAATGGTCCGGCTAAAGACATCTCTTAAAGACATCACTGCTTCAATTTCATATGTGTGTGTTGCTGGGGTGCACTAATAATGTTGCTTGAATTTCTCTATGTTTATGATATTTGTAAAAAAGCACTATACTGTATAAATAAAGATGTCTTGACTTTATTCTGGAGAATACTGGCTGATGTTGACTAAAAGGGATAGAGATAAACCTTTTTTTAAATAGAACATACATCAGCATGAGTAAAAAACTTAACTATCCAGGCCATTTCATGAACTCTTTAAGACTCTTTAAGATGCAGAGTATTAAAATGTAACCATGGGTCTCGCAGAATGCATAAAGATTGAGTAAAATTGCTAACTTGAGGACACAACGCAAGAAAACTTTAAAGGGGACATATCATTAAAATCTGACTTTTTTCCCCCAGTGCTTCTATCAACCTAAAAAAAGTGGGAAAAAAACAGTAACTTAGTTTTGGTAAACCATTCTCTGCGAGCATTTGAAAAAATAGATAATTGAAATTTGGCTCCCCTTGTGATGTCAAAAGGGGATAATACCGCCCCTTAATCTGCATTATCCAACCACTGCACTCCATTTAGTGTAGAGATCAGCTAATTTGCATTTTAAAGGACACACCCAAAACGGCAAATTTTTACATGTTATAATAAATTATATATAAATATTATAAATGTTATTTTAAGATTAAACTTCACATAAATGGGAACATCAAAGATTTTTTTCACATCTTAAACAAGTCTTGTGAAATGTCTGCTTTAAAATGTCGTGTTAATAATCACTCATTTATTGCACAGCGTTGAACAAACATCAACTAATAGCCTTAAGTTTCAACCCAAACACTTAGCAGGGAACTTCAGAAAGTCCTAATCTTAAAGGAACAGTATGTGAGAATTTATATCAATTAATCATAAAATGGCCCTGATATGTCAC
The DNA here is from genome assembly GCF_027580225.2 of Misgurnus anguillicaudatus. NCBI lineage: Eukaryota > Metazoa > Chordata > Actinopteri > Cypriniformes > Cobitidae > Misgurnus > Misgurnus anguillicaudatus. The sequence goes on along the minus strand of NC_073353.2, from coordinate 41,769,474 downwards.
TAGACATTAAGAAATTATTTTCATTTCAAATACTTATATCACTCACAACAGTGGTCTGGCCAGGATATTGTCATTTAAAAAGTGGAGTTGCAGCCCTCAACTGATGTTTATGTTGTCATGTTGTATATTGGCCACCAGTTGTGTGACTGCAGTACCAGTTTTAGCCACAAGTTTTGTGATTGCAGTACCACAATCCTACATACTGTTCCTTTAAATGCATTTGTTTACTTATATACATTTCAAACTGCCTTTGGGTTTTACAAATCACCTGCTAGATTAAATAGCAGAAATTGTGATCATTCATGGTTCTGTGTTTTTGGGCTATCCTTACCTTTGGACCCGGAAAACCCTCTCCTTGCGGTCCTTTCTCGCCTTGAACACCCTGTGGCCCTTGAGGACCCTGATTTGATGGACAAAATAAAAGTCATAAAACAACCACAGCGCAAGATAAATTATTTAATTAGGCGCAGAATCTATGTGAGTCTGCCTTTTTAATAATTTCAGATTTTCTTCTTGCATACTTACAGGCAGACCCGGCTCGCCAATGCCAGGTGGACCCGGTGGACCTGGTCTACCCTGAAATCCCAAGTCTCCCTGCAAATGGATCAAAGCGGTGAGTAATTTAAGCAAATAAAGAATAAATAAGTCATTTAACCCCATAACTGTCACACCACCCTTTTGAGTGGGGGGGGGGTGAAAAGTTGATTTGCACTTCAAATGAATATAACTCTGGCATTTTTTGGGCTAGAAGCTTAATCTTGGTCTTGTTTTAAAGAAGACAATTTAAGGTGACATATAGTAGGATTATCAATGTTTTAGGCGCACTCTTATCATAAATGAATCAATTACTCTCCCTACATAATTTATTTTATAAAACACTGAAAAAATCTGTATTCTAGAGGCTTAGACCTTTCCAAAGATATATAGTTTGTCACGATTCGATTCAAAATATTGAAGTAAAGTCAGGTGTTCCTCAGGAGGAACGGTGACAGTAAAAGGATTAAGAAATAAGTAAATATGACTGTCCTTGTGAATCACTTAATTCAAATGAAAAAAGAGCAACGCTTTGAGGTCAATTAAACTCCCAGATTGGGGGCACAGTTATGCAGAGTCTCATATGAAAATTAGCCATGTTTTTTTATATAGTTAAAGTGTAGTAATCATGTTTAAGCTTATTGTTTACTCTTTGTAAGACATGGTTAAACTATGGTTATTGTCGCAAAAACATGGTTAATTTGTGGTAATCTATTGTTACTCGGAATACCACACACATCCTAAAAACTAAATGCAAAACATTTTGATTGCCCCCTGGTGGCTGGCTGCAGTATAGGTCATAAACCCCACCCTCTCCATAAACTCCGCCCTCTTCATGGGACATGAGCAAAAAATTAAATTACACTTCAAATACATTTTTCTGTTATTTTATTTCTTAGCATGTTAATGTACTTTTAAGTGTTTGTGTTTGTTTTTCCAATAAGTTTGTTTTAAGTTAGTTATTAGATGCTATTAAAAAAGCGGTGTGATGACTTGAATTGTGAATTAAACGCAAAAATGGGCGGGACCTTAATACCGCGGCTCCACCTCACTATTATTACTGTGCAGTCTCTGGCCTTGCGACGTCACTTTTGTTAGGCTTCTGATTGGCCAAGGTGGTTTTACGATTTGGGTTATATCGCCGCCTGCTGGTGTGGCATGCTCTTGACAGCGCTTAATAGCGTATTTTTGCTTTTCATGATGACGGAGATTTATTTTAAACCGAGCATGTGTGGACGGGATTTTTTTTGGGAAGAAAAACTCCGGTTATAAAAATACCCGTGTCCGTGTGGACTAGGCCTCTGGTTGCAAATGACATCATTGGGCAAGATAATAGAAATATTGGCTTCATTTTTTTTTTTAAATGGAAGTTTATGGATACGCTTTGTCCATCTTTATCAACAGTCTATGATTGTAATCATGCTTTTTTTGTTGTAAAAACCATGGTTAACTTTCGTAAGGTCTACCATAGGTCAATGTTATTACCCATGATTTGTAGACATTTATGTTTATTAAATTGTTCATTGTAAAGTCATAAATGAGTTAAACCTTCGGTCCAGGAAGTCCAATTCCACTGTCGCCTTGAATTCCAGGTAGACCCGGAGGGCCGCGCTCACCCTGTATTAACAAATAAACAAAAACACATTAGAAATGACCAATTCCAATAATATTTTCATAACAGTGATCCTTTTCCACAAACTTCAGTCAAAACTCATCACACTTTCAGAGTCCACAGCTGGAACACAGAGAGGTGAATTTTGCACAAAACAAATCACAAATATGAAATCTCACACATTTATGATATCTCCTTTGACATTCTGGAATTTTTTGTTCGTGTCATCATGCGTGTCCGTGCATGAAAAGAGAAAATGCGCTAAGGTCAGCATTTTTCCATGGGAAACATTTTTGCTGCTTGGATTAAGATGCTATGACAATCATCTCAGAAACATCCGCAGACCATTTACTGACTGTCTGATGTGTACACGAACCTGGCATTAGCTTTCATTTGAATGGCTGGTCTTACGCAACTTCTGGGAGATTTTTAAAGGTCTGCCTTAAAACAATGAGATAACAACAACCTACTAATCACTGTATTTGTAAAAGTTTGTATTTGTGTTTAAGACAAGAAAAGTAAATATGCGATTTTGGTAGCACATTGCATTAGCCATCTAAATGGTCATGACTTTAACCTCTTAAGCGCCCCACCCTATTGAGATAAATCTACACTCTTGGAGCTTTCAAACAATATACAGTTTGTCATGATTAGATAAGAATTCATATGCAAACATTGAAGTAAATGTAGTCATCCTGCTGGTGGGACAGTGACATTTAGCAGAAAATAAATGTTTTGAGGCACACTCTCATCATAAATGAATCAATTACTCTCCCTACATAATTTATTTTATAAAACACTGAAAATATCTGTATTCTAGAGGCTTACACCTTTCCAAAGATATATAGTTTGTCACGATTCGATAAACATTCACATCCAAAATATTGAAGTAAAGTCAGGTGTTCCTCAGGAGGAACGGTGACAGTAAAAGGGTTAATCCTTAAAGAACACACATAGGGATAAAACATATACCTTAAATGCACAGTAAGTCACTTTGGATAAAATTTTCTGGCAAATTTATAAATGTAAACTAAATACTATACTGTCTCTGCACTTTTTTATTGTTTCTGTTTGTACCAAACAAACGTTTGGTTGTTTGTCAGTCAGATGTCTCTTTCATTTCAAGTAAAAGAAATTGCCACGCAGACTAGTCTTGCCGTAAGCCAAAAGTCTGGCTGTGAGTCCACCATGACATTAGTTGTAAGTATGTGTGCAATAGTCTGATGGGGACATCTGCAAATCTTTGAAAACCTCTCTGAATGTTTCCTGTAGTTAAATAAAACATGTAAAGCAGCAAGTCTCTTTCCACAGGTCTCTATTAAAGAAAATTCACAACAAGTTCAAACCTGTTAACCACCCCCTCCCCTTTTTGTAACACAAACCTGACACAACATAAAAGACGTACGGATATGGTATACTCAAACTTAAATGGCTGTAATTTATTAACCCTTAGTTAGTGCTGCTTAACCTTGTCATACTATGCACATGAATGATCATTTCTATTTAATAAAATAAAGGCATCAGTATTGCACACATTTTTCACCAAAAAAGCCAAATGGATGTTATCTACTTTATAGTGAGTTATTGGGAATATTTTCCAAGTGTGCACGTTAAACAAAATGAGCTGACATTTCTGGTTTACGAAAAAAAACACAGACCTTCTTGCCCTGTGGTCCCTCTGGTCCGATGTCACCCTGTGGTCCTGCTATACCCTGCACAGTGAAACATAACAAAGTGTTTATAAGCATAATCCGTTGAGGTAAGAAAAATGCATACAAAGGTTTTTTGTTATGGTTACCTTTTAGGGGTCTAACTAAATATATTCACACCCACCTGCAGACCTCTAGACCCCTGAATGCCAACAGGACCTTCAGGACCCTATAAGACAGGTACAATATATAAGCTAATGAATCATATTATATTTATTATGAATTATAAGCGTGTGCCGAATAACATCTGATGGTTTACACACCCGGTCTCCTTTGATTCCTGGAGTACCACATTCTCCTCGTTCACCCTGTAGAGACACAAGAGTGAAACATAAGCCAGATTCATTTCATATCATCAGGCTGTTTAACAGAAATGACGTATGAATAGACGCTGTTATACAATACCTGCTCTCCTTTGTAACCGGGTTTACCCTGAAGACAAATAAAAAAAAGTCAGATTAATTTGGTAACATTGGTAATGTTATGGTCAGGTAAGCTATTCAGATTTATTGCATTATTAACTCTTTCCCAGCCATTGACGAGTTATCTCGTCAATTAAGAGAAAATTATCCACTTATCCAATTTATAAAAAACTGAAGCCAAAACATTTATTAATTTAAACTCTGTGTATGTTTTGATAATTGTTCGGAATCTGATCTCTAACAAAATCCCTTGACAAAAATGCAATTATTTCAGTTTTTTGCTAAAAAATTTGTATTTCTAAAAAAAATACCCATACTTAATAGTTTATAAGCAGAAAAAAATAAATATAATGTTTTGTTTGTTTGTTTGTTTATTGTTTGTTTGAAAACAGATGGTCTGTTCCTTCATTTGATATATTTGTATATTTCTATATTTTTAAAAGAAAATCACAAAAAATGGCTGGCGGGGAATGAGTTAAAAAAAATTATTATTACAGACAATGACTAAAGATATGATAAACGTGTTTTCAATCTCAAAATTTTTTTTTTATATTTAAACATTTCATAAATAATTATATATATTTGGGCGGTTTCTCGGAGAGGTCTTAAACCTAGTCCCAGACTAAAATGCATATATGAGGAGTCTTAACAGAAAAAAGCTTGCAGTGTTTTATTTCAAGATTGTAAATACTACTTAAATATCCTAAAATAACTAAGACCTAGTCCTGGCTTAATTAAAACCCTGTCCAGGAAACCGCCCCATTTTATCACTAAAGGGTCAAATTCTTAAAAAGAAATTAAAGCAGCTTGCTGTAATCCTTTTATTAAAAACAGTAAAGCTAAAAAACCCTACAAAATATACATGCTGGAAATTGTTTTGTTATCATGTATCAAGAAAATCATAAAACAGGAAATGACATCATTAACATTACTGATAACTGTGTGTCAAGTTTAATTATATCATGTTTAATGAAATGTATTTTGGTTTTTATTACACACTTCAATACTTTGTTCAAAATTACTATTTACATTTAAAATAAAACCTAAAACTTTTTTAATGCCCCATATTGGTCTATACAGTATCTGTCCCATGTCAATCCACTCACCTCTGCGCCTTCACGCCCAGGTAGTCCACTCAAACCAGATTCACCCTAACAAAAGCATGAAACAGAAAGGGGTACAGATCAGACAGAAGAGGAGATACCTTAAAATTTACAAAGCATCATATTTACACCATGCACACACAGACATGCACATACAATGACACCGAAATAAAGACTGAGTGCTGACCTTTTGACCTTTGAGCCCGGGGGCTCCGTCCTCACCTGGGCGACCCTTTTTGCCCTGCGGGGATGAAAATGTGCATCTGTGTCAACTTCACTTACATTTTTTGTTAAATGAGTGAAAGTAAATGAGCTCATAGGCGTGACTCTTATTAATAATAAAAAAAATTAATAAAGAATAAGTGACACCAAACTGTACACTGGTAGTGTAAGTTTAAGGACTTTCAAACATCTAAGTGGTTCATAAGTGAGTAATGAGTTTGGCAGAGGCGGACAGTGCTGAAGTATTTTAGTTACATTTTCCAAGCATCATGTGCTTTTTTTGACAGAATGTGTTTGTCTTGGGAAATATTTTACTTCACTGCATTCTTAAGCATAGAGTCATATTGTGTATACTTTATATCACATATTTTTAAATTTATTTAATACCTAATTACTTTAAAATTGTGTGCTTTTACTTTTACTTGAGTAAACAGTATGAAAGTACTAAATAGTTCATGTACTTCTAGATTATGGGCCAGATTTACTAAACGGGGCAAATTAGCATGAGAGCGCAATTCCAAAAAAGTGCCGTTGGGAGTGGTAATATCAGCGAGTTATTTACTAAATAAGCACAAATTACAAATAACACAAGCGCAACAACGGATTTCCATAATGACCAATGCAATCTTCTGAGGCCATATTTACACCTAGCCGGGTATTTAACTCCGTTTTCAATATTAACATTGTGCACACAACATCGTTTTTAAAAAACTTGTCATTTACATCAATCCGCATAAATACGCCATCAAGCGCCATAATAACTATGCCAAACCTATGGGTGGCAGTGTAGGGGGAGGAATAAAGCCATGCAAGCCAATTAAAATCCTCAGAATCGACACAATGAACTTCCTGTTCCTTTTAAACAAGAAAACATAGGGCGCTCACATTACATTTTCTGGCGCATAATGTGACGTTTAATTGACACGGCAACACATAACCGGGGTTTTCAGAAATCTCCACTTTGGCCCGAGGTTTTAGAAATAATCATTTTCTGTGATAAAAATGGGCTTTTCGTGTAATATAGGGGCCAAATTGCAGGGAAATATCTGAACTTTGCTTATGTGCGCAAAGTTCAGGATCGCAAAAGAGCAGAGGTCATGAGGTGCGCTTGATTTTAGCACCACGGACATCACGGCAAATAAATTGCTAGGAGAAGTCACACAATACCAGACGTTTCATAACTTCTTATGAAACGTCTGGTATTGTGTGACTTCTCCTAGTGACTCCTGTTTTATTTACTTCAGCAAATAACATAATAAAATATTCCAAGTGCAAAATAATTTTTTGCTTTTTTCTGCGTTAAATAATGGCACAAATAAAAAAATGGCGTTGCGTGAATCATTTAAATAATCTCCTCCAAAAAAAAAAAAAAATTGAATCTGAAAGGGAAACTCCTAGAAATGCATATGCAGATTAGTCGCAAAAATAACTAGACCTTTTCAGCGCTACTTATGCACTGCACATCTTTAGTAAATCCTGACAGTCGATATGTAACGCCAACATGATGGTTTGGGCTGGCGCAAGCTGTTAGTAAATCTGGCCTTAATGTAAAACAAAAACTTTTATTTCTGAAATGTAGTGGAGTAAAAATGATGATAATATGCTTTAAAATGTATGTTTTCCTGATAAAATATGAATACTTGAAAATTTAAGTAGAAAGTAAAATGCTTAAGTACTGTCCAACTTTGGAGTTTGGATACAGCTGTAGAAGTCTGTGTACAGTTTCTATTGATCGTAATTCATCCCATGATGTTCAGATGATGGAAAAGAGTTTGATGTGCTGCAAAGGTTATCATCATAACACCTGCGGTGCTGACAGCACCTGGTCATCTCTATACTGTAGCTCTCATTGATGGCTTATGAACAGTAAACTAACGAGAGCAATGACTGAAGCCTGTCATTTATAGCCATAGGAATGTGCAAAATTTCTGTGAGGTGAAAATGCCAACATAAACAACCGTGTGCTTTCTGAGTGACATGACAAACCAGAATAAGCATTTTATTTTTAACAGTTTTAATATACATGTTGCTGAACAAGGAAAGTGAGAGTAATTTATTATCTGAATGATGAAATCCTGTGAAGGTGTAGCATGCTAAATCTTATAGCTTTCACAAGTGCATACTTGCTATATGGAAACTATGTACAGTATGCTATGAACAAGATTTCAGTACGCACAAACAGTTTTAAGGTTAATGAATGCATGTGAATACTGGGTTCAGTAAATATGTGACCCTGGACAACAAAACCAGTCATAAGTCGCATGGGTATATTTGTAGCAATAGCCATAGCAAATACCGTAAATATATTAAAAAAATTATGTATCATAATGTGTGTTCATTAGAACAACTTGAAAGACGATTTTCTCAATATGTGATCCCAATGCTCTAAATAGTCATTAAACATCTAAAATGATGCTTAATCTAATACAAAAATGCGTCTCCATCCACATGCACGTCTACCAATTAGGTTTTGCTTTTAAAACGGAATAAGAATGCTTGATGTTTAAAAAAGCTTTTAAAAGACATAAAGGTCGGGACCTGATTAATGTTAAAAAAATTATTACGATCTGAAGCATGCGAGCACGGGTCCCTGATATATAAACATCTACACAGAATTACAGTTTTAGAATATGTGTTTTGACAAGAATTCATGCAGATATAATTTGTTATGTCTTAAGTGAATGTTTGGTTTACTGTTGAGGAAAAACATCTGACGTGTAAGATTATATTAGATCCTTCCATTACAGTAGATCTTAAAGCTGTCTGTCTCAATGTCAATCAAACAATAAAAGAAAGAAAAAACTTTTTTTTCTTTAAAATCTGTGCACCTATTTTACTGCTAAAAATTATGTAATTTTGTGTATTTGGTATAATACAATGTGTTCGCGTGGTTTATGGTTGAAAAAATACCCATTATTTTCCACATACTGTAAATTTTTCCACACTCTGATTTTGTACAATACTCACTGATCTGAAAAGCTCTGTGTCCCTGATTGGTCAGCTAATCTGTACGTCGTGATTGGCCTGAATACATTTGACGTCAGCCGGAAATGTGACGCTCCTTACTATGTTTAAAAGATTCGCTCACAATGCAATGTTAACTGAAATTTGAACTTTGGCGGAATTTTGCCCCGCGTTAACCAATCAGGAGCCTGCTTGCTTCTGTGGTGGCAGCCCCCGCCCGGAGTCACTCACTCAACCACCGCTTGATATTGTCCGTAAGCAGTCACCCGGAGCTATACGACACAAGTTCTTATTTCTATAGAGGAGACAGGAATAAAAAGGACCTCGCTTGGAAGAGTGTCAGTGAGGACTTTTGGCAACCTGGTAAGTTGTAATACACACTTCACTTTTGAGTCACGTGACGTTTGTCGACCCCTGCCGTTTATTTTCCCCCTATAGTAAGGTTAACAAATACAAACTGGTAACTCTCTTGATAAATGCACAATCAACATAAGTCATCTTGCAAACAGACAACCGCATAGCACTTGCCCCTCCCACAAGAAGCGTATTTTGCATCTGACGCGTGTCAAATGCTTACTTTTTCTGCGCTTCTACTCCGCTCTACACGCGCGAATGCATTCAAACTGTTCAAGCGGCAAAGTAGGCGCGGTAGATGCAATTTTGACGCCTGAAACGTGGTTGGTGTAAACTCAGCATTAGAGCTGCCCTAGAGAAAGCTCTGTCCCCAAAACTGAAGAGCTTGGACTTGGGGATGGAGAGGAGACTGGCTGAGCTGGATCTTAGGGACCGTGAGGTTTGGTAGAGGGAGAGGAGGTCAGTGAGGTATGATGGGGCCAGGTGGTGGATGGCTTTGTAAGTACGAACCAGAATTTTGTATTTGATCCGGTGGGAAATGGGAAGCCAGTGCAGTTGTTTTAAAACTGGAGTGATGTGGTGCCAGGATTTGGAGCAGGTGATGAGTCGGGCGGCTGCGTTTTGGACCAGTTGTAGTCTTTTTATGTAAGTTGAGCTTATACCAAGGAGTAGTGAGTTGCAATAGTCCAGTCATGAGGAGATGAAGGCGTGAATGAGTCTTTCAGCAGCAGGAGGTGTAAGTGAGGGTCTGATTTTAGCAACGTTGCAGGGGTGAAAGAAGGATGTTTTAATGACCTGACGGATGTGGGGCTCAAGGGAGAGGGTTGAATCAAAGATCACGCCAAGGTTGCAAGCCTGGGGAGATGGGAAGACAATGGTGCCGTCGATGGTGGGAGTAGGGTTATTGGTTTTGCTAAGTGTAGATTTGGAGCCGATGATGAGGAATTCTGTTTTATTGCTGTTGAGTTTGAGGAAGTTCTGTTGCATCCAGATTTTAGTAGCTGACAGACAGGAATTGATGTGGGAGAGGGGAGAATTGTGGGGGGACTTTGTGCTGAGGTAAATCTGGGTGTCATTGGCATAGCAGTGGTAGTTCAGGTTGAAATGGCGAAATATCTGACCAAGGGGAAGGATGTAGATGATAAAGAGGAGGGGGCTGAGTACGGAGCCTTGGGGAACACCTTGGGTGACTGTGGCAGAGGTGTGGTTATGGAGTGGGATGAGGTGGGATCTGTTGCAGAGGTAGGAACGTAGCCAGCTTCGATACCAAGGTTTTTAAGTCTGGTGAACCAGATTGGAGGGATTCAAATTGATTATTGGCATGAAGATGGGTTTGTAGTTGTAAGGCGACTTTACGTTACAGGGTTTTAGACAGAAAGGGGAGGTTGGATATTGGGCGATAGTTATTTAGTGAAGAGGGATCCAAACCTGGTTTCTTAAGAATTGGGGTGACAACAGCAGTTTTGAAAGCAGAGAGAATGTCAAAATATCAATAACTAATTTTTGAAAATTTGACTTCTTTTGCCAGGACGGCAGATTTTTTGCACCATCAGATTCCCGATTTGTATAAATGATGATGTATAAATCTCATTTTCAACAGACGCGTCTGTTGAAGTCTGTCTGACCAGTGCGAAGTGGCCTTAAGAATTAAAGTCTGACATATGATTTAAAATGGGAAATTCACCTGCATCTGGGGCTAACATGCAGTTCATTTGAGCCCTGTATTCAGTTGTTTGTCACTCACAGCATGTAATTACACATTCTTCCTCTCCACATGTCTCACTTTCAACAAACTGATCATAGAAGGAAACTTAATTTCAGGAATATTATTATGTGTTTTCATCAAAGGCAATGCTAAGGGGTCCTAACAAAGCCCATAATCATCCTGACTCTTACAAAGGAAAGCTGTTATTCAAAATGTCAGAATCGTGCCTGACTCTTCCCACTGTTGACACTTCGAGTGAGTTTGTACTGCTTAGAAACAGAAAGAGAGGGGAAAAATGCGCCTCTGGGCTTGCATGGATGCACGGTCCCATTAAAATTTAAAGTGAAAATACTCACCGCAGGGCCACTGGGTCCACGCTCTCCTTTCTCACAAGCACACTTTGGGGCCAGAGCACACTTTAAAGAGAAATTAGTGCAAATTAAAAAATATTATTAATTGTTTATTATGTTAAATAATATAACAAGTAAGAGCAAGAGCTGCTTATATAATTTTATATTTTCTAGTAATGGCCAAATAATTTCTATTGATATGCACTGTAAAAAATCCTTGCTGCACTTAAATCGTTTAAACAACTTGAATTAAAAAGTAATTTCAACTTTTTTGACTAGTTAAAAGTTGTTATAAACTATTAAAATTAAGAACTTAAGTCCATTCAACTTTATTTTTTAATTTATACCAACTCTTCACTAGTCAAAAAAGTTGAAATTACTTCTTAATTCAAGTTGTTTATACTTAAAAATGTAGCTATACTGCAAGCTATTAACAAAAAGCAGCTAACTTAACCAAACTATATCTTTTTACAGTAAATACCTTATCTATCTATCAAAAGCTCTATTTTTGGCACTAATATGACTAATAAACATCTGTCTGGCAGCTAAACTTGAAAATATGCATTTACATTATATTCAGTAAAATAGTTTACAGTCTTTGTAAAGACTTAAAGGAAATCTATTCAAGATTTTGACACATACTTACCCCATCATTTGCCAGTTGAGCCTGTGTAGAGATAACAAATAAATTACTATAGCTTGTATGTTAAACCTGTAATTACATGTGTTGCTATATGGTAAATCTTTTCTTTGATTCATGTGTGGTTCGGGTAAACATTATAAATGGTTAATGTCACGTCATTCATTGTGCACCTCAAGCACTAAATATGACTAAAGGAAACACTTTCATACATTTAACTATCATTTAACAGGTTGAGTCCTGTTTTTCACAGGATTTGTATCAACTGTATGTAGAGTGAAAACAAAGAGGGGTACATATACAGGATACGTATACGCTTATGAAAAACAAAGTATAGAAAGACTAATCCTTACCCATTAACCCAAAACTTCACAATGACTTGAGTTGCTGTCATATACACTCTAAAAAACCAACCTGTTGATCTGTAACCACAGCCCAAAATGCTATTGGGACATAACCCAGCCGTTGGGTTAAATTTACCCAGAAAATGATTAGATTCGACCCAGCATTTGGGGTTGACACTACCCAGCCAAAGGCTAAATTGAAACCCATCGGGTTAAAAAAAATCCCAGGAACTTTTAAAGTGTATATGCCTATGAACATCTATCAATATTAATATTTTAGGTTAAAACCCTGCTGTTAAACAGCCAAAGACAGTTTGTTGGTCTATGCTGGTCTACAAAGCTGATCTTTCAGCCCGGCCAAGCTAGAGTTTAGATGGTGTAGTCGGTTTTCTAGGCTATAAAAAATTTGGGTTATATTCAAGCCTTGGGTCATAAAGAGACAAACCCAACCCTTTGGGTTGTAATGTAACATATGCTGGGTTGTTTCCACCCAAAATGCTGGGTTGTTTTAAGCCTTGTTGTGTCACATATAAACATTTCTAGGTAAATTTAACCCAATGTCTGGGTTAACCCAACGCTGGGTTGACAATAACCCATAATTTTTTTGAAGTGTATGCAGACTATCTGACAAGTTTTCAAAACCACTTTAAAACAAATGTCATATTTATAGACTACATATCTTAGATCCCTCAATATGTTCAAAAGTACAAAATATTTTAGATTTAATGAATGGATTAATAACACCACATGACACTGCTTGAAACAGAGTGCACAGGGATGACATATTTTTGTAGGCTAACCCGGAAGTTAGATGGATACTGGTATCCTCACAAAAAAGCCCATTCATTTATCCCATAAACGTTTGGATTATCGTAAAAAATAAGATCAGTGTTTAACAAAAGTTTAAGACACAACCTTTGTCCAACAAGTTAGTCTTCTCAGATGAACACAACTTTTATGTCTTTTGAAGTCAAAATTCAGCTTTAAATATTTCTAAACAAGGCATTTGTAAAAAAAAAATGATAATGTGCATTACACTGAAAAAAATTATTAATTGAATTTAATCAATTTTTTTAAGGTAAGTGGTTGCAATCAATTTATTTAAGCTACATTTAAGTGTAGTAAATTTAACAAAATAAAATGAGTAAACTATTTAAAATAATTTAAATTCTTGTTTTTTAACCAAAATTTGAGTTAAAATAATAGATAAACATAAGTAATTTGGGTGAATCTAAATAAACACAATATTGAGTAAATTCGATTTAATTTAATCATTCACCTAAATTTGTAAAAAGGATATTAACTTAATAATTATGTGTTGACATAACTAACTAGGCAGTGGACTAGTAGTTCCTAGCATGCTTTACTGCATTTGGAGTGAAAAATTTTTTAATGAAACGCTATTTTATGTGTTTTAACTAAAAAGAAAGACTTATTAGTAAGTTTAATGTTTATTTATCTTTGAGATCTATAAGAGATTCCGTTTCTTTTTTGAGTTTTGTAGTTCCCATTGTTTTGAAGAGCGCTGCTTGTGTTTAACTGTAGGTGACAAAATGAAAATCATGATGTGTGTTAATTTACTCATTTAGTAAACAAAAACTGTGCTAATGCCAGTACTGAGACTAGTCTCTTCTTACTTGCTCATCATAATGTGGTATATAATAATAAATATGCAAAGAAAACAGGTAATTTTACATGATTAAACCAGGAAGATCACATTAAATAAGTAAGCCTTTTTAAAGTACTTAACTCATTCCACATCAGCCATTTTTAAAGTAGTGTAAAAATCACTTTTTCCATGTTTAAGTGCAATAATTGGGTCCCCAGTGCTTCTATCAACCTAGAAAACGTGAAAAATATCAACCCAGTAACTTTGTCTGGGTAAGCCATTTTCTGCAAGCACGTGAAAAATTAGGTCGTTCAGATTTAGCCTGTTTTGTGAGTTACTATCCAACCACTTTCCAACCACGGCACTGTCATTTAGTGCAGAAAAAGTGCATAATAGCAGAAATACAGATTACTGTAAAAACGGGTGTGCCTCAAAAGTCTTGAAAAGTGAAACCTCTGGCTCTTTGATCCCCCTGGTGGTTGGCTGCAGTACAAGTCATAAACCCCGCCCTCCCTATTCAAACGAATGGGACTCTGCTCTAACTAAAAAAAAATATTTACACTTCCAATAAAAATTTCCGAAAGATGGTTTTGGTCCTTTTAGGTAGTTATTATCCTGCTGATATATGTTCAAGTACTAATTTTTGTGTTATGTTTCATTTTAGCTACTAATTTAATGCTATAGAAACGGGGCATGTTGTTATGATTGGCGTGGTGGAATTGTGGGCGCGAGCGTTTGGGCAGGAGTATGAAACCGCGGCTCTGCCTCTGGCTCCACGGACAATTCCTTCTGTGAATGCCTTGGCTCCAAACTGATGTTTTTACGTAACATGGCGCGACCATGGACATTTTTGGCTTCAATCACTGTAAAAAAAACTTTGCTGCCTTAAAATGTTTTACAAGTTTTACAAGTCATGTCAAAAAAGATGAGTTGTCATAACTTATAAAATATAGTTGAGAAAAGTCAACTTAATTTTATAAGTTATAACAACTCACCTGTAGTTAAAACAACTCATCTCTGGTCAAGATAAATAATAGCAAGTTGAAATGACTTGTAAATCCGGAGAAATGTTTTCTCATAATTGACGATAGGAAAGAGTCAAAGTTCTTTTAAAGTAGATATCACATATTTCTTACAGTGTCGTTTTACATAAGTTAGTTAAGTAGATTTATATGTGAAATTCATTTAAAAAATATAAGTGCAAAATCAAATTGTATTAAATTCTACTTCTAAATTCTACTAAAATGCGTAAGTTTAAATTTCATTAAACACAGAGCCTATTTTTTGTGACAATCCAAAAGTCTATGGAAAAAATAAATACAAATTATAAAATTAAGTTGAATTTACTGAATATTGTGTTTATTTAGATTCACTCAAATTACTCACAATTATCTAAAAAAACAAGAATTACATTTTTTAAATAGTTTACTTGTTTTATTTAATTTAATCTGGCAACAGAACCAGTATCTCGCTAACTTCCGGGTTGGCCTACAAAAATACCTCATTCCTGCGGCACTCTGTATCAATGAATTATGTTTTTATATGGGCACACACAAATTACTTCATCAAAACCTTCATGATGTTGCACATCTAACAAGGACATTTTTTAGCAATTATGAGTGTTTTGAGATATACAGTAAGTGATTGATACTTACAATCTGAGTGATGACTTTCTCCATTACATTTATATCCTGCAGATTGTAAAGGAATTTGGCTGAAGGCGTACTGGCCAGCAGTCTCAGGTTTGCAACGTTGCCCGGGTCATTAGCAGAACGAGTGATGCCAATAGTAAAGACCTTCACACCCTGATTCTTTGCATCAGCCATAGCTGAGAAGATATCAGGGTTCCTGGGATGAAAGGTGCCGTCTGTCAGCAGCAAGGCAATCTTAATGCTGTCTGGGGTGGACTCTTCCAGGAATATCTTGGTCATGTTGGTGATGGCGTAGGTGGTGTAGGTCCCATGACCGATGTAGGCCATGGGTGCGATACTGTGCTTGAAATTCTCTGTGCCTCGCCATTGCTTTAGTGTCTGCTCGATGATGACATGACTGCTGTACTGAAGAAGAGCCGCTCTCCAACTGAGTTTGCGACCTGTATTTAAGCGAATGCTTTGTAGACCTTCTGTAATGTCCATAGCGAACTGTTTTTCCTGCTGGTGGTTGTCTTTGGCGGTCTCAGAGCTGTCCAAGAGAAAGGCCAACTCCAGTCCGCAGTCCTCATCCAAGATGGCTGACAATAAAGAAACAGAGAGAGATAGAAAAAGCCGTTTTATCTTTTCTGTGTTGACATATTTTTCCTTTTAAAACTGAGAGACATAATATCAAAGGGCGTGTCTCCTTTTTTTAAAAAAATGGCCAAGAGCCATAAGTTTTGTCATAGCTATGAAGCATGATACGCTCTTTGTGATTGCTAGCCAGAGGCAGACAGAAGTAAGAGGAGGGTACATTGTCATTTTAGAGAAATTATACCTATTTATTGTGCAAAACAAAATGCCATTAAGTGCAAACGTTAGCAGTATTTTTGTCTGCTTTTTCCAAAAGGAAAGATCTTTGAAAGGCCATGTATATATTTTTTTATATATGAAGTTTTTTTGCAATAACTTTAAGTAGTAGATTAGCACATATAGGGGCGGTTTCCCGGACAGGGATTAGACTAGTCCTAGACTTAAACACTTTTAAGAGCTCTCCAAACTGAAAACAACTTGCACTGACATATCTTAAAATACATCAGTACCCTTTGTTTTACCTCAAAATGCACACAGGTAATGTTTTTAGTAAGGCATGTTGTTTAAAACTAGTTATATTTCCTAATTTAACTAAGGCTTAGTCTTGGATTAAGCTAATCCTGGTCCGGGAAACCGCCCCATATAGTGTTAAAGCTAACAGGCTTATAGACCATAAGCCATAAAACTACATTTTTTATTTAATTGCAAAAATAGACTTATGAAGTGTCATGAAACATTTTGATAAAAAAAGTAAATGCAAAGTAAGAGTATCAAAATAATAAACATGCAGTTACAAACATCTCTTCACGTACTACTTTGCATATGATTTCAAATTGCATCATAAAAACCAATTTTGTTATTTTTTCCACATTTAAGGGGAAAATTTTCATTACCGCAACGTGTCCATGACTGGATTTGGGTTCTTTGACATGGAATATTTATAATTAAAAAAGCTAAAAAATAAAAAGCTTCAGTGCATGTTATACTATAAACATTTACAGTAAAGAAACATGTGGTATTTGGTGATCATTGGTAAATGTAGAGACGAGAATAAGGAATATAAATGTGTCCAAGACCAATTTTCTCATCCTCCGCAACAATTTTCAATCATTGTTTAATCCCTCAAGGAACTAACATTTTCAAAAAAAAAAATAGTTGGAAGGGAAATAATTGACTGTGACACTCAAGATAGCTACCAGGTAAGCAGTTCTTATTTTTTTCTCTCCCTAGACAACTTTTTAGCTCTCATTACCGAAACATGAATTTGTAAATGCATATATTTAATGTAATATCATGTTGTGGTAATGATAATTTTTTATAATAATAATCTAAAAAATGTAAATAATTTAATAGGAAATATGTTTTAAATCCTCTAAAAATAATGGTTATAGTAAGTTCAGACCTTAATCTTATATGTGCAAAAAATAACCATTGGCTTCAAGTTTTTTCTAAAGCTGGACACTGGATTAACTTTGCGTGAGAACAGTCAACACTGTCTTATATTTCTCTGATCATTTTTGTCACCTACAATAATTTTCCTTTCTCACCTCAACAATCTTTCTTTCAACATGTTTCAGATGACAAGAAATGGTCTTATGTCAATATAGATAAATCATGCTTATATTAGAAGAACTGTGAAGACAAACACCTGAGGGTTCAAAAATCACATTCAGACATACAGGTATCCTCCTCCTACATGATCTTGAGTTATGATGGTATAGTATGTCTAGTATGTCTAAACGTGACATTGCATGTTTCAAAGCATGAAACTAGATCTCGTTACCCGAGAACATAAAATTTGCTGATGGTTTTCTAATAGTGTAGTATAATTTAGACGACACAATGCACACCTTGACCATCATGTTTCTGCAGAAGGGTTGCAGTTGGTCCCCTCGTCTTCACTCGGGTCGGTCCGGTTCTTTCTTCGTAAAATTCTTGAGCCCAGATGCCCAGGAAACCCAAACACAACAGGGACCAGCTCAATGTGGAAGACATGGCTGGCACTCCTTAAACAACATACAATTTTAATGTTATTTATTTTTTTCCCAGTACACAGAATTGTATACATTTTATAAAAATATGAGTTACTCACCGTTGCCAGAAAAGCCTCAGGTCACAAGCAACCTGTCCAGGTGTGTTCCTCAGGTTATGTTTTACGCAGGTAAAGGGTGTCAGTGTGTGTGAGAGAGAATGTGATGAGGGAGTGAAGATGAATCTAAAGTGAAGTGAGGTTTCATCTGAGTGAACAGAAGTAGACGAGGTCCTCAGGCTGTGTCTGGAACTTTCCCCTCCCACTTTTTTTTTAAATTGGAGGAGGGACCACCAAATAATTTAGCATTGCTTTACTCCCCCAGACTGCATAGAGAATGAACTGCAATGTGCTGCAATACTATAAATACTATACTCACATACATGCACAGTATAATTCACCCCCAAAATCACTTTAGGTTGTTGTAAACCACTTTCCAAGGAACACAAACTTGTATGCATGTAACAAACCGTTTAGGCATGTGTTTTAACATGTAATAACAATACAAAGTGATGGCATCTCCAAAAAGGACCAAAAACATCTCTTAGGGGTAGAAATAACTATACAAAAATATTATGGATGCATAACAATTAATCGCGATTAATCTATAGCAGAATAAAAGTTTTTGTTTACATCATATGTGTGTTAACTGTGTATAATAACTTTGTTAGGTAAATGCACGCATGCATGTATATATTTAAGAAATGTTTACATATTTTATATTTATGTATAATTTATATAAAAAAATATATATTTCTTCTGAAGTCATACAATAACTTTGCATGGGAAAACTGAAATGTAATTTGACTTGAATTAAACATGAATTTATTTAAACTAAATTTTGATCAAATCCACACCACATATTTCAAATGACATGTCCGTTCTGTATCTTTACATTCATGCATTTGGCCGAGTGACTTAACCCTTTAGAGTGACATATCCTTAATGGGGGACACAAACATTTGAGAGGTTATGGGGAGAGACAGAGGAAGTGTGAGCCTCATTTCTTGGTATCAAGTTAAAAAGGTGTTTGTTGTGAATACTTTAGGTCAGGTAACTTTGTGTATACTTTCTTTGTTTAGCTGACAGGCAGCCCTTATAAACAACATGGCTTCTTGTACACTGAAAAAAAAAGACTTTCTTTCTTAGTATTTTTGTCTTGCCTTTCAATAAAAATATATAAAAATTCCTAAATTGAGATACATTTACTTGATAAGCAAAGTTGCTTAAGATTCAAAGTCTTGTTTTCTGAAATAAATTATGAAATTGAAGCTTAAAACAAGTAAAAATATCTGCCAGTGGTGTAAGAAAAATAAACTTAAATTGAGTTTATTAAGTTAAGTAAAAACTGGAATTAAGTTTATTTTTCATTTTAAGAAGTTTTAGATAATTTATACTAGAAAACAAGACAAAAATACTAAGTAAAACATTTATTTTTTGCAGTGTAGCGGGGTAACCTATTCTGCGTTCACACCAGCCGCGGTAGAGGCGTCAAGCGTGGGTGATTTCAATTCTAAGTCAATGTGAAGACGCGTTGATGCACGTCTGGAGGTCACATGGCACGATTGAGGTGTTTAGTGCGGCGCAATAGACGCGATTCCGCCTCATTCGCGTGTCTAGTTCATGCGAATAGCGCGAATTGAGCTTTGCCGGGGCAAATGCGCGGGTTGAAAAATTTGAACTTTGCCGTTAACCAATCAGGAGCTTGCTCTAGTGGTGACGTTATTACAGGAAGTGAGCGGAGTCGCAGAAGCCCCTCCCATGCCGCGAATTTCCGCATGAATGTCTCGATGACTAGAATTTCATGCGCGGCTTTCACGCGCGAATGAAGCGAGTAAACTCAAAATGTTCAAGCGGCAAACTAGATGCGGTAGACTCGAATTTGACGCCTCAAACGCGGCTAGTGTGAACCCACAGTTACTCTTATTTATCACACTGTAAAAAATACTTTGCTGCCTTAAATTTTTTTGTTAAATCAACTCAGATTTGCAAGTCATGTTAACAGAGAAAACTCACAACTTGTAAAATATACTTGAGAAAAGTCAACTTAATTTTTTAAGTTATAACAACTCACCTGTAGTTATAACAACTCATCTCTAGTCAAGATAAATAATAGTAAGTTGAAATGACTTATAAATCCGAGTTGATTCAACAAAACATTTTAAGGCAGCAAAGTATTTTTAACAGTGCAAGAATTCAGTTTTTTATGACTTTATACCCCCAAATGGTTCAATGTATCCTGGGGGACACAAACATTTAAATCAAAATTAAAAGTCATGATTTATAATAAAAGATCAAATTGTATTATTGTGTCCCAATAACACAGAAAATATATCTCTCTCTTTATGGTCCTGCCCTTTTTAGGGTTAAAGTGTTGTACAATATATACATTTTTATAAGTATGCGTGTTCCCTGGGATCAAACCCACAAACTTTTGCACTGTTAATGTAATATGAGCTCTTGACAGATCATAAAACTGTATTGAAAATCATTATGTAAAGATTTGTCCTTTTGTGTGCATAAAAAAAGAGCAAGAGGAGCTTCATAACCAATGCGAACTATGCACATAAATGGTCATACAGTATACACTCTAAAGAATGCAGGGTTATTTTCAACCCACCATTGGGTCAAAAAGGGACAAACCCAACTGCTTGGTTAAATAATCCCACAAACATTGTATATTTGACCTAACAATGAGTTATACTTTAATAGAGTAGTACAAAAGTTGCAGTACTTATCTACCTGTGCATATTTGGAATGACATAAAGGTGTGTAAATGACAGCGTTTTTATTTTTGGGTAAAGTACTGAAGCCAGGGAGATAGTAATTCGTCTTGGGGTTTTACGCCACACAGCAGACGTAAGATATATGAGGATGAGTTTGTTTTACAAGAGACATTCCACGAGATGCTGCATCGGTTGTCATGGTGATCAGAGGGCCTGACCTCTTATAGCATTTTCTTTACAAGCTTTGTCACATTGATCTATTCTAGTCATCAGGGTATTGTACTTGTTTAAAACACCACCACAATGTCGAGTCAGCAGGGTGTTAGTCACTGTTGTCCACAGAGAAATACTCCAACTTTACCTCAAAGATAGATGTACATGTTAATGCAGCAATAAACCCCATGATGCCATGTATTTTAGCATTGATAGAAATAGTATAGCACGTATACGGTAACAGGTTTATCTGCATCTGACAAGGCCCTCAGTGAAAACGTTTTTGCTAGTCTAATTTAGTTTTCTTTAATTTATGAATGTGACAATTCTCCTTTAGAAAACGCAATATAAGGTGAGGACATCCATATTGTGTTTTTGAAATGTAGGGGTGCGCAGGGCAAAAACTAACGCGGGGTTAGTTGTAACACGGACTGTTTACACGGACTTGTTGCACAAGGTTGACCATTTTGTTTTTCGGGTATTTTTTTTCACGCTGCCAAGAGACGATCCAAAACCAAAAAGCGTTAGGTTGTGCCCCGCTCTCCCCTTCTATAAAAAGACAGGAAAATTTATACACCCTCAGAAAAAAAGATGTTGCACGGTACCTTTTAAAAAGGTCCTAATATGTGGTACAGATATAGGCTAAAGTACCAATATGTGCCTTTGAGGTACCGATATGCACCTTTTAGGTACAAAAGTGTACTTTTTGAAAAGATACCACCCCACTTTTGTTCTTTATTTTCTGAGAGTGCAGAAAAGCATAGGAATTCACTACAAAGGCATTTCATACATGTAAATCTGGGCCATTTTTATCACTTTCAGAGGCATTTTTGCCGTAAGCTCTGGTTAACTTGCTCTGGTGTGATTGTATGTGACCTGTGACCCTCAGTTCAGAAACAAGTGTTTGCATGTGCAGGGAACGCTGTGGAAGAAGTCACGGCTCCATCTTTCAGCTGGTCTATCGGTGACAGGGAATTCTGTTTTCGAACCCTGCAGGCTAAACCGTCATAGATCTGACACTGGAATGCTTTGTCTCAGTGACAGCAAAGTGAAATTATCTCTTTTACCTTCTTAATACCAGGTATGAGCTAAAGCATGAGGATTTTGTGATTATACACTTATATGAAAGTTTTAGAAAACAGTTCTTTGCAGATTTGCATATAAGAGCCATCTTTGGTTCTCCAAGAAACCATTTAGGTCAAAGATTCTTAAAAGAAACCTTTCCTTTTTTTATGTTTTTATAGTCTAAAACCATTTTCAACTACAAAGAATCTTTTGTGAAACAGAAAAGTATGGAGGGTGTTGAAGGTTCTTCACTGAACCAAACAGTCTAACAAAACCCATTTTTGGGACCTTAAGCGCATAGGTCACCCAAAATATTTGGTCATGATTTACTCAGCCCAGTCACTTAATTTTTTTTTGTGATACTGTCACAAATTTCCACATTTTTCGTGATCGTATCACGAATTTCTATTGGTTACTCAAATGCTTCTTTTTATTTTCTTACCATTGTCGCTTTGGTTTAGGGTTAGATTTACATAAAATGACGTCCTTACCCAACTCTAACCCTAACACCAGGCGACAATGGTTTAAAATTTAGAAAATATACAAAAAAATCTGAAAAAGTTGTATAAACCAATACTTAAAGGGACAGTAAGTAGGGTTTGAAGTGTTTTATTAATCAAAATCAATGTCTTCATAAATATGTCCTCGTTGGTGTTAAATGACCTCTGCCGGTGATCTGACTTTTCTTTGTAAGCTTAGAATTTCTTCTCTTTACTTACATTGAACGGGTAAGTCCAAGGAGGCTTCCATGACTTTCCGCCATATTGATAACCTATAATAGCAGAGAGGGACAAAAAGCACTAGCCTACCAAGGTGTTTCCACAACGCGTTTTCGTTCAGAACACGTGAACCAGCTGTTCATAACGGCTACCGTAGTTGCAGCACTTATTTGGAAGAGCGAGGCGCTAGAGAGCACTGTTCGTTTGAATGCAAAATACAATTTCACCACTAGATGGGGGCAGGGGCGATTCTAGGATTTTCATTTTAGGGGGGCTCAGCCCCCAGTAAGGGTATGATTAAAAAAATATTATTTAACTATTAGGTTGTATACTACTAACCTTATTGCAATCCACTATTCCATTGTATTCCCTGTGTGTCATATATGGAACTAGAAAATGTTCATTTGGGAATGGAGATTTTTTTACAATGAAGACTTCCTGATTCATTATTCACTGTGCAAATACACATACACATTTCCAGTACAAACACATCATTTTACTGTTTGCATTTCTATGCTCACATAGAAACCTTAGCCAAGGATTTTTTTTGACAAAATAAACTTTTAACCAGAAAATAAGATAAATGTGTGTGTTAACATAAATGTAAACATAAACCGGATTTGCTTATCTTATAGGTTAATATTATTAGTTGATAGCCACTGTGTTAATCTGGGAATTATAAAGATCTAAAATATAGAAAAGGGGAATGACCAACAAGTGATCTACCTTAATACTGAGTTGTCAAGATGCAGTATGATGTGGTTTTCAGGGCAGGGTTTAGATTAAGCCAGGACAAGGCCTTAGTTATATTAGGATGTTTATGTAGTTTTTACAAGCATACCTTACAAAAATATTACAGGTGTGCATCTTGAGACAAAACAATGTGACTGATGTATTTTAAGATATGTTAGTGCAAGATACTTTTAGTTAAGAACTAAAACTCAAACAGGCATTTTAGTCTTGAACTAGACTTAAGCCCTGTTTGGGAAACATCCCCTATGTCTATACTGTAGGTCAGGGGTCTCCAACCTTTTTATAAGCAAGGGCTACCACAATGGATAAAACTATCTGGATGGGTACTTACTACTTTCTGATATAGTTTAATCAAAACTTTTTTTCTTTTACTTGTTGATACGTTTTAGTATTGTTTAAAATGTTAAGATAGGTAAAGCAAGCCAAGCTAATATTAAAAATACCACATTGAACCCTCCAAAAACTGACTAGGAATACACAATGCCAAAGACAAATACTTTACAAGTGCCTCACACTTTTTAAAAGGAAGGAGTTCAAATGTTGAAATATTAATATTTTAAATGAAATGAAACAAACATATTTCAATAAGCTATACTTTACTTATATTGTTAGATTTTAAAAAAGTTATTTGACTGCAAAAATAAGGTGAATTGCCCATTAAAAGCTCGATTTGCACGTTTGATCCAGTTTTTCCACACACAAAAAATAGTTTTATAAAAGCTGAAGCCCCCCTAAAATGAGCCTAGTGACGCCCCTGGATGGGGGTAAATCCTACTTTCTGTCCCTTTAAAGTGACATCCTAACGCAAACACCAAAATCTGACCGTAAACCGAAGCAAAAATGGTTTGAAAATAGGAAAAAGCAGTTGAGTAACCAATATGTGACAAGGACACGTAAACAGAAATTTGTGATACAATCACAAAAAAACATGGAAATTTGTGACAGCATCACGAAAAAGAATAAAACATTTTGTGCCAGGTACGTAATTTTGTGAGACTAGGATTTACTCACCTTCAAGTTGTTACAAACATGTATTTCTCTGTTCTGCCAAACACAAAAGGAAGATAATGTTTGTAACCAAAACATTTTTGAGCATCACTGACTTTCATAGTCTTTTCTTACTATGGAAGTCAATGGTGCTCCTGTTTCTTGCTTGATTACAAATAGCTACAAATTATACAGGTTTGTAACAACTTAAAGGAATATTCCAGATAATTTACTCACCACCATGTCATCCAAAATGTTGATGTCTTTCTTTGTTCAGTCGAGAAGAAATTATGTTTTTTGAAGGATTTTTCTCATTTTAATGGACTTTAATAGACACCAACAATTAATACTTAACTCAACACTTAACAGTTTTTTTCAACGGAGTTTCAAAGGACTATAAACAATCCCAAACGAGGCATAAGGGTCTTATCTAGCAAAACGATTGTCATTTTTGACAATAAAAATAACAAATATACACTTTTAAAGCACAACTCGTCTAGATCTGGTCGTGATGCGCCAGCTGACCCCCACGCAATACGTCATGACGTCAAGAGGTCACAGAAGACGAACACGAATCTCCGCCCCAGTGTTTACAAGTGTTGAGAAAGAGTACCGTTCCTACGTTGTTGTATGTCAACTGATACTAATTAATCTCTTTGTGTCAGTTTATTGTTTACAATGGTCCGCAAATGCGCGTTTTATATATGTAACACGTGACCTCCCTACGTCACTACGCATTTATGTTAGGTCGCGCTGGACCGGATCCAGACGAAAAGTTGTGGTTTAAAAGAGCATATTTCCTACTTTTCCTGTCAAAAATGACAATCGCTTCGCCAGACAAGACCCTTATGCATTTATAGTCCTTTGAAACTCTGTTGAAAAAAACTGTTATATGTTGAGTTAAGTGTTAAGTGTTGGTGTCCATTAAAGTCCATTAAAATTAGAAAAATCCTGCAATGTTTTCCTCAAAAAACATAATTTCTTCTCGACTGAACAAAGAAACACATCAACTTTTGGATGACATGGTGGTGAGTAAATTTTCTGGATTTTTCTTTTAAGAAAATGGAATATTCCTTTAAGGGTGAGTAAATTATGACATAATTTTTATTTTTGGGTGAACTATCTCTTTAAGATTGTAGCACAGAAAAGTGAATTAATGAGAAAGAAAAAAGCACAAAGTGTCTTTTAAATCTCAAAGTTTTTCTTTAAAAAGAGATTTAATTTAAACATGGTTCTTATATGTGTCTTTCAAGATCCCAATGATTCTCAGAATGTGTCCTTAAAAGTTCTGAAAGAGATCTTTGCAATGTCTCATTCATATTGCAACAAAATTTGATACGATGATACTTAAAATATAACCAAGAGTTTATTTAAACCAAAGACCAACCTCTGAGCAAATAAAACTTTCATTGGGGCATGCATGACATATTTTGTATTGCAGACAAAGATTATATAATTCTAGATTTAGTTTAGTCTAAACTGACACTTGGATTAAACGGATTAAAGTGTGAAGATATATGTGAAGACATTTTAATGGATTTCCCTTCGAAGACAAATTCGTGTGAAGGCTTGTACCTGCACTTAAGAACCGCAATGCTTTTCCATTGTTTGAAATTCCAGCTTTGACCGGAATGAAGGTCGGAATGGTTAAATGTCACAGCGGTGTTTCTTTACTTTCAACAACCAGGGGTGAAAAGCAGTAATTGGTTAGGAGAGAGTCTGGGGGAAAGTACAGCTGTGAGAAGCCATTATAGTGGGAGTTTTTCCAAGTTTAAGAGGAGGTCCAATACCATCACATTTCCAATTTAAGCATGATTATAAGTGTCAGTCGTATGATTATGTGTTTCTGTAGTATGTGCGTAATGTGTTATTAGACTTTCCATAGTGGCACGGTGACTGCTAGTTTTGCGCACCCATTCAAAATATGTCTGCTTATTTTATTCAGTCTTACCCATTCAACGTAAAGAATCTGCCCTATGGATCATTTAAGTTTTAGGTTTCCTATCAATGTTTTGGTTTATGAAATGTCCCACAGTAGTCAAGAATAGTATCATTTAAAACTCATCTTTAAATAGATATAAATGTAAATAGATGCTACATTCTGCAGTTTTAAACACATAACACACAAAGTACACATGAACTTTCCACGCAACTGTTAACTGTTGACTTGATTGTTTATTTGTGACGTTGGAAACCAAGACGATTTTATACGGCGGGAATCCAATTTTACGGAGAAAATACTCAGAAATGCTGTTAAATTATGCATTTGCACATGACTTGCCTTATATTAAAAACACCACAAAGACATATAAACAACAATAAAAACCCAATTTTCCACACAGTGGGACTTTTAACAAGTTTCTGGTTAAAGGTGCAGTGTGTACATTTTTGCGGCATCTAGTGGTGAGGTTGTGCATTGCAACCAACGGCTTAGTCCACTGCTCACCCCTCGCTTTTGAAACGCATAGAGGAGCTACATTAGCAGACACCAGACAAACATGTCATCGTCGGAGACAACTTAGTAGAAAAAGTTTGTCCGTTAAGGGCTTTTGTAGGAAAATGGTGGCACAAAATGGCGACTTCCATGTAAGGGGACCCTCTGTGTATGTAGATAAAAACATCTCATTCTAATAAAAGGTAATAAAAACATAACGGTGCATTATGAAAGGTCTTTATACACCCTTGATCATACAGTTTTGTATAATATTTTGCATTTATGTCAAGAGATTCTTCTAAAAATTACACACTGTACCTTTAATTTAGCTATAAGGATAGATTGTGATTCCCTACATGCAGTCAATATTGCTGCTTTGCAATTTAGCAAAAGTTTTGATTAAAAAAAGGTCTTGATTTTCAACTTTGTTAAGGGTAAATATTTTTATTGTATGTATGCTCGAAATGCTTTACATTATTCTACAAAGGCTTAACACAATCTTCTATAATAAATGATCTAACAGTCAAGTCCTCTATAAATGAGTTATGTTAAAAGATGATTACAACTAGGCATGGGCCGGTATAAGATTCTGGCGGTATGATAACCTTTAGCAAAAATACCACGGTTTCACGGTGTTGCGGTATTGCCATTGCAACACTAAAATGTGTTATTTTCAAATGCCAGGTAAAAATAAAGCCTTTCAATTATAATATGCTTTCAAAAAATATCTAATATTTTTGTAATGTATATTAAATGTAAACACATGAGTTAATGATTTAATGAATTTTGTATAAACACAGCTCATACCTTGGAGACGGTATCACAGAACCTTGACTGTTTAAAACCTCGATATACCTTGAAATCGGTAACCGGCCCATGCCTAACATAGAAAAACTAAAACAGGTCACAGAAGCAAAATTTCATTCAAAGCCATCTCACAGATTCCCATATAAGGCAATTCCCATATTCATAGCACTTCTGAAGGAAAGATTGTCATGGCAATGGGGTTAGGAACCATTGACCAGAGGTCAAACACAATTAAAGGGCAGGTGCACTGGTCAGTTATGGCATGGATGCAAACTTGCCTCAACTCGATATGATGCTTGAAACGATGATGCAAACCACTTTAACATGCGCTCACGAGAACACAAAGAATTTTTGCATTTTAACCACCATCTCAAACATAACCAACAGATGATATAAGGACATACCTAACCTAACAACATAGAGATGATCTCAGGTTGAAAATATTAATGAATAAAACACTTCATATGATAAATCGCGAATAGATGAAATGTGTAAAAATGCATGAAAAGTAACATGCATGTGCTGGAGGGATGAACATCTGTAACTCTACACAGATGTTCATTTCAATAAAACATATATGCACATGTGGACCAGACGACCACCATACAATTATGCTAACTATCAGCCCACATATTAGTTCAAGAATGACACAAAAATTACTAGCGACGCTAAAACTCCAGAACTACAACGTACAAAGGGCATGTCAAAATGTCAACTTTATGAAAATACTGCTACATTTTACTGTATGCCTAAGCTTGTTCATTTGTAAAAATGCATGTGGAGTTTAGCACTATAGACGCAAAGCTCTACTGTTTGTATGAAAGAGTGTTAATAAAAGCAATAATGGATCTATTTGTTAAAGTGCTGGTGTAGAAATTGAAACCAAAGTCATAATTATAATCCTAAAAAGTGCTATATGGCTCGAGAGCTTTTACTATCACAGTTGAATCTGGTTTTATCTACATACACAACAGTCTAATTTATTGCATATACAGATCACCAAAGCACAGTGAAATACATAAATGCACATTTTTAATTTCGAAGACTTAGTTTAGCTACACATTTGAATATTTAAGAAATTCTATGCGAAGAAAATCTTTTTGGCTACAAAAGAATTTGCTAAAGTTGCACTGCCCCCTACTGAAGGAAGACGTTTAAGAAAACTCTCACCTCATCCTGCTCTTCTGTATGTGTATGTATGTGTGATCATGGGTTGTGGAGCGTCTCAGGCCCTCTTTAATGACTTTAATGACAGCAGACAAACACGTGAAATGACAGGAATGGCGGGTTCAGAGGGCCATATGACGCAGTTTGCTGTTTAACTCCTTCTCCTTGTCAAGAAGTTCAATGCTGTATTTTTTATAAGCCTCAAACTCCTAAAAATTTGATGGTGTAAAACATTAAGATGCTATTAAGATTTGTCCAATAGACATACAGGGTATTTTAGATCCCGCATAAAATTACCAGACCTTCTTCAGCTCACTGCACGTAACTTCTGCCCTCTCTAGGGCGTTCTGTAGTTCCTGCACTTTTAACTCGCTGTTTACGGCCGCTGCTTCCTTTTCGAACCTAAAAAAAAATCATGTTTTAATACAAACTAAATACTGACTGCACAACCTGACGGTCAATGGAAACTAAAGTGACAGAGATCCTTCCTGATTATCTTACACTCTTATAAATTAAGGTGTTTAACTCTTTCCCCGACAGCATTTTTCATGATTTTCACAAAGTTTAATGCCTTCCAGAAAAAAATCTTAAAATATATAAACATACAATATATCAAATGAAAGAACATACCCTCTGCTTTCAAAAAAAAAAAAGTTTTATTTTTCCTTCTCCCTTTATCACCTCACAAATATGGGTAGGTTTCTTTAAAAACACAAAATTTTGAGCAAAAAGCTGAGATGATTCCATTTTTGTGAAGGACTTTTGATAGAGATCAGTTTCAGAGCCATCCTCAAAACTTACACGGACATACAGCTGATTGCCTTATGGTTTTATAAGTTGCGGAAGAGGCTGGTGGATAATAGCGGTATTGCGGAAAACCAGAAATACTCGTCATTGGAAGAGAAGCGTTTTCTCTTAACTGACGAGTTAACTCGTCAATGGCGGGAAAAAAGTTTAAAAGGTTATATAGACAAAAAGCACCATAAAAGTATTGTTACAGTGCTTCAAGTGTGCTGTACTCAACTATAATTTTAAAGCGATAAAGCTAATGCTACTTACATGTAAATGACTTACAGTTTAGTTGTTACCTATACAAATAAAATATTTTATAAAACTTGGGCTGCCTCCGAAACCGTCTACTTCCAAACTTTATAGTAGGTTAAAAGCTGTAGGTGAGGCGAGTAGTATATCCGAAATTCATAGTATTCGAAAAACAGCAGGCAAAAAGTACCTGGATGACCAACTACTTTCAGCAAGATCCCAAAGTGTTCATCCCATAATCCCCCAGGAGAGGAGTTATCCAATAAAGAAGAAGACAGAGGGGCGTTGTTTTATAAAAAAATGCTCGAAAGCGTAAACGTGACTCTATTCAAATGCAAATACATAACAGCTATCCCTTGTGTTTAAATTGCGCTAGTTTAACATCATTCCAGTTAGCGACTAACTTGTTGTTATGATGACGTATGTCACGTGATGTTCCAACATGGCTGGATGTACCCATATGGCATAACAGTTTTTTTCAGTTTCAAAGAACTATAAACAATCCCAAACGAGGCATAAGCGTCTTATCTAGCGAAACGATTGTCATTTTTGACAAGAAAAATAAAAAATATGCTCTTTTAAACCACAACTTTTCGTCTAGGTCCGGTCCAGCGCGACCTAAAGTAAATGTGTAGTGACGTAGGGAGGTCACGTGTTACATATATAAAACGCACATTTGCGGACCATTGTAAACAATAAACTGACACAAAGACATTAATTAGTATCAGTTGACATACAACAACGTAGAAACGGTCCTCTTTCAACACACTTGTAAACACTGGTGCGGAGTTTCGCATTCGTCTTCTGTGACCTCTTGACGTCATGACGTATTGCGTGGGGTCACCTGGCGCATCACGACCAGATCTAGACGACAAGTTGTGGTTTAAAAGTGCATATTTGTCATTTTTCTTGTCAAAAATTACAATCGTTTCGCTAGATAAGACCCGTATGCCTCGCCTGGGATCGCCCACAGTCATTTGAAACTCCGTTGAAAAAAACCGTTAAGTGTTGAGTTAAGTGTTAATTGTTGGTGTCTATTAAAGTCCATTAAAATGAGAAAAATCCTGCGATGTTTTCCTCAAAAAACACAACTTCTTCTCGACTGAACAAAGAAAGACATCAACATTTTGGATGACATGGTGGCGAGCAAATTATCTGGATTCCTCTTTCTAGAAAATGGACTATTCCTTTAATGTTACAAAACTAAAAATTGAAAAGGTTTAAATAAAACATTTTTTAACTTCAAAAATATACTTTATAAAATGAACTTGAAAATATATGAAAATATATTTTGGCCAAGAATAAATTTTTTGCCATATGGGTTGTAATTACTTGAAAAACATTTTAAATATAATGTTGTTGATACAGTATATAAAGGTTGAAACAAAATATATATTTAAAAATATATTTAATTAAGGTTTACTTGTACAACCTACAAAATGTATTTAGCACATATGTTGGGCAAGAGAATTTTTTTTACCCGTATGGTAGTATGTATGTCCGAATTCATTCATACTATCCATATACTATATAGTACCCACTGTTTAATGGTCGATGAGTAGGTACTTCATCTAATTTAGTACATACTGTCACAGTTTGTGATTTCGGATGCAGCCTTGATTCTTTATTATACTTAGTTGTATTTTAAAATGTATGTAAATATAGCTTGAGATGCTGTACCTGCGCTCTGCCTCCAATCTGGCATTTTCAGCTTCCAGCCTCTTTCTCTCCAACTCCTCTATTTCAGCTTGTTTGTCCTGTAACATCATTACAGTAAAATCATAAAACTTTTGATCTGAAAATAATTGATTTATACAGTATATGAAATCTGAGTATATCTCTGTTTTGAACTTACCTGTATAATTTTCCCTCGTTGCACTGAGAGATCAATAAGCTCATCCTTTTCCTCCAGAAGTTTTTCTAGCATCACTTGAGTCTCTGTTTCTCTCATTGCTTCTTTTTCCTGACTTTGTCTGAATTGGAGATCGAGCTCTGTCAGAAATAAATGTGTGTAGTAGTGTTTAAAAATGACTTCTGTATCTGTATCTACACGAAATGACACACAATGTGTTAAACATAACACATAATGTGTTAAATAGTTTAACACAAAACAATGTGTTAAAATTAACACATCCTTTCTTTGAGTGTACTTCTACGTAGAGATTCAAGATCAGAGTCTGAGTCTTATTGTTGCTATAATAATCATTATAATTGTAAAAACTATAGTTAATGATATTGTCTGGTATTTGTAAAGCATTAAATACCTGCACACATTTCTACAGCACTTTTGAGTTGCTTTTGTGTGTCATTTAGTTCATTCTTCAGAGAAGCTTCTTTGATCTGGTGTAGACTGATCAATTCCTTTAGTTTAGTCTGAAAACCTGTGGTTTTCTCCCTGTTGAGATCATAAAGATTAAGACAAAATAGTAATAATAAAATAATCAGAGCTGCAGTCGATAGAGAAATGTTTCTTACTGATATTCTGTTTCTAATCTCTTGTGCTGTTCTGCTAAGTCCTTAAGCTCCTGGGTCAGTTTGAGGATGGTCTCCTCTTTGTCTTGCAGCTCTTTGCTAAAAAGCTTTTCGTTTTCATTCCTGAGTCTCTCGTTTTCTTGCACCAGCTTTGCATTTTGGCTTTTGTATTCATCCTTAAAGTTGATCAGTTCTCGGTGGTTGGCGGCCAGATCCATGAATCTCTGCTCCAGCATTTCGGATTTCTTCCTCTCGTTCTCCAGTTCTTTCTGCACGTTGGTTCTCAGGTTTTCCAGCTCTGTGTTGATCTTATCTAGAGCCTGACAGCGCAGAAGCATCTCATCCGCTCTCTGTTTCAAAATGCAGATCAAAGTAGACTGCTCGTCGATTCTGGATCGCAAAACTTCTGCTTCGGTCTGTTCATCATGTGAAAGGCTTCTGAGTTTTTCCAGGGCTTGGTGGACATCTTCCATATCCTAAAAAAACACAAAAAATACTGAGAACAGGCACTGAACATTTGCGTGTATCATTTTAACCTTCTGAGCATATTTAAGTTTATAAGGCTTCTAATGCTGTATAACCCAAAGGTCAATGGAAACTCAATGTGAAATATCCTTATCTTCTTACAGTCAAGTTGGTTCAGGTTAAAGAGGTTTTGTAACAGATCAATCAGTCCATGGCACCGGAAATGTAAACAAATCAGTAAAACACAGCATTTTTAACAAGGCTGGCTATTCATCACAAAACTGACAGGCAGGGGCTAGTTGACATAAGCTATAGTTAGAATTTAATTATTTTCTAGGTTGCTCTCCAGGCACTGCTCATTCGCTCAGCAATTGTTTAGATTTGTAAAATTTATTTTCTTATTTATTTTTTAGCTTTTGTTAATTTAAACTTTGGGTATATGCGATATTGGTACGGTCAATAACGAACTAGTGATGCAATAATGAACTAGACAAATACAGTTTACTAGCCCTATAGGGATAATGTCACCAACTGTGCAATATTTTAAAACATACTTTCATTCAAAAGTAGCTACTCACACACCCTAGAACTGAAGTGCCACGCCCTTTCTTTCAAACTCCGCCCTCCAAAGAAGCGGTGCCGCAAGAACCGACAGGCAGATGACATCAATGTACCGCGAGAGGACTTCACGAATAATACTTATTCAACAGGCGGATGACGTAAAGTTACGGCAAGAGCGAGTCTAATTTTGAATCACTCTTGTGGTACTTTTAATTCAATTTTTCAATTCAATTTTATTTATATAGCGCTTTTCACAATGCTCAATTGTTTCAAAGCAGCTTTACATTAATAGAAGCAGTAAAAGCACAGAAAAATGACAGATAGCACAACATAATACACAATAGCATAAGCTGTCAAATTTGTTGAGGCTATGACTCGACATTATGAACGAGCGTATTACTAATGTAACGTCTAGGAGAAGAAGCTAAATTAAGCCTAAGCAGGCTACCTCCCCGGGGTAAAAAACCCCCTAGGAGAAAAAAACAAAAACCCCGGGTTGTTGAGCCGAGGAAAAAAATAAAAAGTCCTAGGAGGGAAAAACCCTTGGGAGATATATATGTATATAAACACATATAAACGGATAAGGAGATTAAGCGGGGATTAAGCGGGGTTTAAGCGGGTTCTGCCGGTGGTCGTTGGTCAGGCATCCGCTGGGCATCACAGTGATGGACGACCAGTAGATCAGAGGTGAGTCGACTTTCACATCTACCGGAACTGGGTCTGTTTGTCCCATTGTCCTCAGGGTCGAGGACAGGACAGGGAGAGAAAAACAAAATCATATTAGCGTAGGGGCCGTTCACATGTAATGCAAGTGTCACACAGTGATGTGGTTAATCAGCTTAGTTTCAGACAGACTAACTATTGCGGCATAATTATATTATCCACAGTTGAGGATTTTGCAAATTGGGGGCCCACTGCGACGGTATATATGGTAACTAAGGGTCACCTTCTGATTTTTAAGAGAAAGAGAAAATGAAACCTGTCGACCCGTTTGACTAAGGCCTGTAACCCCACTGTCGTCGTTAATGCAGGTTCAGTGGCAAACGGGTCTATATTGCATGCTATTTGTTCGGTACAAATAACTATTTCGAGTTAAGTACTTTTACTAGACAAATTATGCGAATGCTTTGTTGAAGAGAAAAGTTTTAAGTCTAGATTTAAAATTATCGACTGTGTCTGATTCTCGGACATCGGTTGGTAAATCATTCCAGAGCTTAGGGGCTAAGTAGGAAAATGACCTTCCACTTTTAGACACTTTTGATAGTCTAGGGACAATCAAGAGACCAGAATTTTGTGACCGTAGTGTGCGTGATGGATTGTATTCTGATAGTAATTCTCTAAGGTATGAGGGTGCTAGGCCATTTAAAGCTTTGTAGGTGAGTAGTGATATTTTAAATTGTATGCGGTATTTAACTGGTAGCCAGTGTAAAGATGCCAGAATTGGGCTTATGTGGTCGTACTTTTTAGATCGAGTAAGTACCCTTGCGGAAGCGTTTTGAACTAGCTGAAGCTTGTTTACTTGATTTGCATGGCATCCCCCGAGTAGCGAGTTACAATAGTCTATTCTAGAGGTCATAAAAGCATGGATAAGCTTCTCTGCGTCAGATGTAGACAGTATATGGCGTATTTTCGAGATATTTCTAAGGTGGAAGAAAGCTGTACGGCAGACGTTGGCGATATGACTATCGAAGGATAAGTTGCTGTCGAACATCACACCTAAGTTCCTTACCGTGGAAGATGGCACCACAGTGCAGCCATCTATGTGCAACGTGTAATCTGACATATTATGTTTGTAGCGATTCGGTTCAATAATAAGTATCTCTGTCTTATTGGAGTTCAGCTTAAGAAAGTTATGTGCCATCCAGTCACTAACATCGCTAAGGCAGTCTGTTAGCTTAGAAAACGTGTGTGTTTCGCTGGGATGTGAGGAGATGTAAAGCTGGGTATCATCCGCATAGCAGTGAAAACTTATGTTATGTTTCCTGATAATGTCTCCTAGAGGTAACATGTATAACGAGATCAGGATAGGACCTAAAACCGATCCCTGCGGAACACCGTATTTAACCAGGGAGTGATATGACTCTTCCTCGTTTACATAAACAAAGTGATAGCGATTGGTTAGATACGACCTAAACCATGCTAGCGCCTGACCACTGATACCAACATAGTTTTCTAGTCTATTGAGTAAGATTGTATGATCTATTGTGTCAAAGGCTGCACTAAGGTCTAATAATATAAGAATTGAGATTTCACCACGATCGGATGTTAATAGGAGGTCATTTGTAACTCTAAGCAACGCTGTCTCTGTGCTATGGTGGGGCCTGAATCCTGATTGGAACTTTTCATATGTACTATTATTTGTCAAAAATGTGCGTAACTGGCTTGCCACTACCTTTTCTAATATTTTCGAAAGAAAAGGGAGATTTGAGATTGGTCTAAAGTTATTAAGCTCTCCCTGATCAAGCTGTGGTTTTTTAATCAGCGGTTAGTGCTGGGCGATTTGGCCTAAAAATAAAATCTCCGATTTTATTTTTTTTAATTCGACTTCCGATTTTTTCCGATTCCCCCCCCACTTATTAAGAAAAGCAATAAGTACAAATGGCAGACAACTTAAAGCAAATTTTGCTTTTATTTAATCAAAAGCAAGACAAATGTAACCCCAATTTATGAGATGAATAATAAATAAATAAACACCCTCTTGGAATCAAAGTCCCAGCTGTGTTTTACGTGTGCTATGATGTTGTTGATGTTGCTATAATAATGCTACGGAAGCCCCGGGCAGCCAAAAATGCGCCATTACAAAAAAATCAAATTACTTATTTTTTAAATCGCCCACAACAAAAAATTCGAATTAATTCATTAAATCGATTTTTCGCCCAGGCCTATCAGCGGTTTAATAACTGCTAGTTTGAAAGATGTTGGAACGTATCCTATTTCTAGCGATGAGTTAAAGATATTTAGAACCGGGGTTGACACTACAGGAAATACCTCTTTAAGTAGTTTTGTGGGAACGGGGTCTAATATACAGGACGATGATTTGGATGACGTTACTAGTTTAGAGAGCTCTTCTATTGTAGTAGGTTTAAATGAATCAAGATGTTCGTGTGGTAGTCTAGTGTTAAGTGAACTAACGGGTAGAGTGGTGGCTGCCTGTGTAGCTACGATGTTTTCCCTTATAGCCGTAATTTTGTTAGAAAAGAAGTTCATGAAGTCGTTACTATTGTGTTGGAGTTTACTATTGGTTTCTGTTTGTTCTTTGTTTCTAGTCAGTTTTGCAACGGTGCTAAAGAGGAAACGAGGGTTATTATGATTCTCATTTATAAGCTTGCTAAGATAGGTAGATCTGGCGGTTTTAATAGCCTGTCTGTAGTGTTTAACACTATCTTTCCATGCTGCACGCCATACTTCTAATTTTGTGCTTCTATAATTTCTTTCCATTTTCCTAGTTGCCTTTTTAAGAGCTGCGGTGTGATGATCATACCATGGAGCTGGCGGCTTTTCTTTGATTCTCTTTTTTCGAATGGGAGCAACGGCATCCAATGTGTTAGAACAGACATTGTTTAGGTTTTCTATTACAATATCTAGATCATCACAGTTATCTGCATGTTTAATTTGGGACAGGTCTGGAAGAGTGCTAATAAAGCTATCTTTAGTGGTGGAAATTATTGTTCTGGCTAATCTGTAGCATGTTGTGGATTGAGTGATCCTATCTAGAAGTACAGTGTATGACACAAGGTAATGGTCAGAAACTGCATCACTCTGAGGTGATATTTTGATGTCATTAATATTAAGCCCGAGTGACAGAATTAAATCTAATGTGTGCTTACGAGTATGCGTTGGCCCTGTCACGTTTTGTCTAATATTGAGAGAATTTAGAACATCCATAAACGCACGTCCTAATGCATCTTTATGGTTATCCACATGAATATTAAAATCACCAACGATAAGAGCTTTATCTACAGTGACTACAAGCTCAGACAGAAAATCTGCTATTTCTTTAAGGAAATCTGCATGGTGGCCCGGAGGTCTATAGATTGTAGCTAAGGCAAAAGAGAGCTGTTTGTGGTTACGATCAGTTATTTCCATATTTAACAACATTAGTTCAAATGATTTAAATTTTAGTTCAGATTTTTGGTTTACTTTAAAAATTTTGTTGTATATTGTAGCTACACCACCCCCTCTCCCCTTTAACCTAGGTTCGTGTTTATAATAATAGTCTTGTGGGGTGGATTCGTTTAAACTAATGTAGTCGTCTGCTTTAAGCCAGGTTTCTGTTAAACAGAGTGCATCTAAGTTTTGGTCTGTAATTATTTCATTAACAATAGGTTCTTTATTGGTAAGCGATCTAATGTTAAGAAGGCCGAATTTTAACATTCGAGGTTAATCTTGTAATGTATTGTTTTCTAATTTTATGTTGGTCAAATTTGTACGTGATGTGGCAAGCGGTGCTCTGTATTTGCTTGTTCGGGGAACAGATACAGTTGAAATGTGTTGATATTCTGGTAAGATCGACTCGAAGTTCTGGGATATATGTGATCTAGACATATCATGCCAGCTAACAGACGGACAGTTAAGCTGATCCGTCTGTTTCCTGACCTGGGCCCTGGATAGTCATACTATATCAGAATTAAGAATATTAATCAGATTTCTGGTGAGTATAGCACTTCCTTCTGATGTCGGATGAAGGCCATCTCGGGTTAGGAGAAATGGTCTACCCCAGAAATGCTTCCAATTGTCTATAAACCCTACATTATGCTGAGGGCACCACTTTGACATCCAGCCATTGAGAGACACTAATCTACTATGTGTTTCATCTCCCCGGTAGGCGGGGAGGGGACCAGAGCATATTACATTGTCTGACATTGTTTTTGCAATTTCACACATCTCCTTAATATTATCTTTGGTGATTTCCGACTGTCGGAGTCTGGTGTCATTTGTTCCGGCGTGAATAACAATCTTAGAAAACTTCCGTTTAGCATTAGCCAGCACTTTAAGTTTGGATCTAATGTCAGACGTTCTGGCTCCCGGTATACAGTCGACTATGGTGTTTGGTGCCTCAATGTTAGTGTTCCTGAGTATGGAATCTCCAATGACCAGGGCACTTTTAACAGGTGTTTCAGCTAGTGTATTCCTTAGGGGATCGAATCTGTTAGAAAGTACCGTAACGTTATGGGTCTTAGATGGACGCCGTATATGACTATGCCGCCTGACAGTCACCCAGTTAGACCGCCGACTTGACTCTGATGTCGGAACTGAGCCATGTGTATTATGATAAACACTATGCGCGCTCGATACAGTATTTATAATGTTTACATTAGCATCTGATGTCGGAACACTATGTGCGCTCGATACATTGTTTGTAATGTTTACATTAGCATCTGATGTCGGAACCGAGCCATTAGTCTTTTCGCTCGATACAGTATTTACAACAGTAACATTAGCGGTTTTGCTATCCTCAACTAGCGTTCGGATGCGCGATTCTAGTTCAGCAACCTTCTCAGTTAATCTTAATACTTCAATACACTTAGTGCATGTAAACCCATCTATGCTAACGGCAGAAGCTAAACTATACATGTAGCAAGTAGTACATGTTACAATAACAAGCGGAGTCTTACCGCTTTCATGCTGGGCGATGGCGTCTTTGTTTACCCGAACGCGCTCCGCGGAGCTGCATCGCGTTGGGGGTTTGGTTGTGGTACGCCTCAGTCGCCTGCGAACGTCTGGGTCCAGGGTGATGTTGGGCATGCTGAATCTGCGAAGGCCGGGCAGCGGCTCCTCCACAGCTTCCCGATCGCTTTCATGTTGGGCAATGGCGTCTCCGTTCACTCGCTTACGGTCCGTAAAGCTGCATCGCGTGGAGCACTCGTTTGTCGCATTCCTCGGTCGCTTGTGGACGTCCGGAGACATGGTGAAGTGGGCGCTGTAGCTCGCGTTGGATCTGCTCAAACCGATCAACTCCTTCGCAGCTTCCCGCTCAGGCGAGGACAGGTCAGAAAAGCATATATCAGATGAATCCGCCATTAGATCGGAAAATGCTAGCTTCAGTCGGCAGCGTTTGTTGAAGCTAGCGGGCTATATGCTAACACTGTGGGTGTTTATTAGTGATAAATAGTTTCACGTGGTAGTACTGCTCAATAATCCTCACGGTAAAGTATTCCTAGGTAAAACTTAATATATAAATAGGAATAAGATAGTAAAAAAGGCTTTTAGATGAAGAACTCGACGGAGCTCCGATGCACGATCTGTTCAGCGTGAAACACATCACACGTGTCAGTTCTTGCTGCGCCTCATGAAGTTGAACAAGCCTTCTCCCGGTACTGTGATCTCATCCGCCTGTCGGTTTTTGGAGTGCAACATGAAGTCGAACACACCATAAAAAAAAAAAATCCATAGACTATAAAAAAAGATGGGCGTAGTATCCATGACGTCACCCATTGGTTTCTGAAGATCGTTTTTGAACTCAATAGTAGTCGATTGCTAAGCGAATGAGCATTGCCTGGAGAGCAACCAAGAAAAATATTTAAATTTTACCTATAGCATTACTATATGCTATATGACATCCGAAAATGGTAAAGAGGTGGGACGTGGGTGAAGCTGAGGTGGCTGGCTGCTGAAACCACGCCCATCTAGCTCGACTCTAGTGACAGCAGTGGTTGTTTAACAGTCACTCAAGTGGCCACGCCCTTAATTATGCAGAACTTTAAAGCTTAATTTAATTTAAACGGATGAGTTACAAAACAATTAACTCCACTTACAGTTGTCACAAAGGGCAAAACTAGCTATACAGAGCAAAAACTATTTTTTTACCATGCTGTAAACACATTATTTTCTGCTGTAAAGATGGGCATTTTAAAGGTCACGTTCTTTCTGATCCCATTTTTTTAAACCCTAGTAAGTGTGTAATGTTGCTATAATAGCATAAATACCTGTAAAATGATAAAACTCAAAGTTCACTGCCAGGCGATATTTTTTCTTTAACAGAATCGCCTTTCAAATCCTACAGCGAACGGTCCGTTTGGACTACAGCCCTCTACTTCCTGCTTTAATGACGTCAGTAGAACAGTTTTTTACCAAACTCCGCCCACAGGAATACGTCAGTCGCAAACTAAGCTAAAGGCAAGCTAAGCTGCTATCGAATCACAACACACTAAACAAACTACACAAACAGAACTCGATATGTATTTCTGAAGGAGGGACTTCACAGAACAAGGAAGACATCAGCCCTTGAGGACAGTGTACAGATAAGTAAATTGTGTGAAAAATACCGCGTTTTTTACCCATGAAACATGAACACACGTTATATTGCGCACTGTAAACACAATCAAAGCTTCAAAAACACAGAAAGAACAGGGCCTTTTACATAAGTGTCTATGGGAATTGACTCCCTTTTGAAGCCTGCAGTTTAAACAACCCATTCTCACCCCATGGCGTCAATATTTGACGCACTTGACCATGCGTCAATATGTGACGCGGAGGGTTACCTTTCGCGTCATTTTTTGACGAACTGGGGACTTCAATACTATTACGTCCGTTGCATTCTCTTTCATATTTTCTTGACATTTTCTAGTCGGTTTATGTTTAGATTTACATAATGACATCCCTACCCAAACCTAACTCTAACCCCAACGCCAGGTGACAACTGTTTAATTTCGCGTAATCTAACCCTAAACCGACGCGAAAATGGTAAGAAAATAGGAAAGAGAATGCAACGGACGTAATAGTATTGAAGTCCCCAGGTCGTCAAAAAATGACGCGAAAGGTAACCCTCCGCGTCACATATTGACGCCATGGGGTGAGAATGGGTGAGTTTAAATCACTTCGGGAGGTTGCCCCTCGGGGAAAAGAAATTAAAAAAGTAAACAGAAAACTTGTTTGTCAGACTTTAGACTGACTGTGTATAAATACTTTGACGTTAGTTGGCAAAAATCAACGATAGCTAATAGCACGTTCCTGCAACGAACTGACGCAGATTTCCTGCCATAAGTAGAATTTGATTGACAGACCGAGAGCGCCTCGAAGCGGCCCGTAGCCTCATTTGTTTACGGTTTACAGAAGATAGTGCTGTTGTAACAGGTGAAGTGCAGGACATTTATTGGCCAACATCTTTCTGCTAAAATTACGTTTTTTTGTTTTATGAAACAAGTAAATCACTGGGGTCGCCAGGTAATGCATCACTCTTCGACATATTTAAAGATTTCCTGTAAGTTTCTGTCATTATAACTTTTTTTTATAATCAAGTCGAGAAGGATTGTCACGTGATTTTATACAATTAATCAACTGAAGTGGGCTCTCTGCATATAGCTTATGTTTGTAACTTTTTCTTCTTTCTTTTCTTCTTAATTTTTTATTAATTTTAAAAGTTTGCTGTTTACATTTTCTTAGAAGTCTGTAAGCTATCTAAAGAAGGTTTATTTACTGTAGTGCTACATGTGTTTAACGGAGTAATAATATTGCCTGTGCAAATTACTTTTTAGTGAAGATAAGTATCTATCTATACAAAATCACAGACTATAGGCTAATGACTATAAATATTCATGATCAAACGTGCAACTATCTTCCCTTTATTGGTTTTAAAGCTCACAGCTGAAAGTAGGTCAAATTAAAATGAAGTAAAAATCCAAATAAAACAAAAAAAATAGCCATAACTTGATGAATTTATAGATATTTTACCTCAAGCTTTGCAAAGAGATGCATTAATGCCCATTATAAATGAGCTGCACCACCAGTTGCTTTGTTATTGTCTGCGCATGATGTGTTTCAAACCACGACCTCATTACAAATACAAAATTAAACCTCTGTGACAGAAGTGTTAATAAAACATGACATGCTTGCAAACAAACATCAGCAACATCTAACAGTTACTGACATATGCGTTAACAGTTTAATAATAAATACTCTCCAACATACCTGTTTAGTGTCTTTGATCATCGTTTTAAGGTCTATAGGATTTTTCTGAGGAGGTGTCATGTTGAAAAAATCTCCAAATGCTATTGTTGACGAAAATTTACGTTTTGTTCACAAAGGCGTCTCTACCGCAATGAGCCGCAGTGATCCAACGGCTTGCAGCTATACAAAGTTTCGGCGGTTGCCCATAGCAACAGTGAATTCAGTTGCGATCATTCGCGTATATTTCAGATATTTCGCATTCGTTTTTCTATAATCATCATTTAAGCACTGTTTTAAAATTCGCCTAAGACGTGAAATACATCGATACATCGAGCCTATGTGTTTTTGTTGTGTTTTTCTCAGGCTACTGTCTGTGAGAAGGTGGTACTCCGTTCATTACCACTAGATGGCAGCACTGACCTA
The DNA here is from genome assembly GCF_027580225.2 of Misgurnus anguillicaudatus. Classification (NCBI taxonomy): domain Eukaryota; kingdom Metazoa; phylum Chordata; class Actinopteri; order Cypriniformes; family Cobitidae; genus Misgurnus; species Misgurnus anguillicaudatus. Next base: position 41,726,933 of record NC_073353.2, on the reverse strand, counting down.
TTACATTACTGCGCAGTTCTACCGCAAACAGTAAAGGCGCAATTACAATTCGTTGAAAAGCAAATTGCAAACAAACAAAAATGTATTTTTGCACATAAACGACTTTTAGGCTATAGCCTATATATTTTTTTGCTTGTTCAGCTTTGACGCAAAAGAATCACTTATTAGCAAAGCATGAAATCTGTGACTATGAATGAGTGACTCTCAATTGAAACCCACTGACCTTGAGTAACGCGTTAAAATCCGTGATCGGCCTTATTTGACTTTCGTCTACAATAGATTGACCTTTATTCAGATGTATAGGCCTATTGAAAACTTGAACTTGCGCTCTGCTGGAGAAGCAGTGTGGGGTTTGTGTTATATTGTAATTAATTTAAATAATGTATCACGTTGTGGATTTTTAGCAACTGCTTTACAAAACTTTCATTATTATCATTAAATCGTTAATTTAGTGTGAAGTTTTAGCATATTAGAAGAACAAATAAAGTGAAATGGTTTCTTCTAATTAATTCAAGTAAATTTGATTTGTTTAAATCCAACAGCAATAAAATAACTAATGTGACTAAAATGTACCAACATTATAGAAAAACACAAAATATCTAAAAAAAAAAAAGTTTCCATTGACCAAGACATCAAAAGATTTTAACAAACCAGTTCATGTTAAGCAGCAACAGGTGTCCCCGTAAATAAATAAACTTGATAATAATATTAACATGCGTTTTGTTAATGTTTCCTATATTGTGAGTTGTGCAATCATGTAAGCTTCGAACTCAACAGGTTTGGGAGCCAGTTAAGGATTTGTGGGTCGGATCTGAGGGGGTAGCGTCATGTCTAAGCTTTTAGTGTACGCCCTTTTTCATCAGCCTGGGACAAGTGAGTAAGAGCCACTTCACTGCATCTTAGTCCCAAGAGCTTCATCTGCCCGGCCGCAAGCCGGGACCGTGCGTCACAATGCACCTACAACTACTCTTCATTATAACTTTATGTGCTCTCCATTGCGATTGTCAAGGTACGTTTTTTTCTTATTTTTTTTATGCTAAAGAGAGACCAATAAAGAGAGACCTTCACTAACAATAGAAATAACATGCAAGATGCTATATAATATCACAATTGTGTACTTTAGAGAAATCTACACAAGCGTAACATTCGCGGAAGATGTAGCCTAAAATTAGATGTTTGTGTAAAGTCGATTGGTTTATTCCTCCCCTAACCGCAAGTGTATAACGGTACACTTGCGGCTTTGTTATTTATGTAGGCTAGCTTAGAATTAAACGATTCTGAAACTTGAAGAAACTGGGAATTAATTAAAATAAACAATTCATCATTAACATGATTTAAAATTAATAAATAATGAACATGCTTATAGGCCGTCTACTCTTTAAAAAAAAATTATTGAAAGAAATATTGACGCGAAACGCGTGCCGATGATCATCGATCTCATACGTAACACTGATACGTGTAGTTTTGAACGTTCGGTGTTACTTTGTAACATTTGAAATGTGACGCACAAAGCTTCCCTCTCAGACAGATTTGAGGTTCTCCCGAGAACTTTTGCCTGGGCTTTGCCGTTGCTAGGTAACAGAGACGAGCATGTGACTTAAAGGCAATCTCTAGACCTCAAGCTACTGGTACTAAGCAAATTCATCACATTTCGAGATTTATTTGTTAAACAATCTAATTAGAGGGGGTGTAGAAATTAAAAGGCACGTTTTTGCCTCAAATTCATTGACAATTTGTCTTCTGCTTCAAAAATGTGGTTGTGTTTCTAGAGCGTCTCATTCAGATTGTAATCTGCTTTCTTTTTGGCCAACACTTAGTATGTAAGCTTCTTATGTGAATCAAGCAACTAATTACTCAGCATCTGCTGCTCACACGACCAGTTTTGCTTATGGTAGAACGGAGCAGGGTATCAGTAACCTATACAGTACTGAAATTTATCACCAGACATGAGTTAAATTATTATAGGCTTGAATTAGGATAATTATATTTACATGTATGCATTTGGCAGATGCTTTTATGCAATATGTTTCTTTAGGAATTCATACTGCTATGTTTGCATCCGGCTTGTGTTTGTGGCTGTAGGCTTGATTGATCTCCTCAGAAATGTAAGCCAGGAATGGGTTCCTGTAATCCAGCTTTGTTCAGCATGTGTTTTGGAGGAAATAACCAAAAGGGTCTCAATGGAGGGGGACAGGTTACTTTCTCTAATCCTCTGAGCTTCACTTCCTGTTGGTTCGCCGAGCTTTAAACATGGTTTTTGTGCTGGGGTTAAAGGTCTTCGATGAAAGTACAGAAAAGTTTGGACTGTGATATTTATGTGAATAGATTACCCGTTACATTGTTTAATATGTTGCTCAACTTTATTTTAAACTTTGAGATATTTGGAAACAACCTGAGTTGGCACAATTTGACACTACTCGGGGTGTTTATTAACCATCTTGTTTCTATCCATTCTGTTTAAATTAATATTTACTGTCGTGTGTGCATTAATGATTGTTTGCAAACGTGATGATGGTGCTGTTCATAACTGGTTTTTTAGCAAATTGCTTTGTTGACCTAGAATCACTAGTCAGGTATTAGCCATCGTCCGCTTGTAATAATTAAAAGGACACTTACACTAAGTGTAAGTTCAGCAGGATCATCTAACAGTCCCGTGTCAGCCATATGAAGGCGATACCGTAAAGATCAGCGAGCAGTGATATCTTGTTCAGTACCCTCAATCAGATCTGGATCAGTGAGTAACCCTTGATCTTTAACATGATTTTCAACCATGACTGTTCTTAACCAAGAGAGGAATCGAGAATCAGAAAGGAATCTGTCCAATATCACACTAAGCCCTTATCTGAACCTGTCTGTCTGACTGTCAGCTATCTAAAGTGCATAACTTGGGTGAAGAAGCACTTTTACAGTGAACTGCTTTTCTTAAAAACAACAATTGGATGTTCATTTAGTTTTCCACATGGGAATAAATAGTTTTAATGGTGATGTTTAAACCTTGAATAAGTTGCAAAAAGTTAAAATATATTGTTGTTTATAATCATTACATTGTAAGTCTTTAATTATTTGGTTACATCATATGCTTTACGAGATTGCGCATTCACTTTTTTTGCTTTGATATAAGGCAGGGTTCCCACGGGTCCTTGAAATCCTTTAAAGTTTGTGAATCTGAGGGAAAAAATTCAAGGCCCTGGGAAGTATTTGAAAATATACATACATAGATCCAGGTCATTGAAAGTGCTGAAATCTATTTTATGCAAAAAGTTTTCTGGAAAAAAATATTTTTGTAGACTTGTATACTTTTTAAGCACACGAGCTAAACTCTTCGCTTTAAATGCTTATATCTTCTGTATGTGAATGTTGATTCATACCAAAATGCTTTTTTGCATAGTTGTATTTGACACAAAAACATCTCGGGTTGCGTATGTAACTGTTGTTCCCTGAGAAGGGAACAAGACGCTGCGTCTCCCTTGTCATACTTCTTGCGTCCCTGTAACGCCGTCTTCGGCAAATTTTGAGATAGCGATATATTCCTGGCTCCTGCGTCACCCTGTCTCGGTCGTTAAGCTTCACCATTGGTTGAATTTGATATACACATTCAGACGCACTTACCCCTGGAAGCGTCCCCAAGTGTCACCGCAGTGACGCAGCGCGAGTTCCCTTGAAAGTGAACTGTAACAATGTATCCTTCAAGGTAACACAATGTAACCTTGCTCTCACTTGAAATGTGTCCCCACATTTAGTCCTTGAATTTGAGGGTATTGGACCTGGAAAGTCCTTGAAAGGTTCTTAAATTTGAAGTTAACTAAGGTGTGGGAACTCTGATAAAGGTTGGAGTGTTTTTGTAAGCAAAGTTACTAAGTGGACAGTCACTGTGGTCTTAAACAAAAATGTTTCATACTTTAAAGATCTTAGGATCAGGCATATAGTTTGATCTAACCTTAGTTTGGCAGAATACATCCTGTTGATCTAACATTACAGGCATAGCCAATATTAGCCATAGTTGGATCTATCAAAAGGTACTGAAGATTTTTAATCCAAAAAATAATAATTCTGAAGACGTCTTATCGTGACGTTAAATGTGAAAAAATATGAATATTCCTGTGTTTCTGACATTCACATGCCGCTTAAAGCTCATGCATGCTTTTGGGCCTTTCCGGTCTAAGTCCTTGTGCAACAGAGTACAACTTCATATGTACTCACATTGTAAACAGCATAAACAGTGGATGTTTAAGTCACCACCGCTATATGCAGACTGAATGCTGGAAAGTCTTGTACTTTGCAGTTGTGTTTGCATTCAGTGACCCTTATAATAGTGTAGAAATAAGTAAATAACTGCCATGGATGTGATGCAATGGACCAACCAGTAAAAGAAGCTTTGCTACTATCACACTACGAAAGCTAGAACTTTGAAGTAATACCAATATTTGTTAATACTAATGATTTAAAATTGGCACAAATATTGGCCTGTCTATCACTAAATCAAGTTTTAACAGAAGTCAGAGATGCTGAGCTGAATGCTTTAATGGGCTTCCTGACTCTATGTTTACCTCCTTTCCAATCCTCGCCCATTCCAAGCTGCCTGAGCGTACCAGTGGTTCCTTTCTCTACATTCAGTTTGAGCCGTGTGAGCCAAAGTCAGTTGTAAAGCAATTGACTGCATTCTGCATCCTCCATTTCCATATGAAACAGGCCGCAGCACTCTGCTCCGCAGCATGGCCGGCCCTGTCGCTCAACTCCGCCAGCCATCTCTGCGCATGCATTCACTCGGGCCGCACCAAAACAAGGCGGTATTGATGAAAGAAGCGGCACCTCTCCCATGGCCCCCGCGGGACTGGAAAGAGATGTTTTGGGGGGGCAGTGGCTGGCAAGTGCCTTTAGTTTTTTTAAGGAAGGAGGGATGTCAGAAGGGAGGAGGATGGGTTTTTCTTTCTCGCAGGAAGCTGTACTGTATTCCCCCATTCTGCTATCTGTCTCCATTGGCCCTTTTGGCGTGCTGACACTTTCAGTTATGGGGCTGCAGCCCAGCCAGCCGGTCCATTGTGCCATTGTGATCTCACAGTGGGGTCTAAGCTTTCGGGAGGCTTCATTCTAATGAAAATTCCTCCACCTCCACTCTCTTTGTGGGTTGACGTTGGCGCGTTCTTGTTTTTCCCCTCAGATAGTTTCGGGATTCTTGCATGCTGAGGGTTTAAGTTGGCTAATTAGAAAAGACATGGCCAGAGAGGAGGCAGAGACAGGGAAAAAAGAGAGAGACCGCAAACAGGAGGAAGGAAAAACAAGCTGAGACTCAGACAACAGTAGGATGGCATTTGCATAATACAAGACACTCTCCTCACAATGGCCTGTGGGACAATCGCATGGCTGTCCTCTATAACTGTTGTCATTCGCACATCTTAGTTAAGACATCCAAATAAAACCCCACCGCAGGAAATTACAGGGACAGCCACGGCTAAATGCGGTTCATGCCGCTGAGTGCAGGAGCAAGATAGGCCTTAATAGGTAACTTGTCAAATTTATCCAGTGCTGATGTGTAAAAAAAACTATGATTTTACAGTATTTGGAGGGTTACAGTGGATACGTTTTGGCTTCTGCTAAAGTTTAATGTGTGTGATAAATCAGCAAATTCTGTCTTATGCTGCGTTTACACCAACCGTGTTTCAGGCGTCTAAATCGCGTCTACTGCGCCTAGTTTGCCGCTTGAACAGTTTAAATGCATTTGCGCGTCTAGAGCGAAGTAGACGCATGGAAAAATCAAGCATTTGACGCGCGTCAGAGGCAAAATCTGCTTCTTGTGGGAGGGGGAAGTGCTTTTCGGTTGTCTGTTTGCAAGATGACTGATATTGATTGTGCATTTATCGAGAGAGTTACCGGTTTGTATTTGGTATCCTTACTATAGGGGGAAAATAAACGGCGCGGGTCGATAAACATCACGTGACTCAAAAGTGAAATGTGTATTATAACTTACCAGGTTTCCCAATGTCCTCACTGACACTCTTCCAAGCCAGGTCCTTTTTATTCCTGTCTCTATAGAAAAAGAACTTGTGTCGTATAGCTTCGGGTGACTGCTTACGGACAATATCAAGCAGTCCTTCAGGTTGAATGAGTGACTCCGGCTGGGGCTGCCGCCATAGCAGCAAGCAGGCTCCTGATTGGTTAACGCGGGGCAAAATCCTCCAAAGTTCACATTTTTCAACTCGGGCGTCAGCCGGCAATTCGCGTCAAATGCAAAATGCACAAACAGCAACATTCACACGTACCGTGCCAGGCGCTCAATTTGCGGGCGAACTAGACGCGCGAATGAGGCGGAATCTCGTCTTCCGTGCCAAACGCCTCATCCGCGCCGCGAGACCTCCAGACGCGCGTCCACGCATTGACTTAACATTGAAATCACTCGCGTTTCACGCCTCTACTGCGGCTGGTGTAAACGCAGCATTATGATCCCGCTGCCTAGGGCTGGGAATACCGCAATTGCGCATATCGCAATATGCATACAGCGATGATTTGCAAAAATGTGAATACTTCAAAAAAGTTTTAGGTTAAGACCAAGAGAGTGATGTTTTCTCTTTCCAGGAATTATGTAAAAATGCAATTTTTTTTATAATTTGCTAGCCTGGGTTTCCCCATGCTGCCTTACACGCAAATTTATTCACACTGCAAGTCTAGCATGGAAACCATGGACCAATTTTTTCTCTAAAATAGGGAACCAATCACAGAATGGGGAGGAGGCAGCAAGACGATGACAACGTCAGCTATGTGCACACATACGTACCCGATAAAAGTTGTTGACGCTTGAATAGATGTCGCTCTACATACGTCATCTGATATAATTGAAACGAATGGCTGTGAGCTACGTACAGACGCATTTGATAGACATTCATAGAGTCGAATAAACGGTTCTGGGCATTCGTAAACCACGCCTCAAATACAAGAAAATTAGCATTCTCTATGAGACTGGTCTGGTGTTAGCCAGGCTAATAATTTGCTGTTTAATTTAATTTTACAGCCTTAAAGTATTATCGTATTGCATATCGCATAGCGCTGCATTTAGCAAGTTACAGCCATACTGCTGTAGTTTAATCCTTGTTGGTATACAACAATAAAGCATAAAAAAAGTTGTCGCCTTTGTTGAACTTAAGTGCTTTAAGATATTTTAAAAAGTGTCTAATTCACATTCTTATCATTTGGAAATGCATTGCTGGATAGATTGTTGATGTTTAATATTCTATTACGGCAAGCGGGTGGCGCTAAGAGCGTCTAACCTCCCTGATCCCGTATATGCCAGTTGTCTACCTGTGCGTTACAGATGCTGGTGAAACCTCCGGGATCATGTCCTAACAACAAAGAGTGCCTTTGAATGGGCAGAGTAGCAATTTTATCATTAGTAAACTGAGCAGGAAAAAGGCTTGCTTTCCAATTGGCTGCTGAAGGAGTTAAAAAGGAAGCCCATTTGGCTGGCACGCTTTAAAAGCGTTGGTGTTTGGTCTGGGCGTCTTGCTATGAGAAGGCCCTCACTGAGCTTTTAGCGCCGTGGATCGAGCGCAGACCCCTGTGGCCTTTTGGCAGAGAACAAAATCCATTATTAAAGAGAACATCATGGGGAACGAGGCTGATAAACTTTAGACTCATACATAATAAATGCTCTGCTAATATAGCGTTTGTTTCGCTGTGGCACTCGACCAACAGCCTGCTTGATGCTCTGTGTTTGGTACCATAAGTATTCGATTTCAGAATGATGTTTCCATTTGTGCAGTTTGATTAGGATGTTGTTCACATTTTAAAGCAATTTTTCCCTGGCAGATGATAAAAGGTAAAAAGATTTATAATCTCCCAAGAAACTACGTAGCAAAACTCTAGCAACCACCCACGTAACGCTACCAATGTGATGACAACTTTAACATATATCAGGCAAAAATCAGTCACATTTTGGTCTAAATTAACATTAAGACATTTAAAATTGCTCAGTACTATAAGATTTTGCAAACTGGCTGCATACAGAAGCACAGATAGCCAGCAAGCTTTATTTTACAGCATGTTAAATTTTACTGAAAGCTTCATTCTGTCATGTCTCTAAGAGGGAGTTGTTCCTCTATCCATTTAGAGATTACTTTATTACACTGTAGACTTTAAATACTGTCAGTCGGATGTCTAAACATATTACCTCAGATTTTTCAGCAGGGTTACTGGTCGGCTAAATGTCAGAGATTACCTCATAGTTTAGTCCTGTTGGCAAGTACAATACTCTGTTTGATCAAGTCACCTGAGTTACTACAAGACAGCAGAATGATAACTTTCTTAGTTCATATAGTTCATACAAACAATGAGTTTATCTGTCATTGAGAAAAATTAATATTATATTAATTTTCAAAAGACTAAAGTTCAAAATGTTTTATTAATGTCAAATGTCTGTCTTACAGCTATAAATAGGAAACATACAACAGTCCTTCAAGTCACACCACACAGCAAAATCTTCAGTGTTAAATCTACACTGCTGGTGTTTATATGGGTACCACCAGACCTGGTGGTACCCATATATACACCAGGAGTGTTAATATAACACTGGTGATTTTGCTGTGCAGGATTTGTCTCTTACTGTAGGTTCAAACCAGACGCGAGTTCAATGATTTGCGTGAGTAGATTACATACAAAGTCAATGCAAAGACGCGATCAGAAGCGTCCTCACCTGGGGTGCCGTGTTTGTAGCGAAAACACACGCTATTTGCCTCAAACTCGCCTTCAAAAATTAGCATGACACGAAGTTCAATCTTGCGAGTAATCTAGATCGAGCAACGCGATGCCCCGCCTTTGGTGTGTACGTAGCATTAGGCCTGTGTCCATCAAAGTGTTTAAATGCGGCTGAAAACGCACGACTCTGGGCCCTTGCCAGCGTTTCTTAACGCATTCCCCGCCAGCCTTTATTTAAACAGTTGCCCACCAGCATTTTTTGTGATTTTCACAAAAGTTTTACAAAATGCCTTCCAGGAAGATTTTCTTCTATAAATATATAAACATACAATACATTAAATAGAAAGAACATACCCTCTCCTTCAAACAAACAAATAAACAAACCTCCTATCTTCATTTGTTCTCTTTTCATAAACTCTATTCAAAAATACCAAATTTTGAGCAAAAAGCTGAAATAATTGCATTTTTGTAAAGGAATTTTGTTAAAGATCAGATTCAGAGCGATCCTCAAAACATACACGTTTACAATGTTGTAGAATTAGTTGGTGCTTCAGTTTTTTATTAATTGGGTAAGCGCCACCTAGTGAAATTATATATTCCCTTAAAAACTAGTCAGGAAAGCGTCATTGGCAGGGAAAGGTTTTCTCTTAAACGACGAAGTAACTCGTCAATTGCGGGAAAAGAGTTAAGCTGAAGGAGTAGTTGATGTGACTTCTGTTTTGTTTTTTGGTCGTTGTACGATGTGCTGGTTGGTTGATGTGGTATTTGTCCTGTCCCTTCTCCTCTGTGATTGGACGGATGAGTAAAAAGTGACATTGACCAGCTGAGTGTTCGTCAACTATCAGCTCATTTTCAACTCTCGACGCTTGGACAAAAACTCGGAGCGCAAGCACCAAACATGGACAAAAACAGCCAGCTGCTGGCGTTTTTTTTAAAGCGTGGCACTTTATTTGGAAACAATTAAAAACATAAGCAGGCTGCAAGAAAAACGCTTCGGTGGACACATGGCTTTATTCTCGTGAGAAAATGTTTTTGACTTAAACAACAGTCGTAGATGTTTTGGTGGTATTTTTGACACTTTAGCAGATGTATTAATGTTTATGAATTTTATTAAAGTGTTTTTTTTAGTGCTGGGCAAAGATTAATCGCGATTAATCGCATACAAAATAAAAGTGATTATTGGTATAATATATGAGTGTGTGCCGTGTCTAATTATTATGTATAAATATATACACACACATTCATGTATGTATTTAAGAAACATTTACATGTTTATATATATTTATTTATATTTTTATATAATCTATATTAAATATAAATGTAAAAAAAATCATATATAAATAAAAAAATGAAATGAATATATGTGTTTGGTTAAATATACATAATGATTAGACACGTTACATACACGTATATTGTGCAAAAAGGCACTTTTGTTTTGTATGCGATTGATCGCGATTAATCTTTGCCCAGCACAATTTTTACTTTTTTATCTTTTGCTCCCTTTGGACTTTTTTAACATAAGCGATACACCCCAGGGCTGCTGGGAAAATTAAATTTGTACATTTACATTATATAATTTGTTAAAATATAGATATATAAACTTATCCATTAACCTGATTTTATAAATAAATAAATACTTTAAAAAATGTAATAAATTAGAGCGTTTAAAAATATAGCATTTCATTTCTCCGTTTTTTTGGGGGGGGGGGGGGCGCAAATTGCAAGCATTTAACCCGAGATGTATTTGAGTGTATTTGTGTGTCTCCATGTGTTTAGGTAACTGTTGATAAGATATACTTACTCACTCACCCGCCCACCAACCCCAGCTCTTCACCAGCTCATTCCACCTTGCATCTCCCTTTGCTTTTGGAATTTGGGTGTAAGGGCTACGGTACCACCCGGTACCGATATTTATCCTAATTACATTTCTGACAAGGAACAGCATGCACCATTTATCAGTGTCAGAGAGGAGACAATCAGAATCCCCCGTCCGCTCTTCTGATGGAGGGCTCCGCTGCTGAGCTGGGCTGATTGTGTTGATAAGTCCTGTCGGGGAAGGTAGAGGGATGGTACCTTATCTGGTGACATGTCAATCACAGAGGCAGATCAAAAGAAAGATTTGAGTTAGGGCTAAGAGATGCTTGCACATTGTGTTCTTATACGTTTGAATCCGCCGCCTGTCAATTCGGTAAATGTTTTATCAGTGATTTGTCACAACTGCATTTCATCCAGATGAAATAGATTGCATTTACAAATTGTCATTTATCTATTGAAAATATGGATGAGTTTGGTTTCATATATTTTTGTGCAAAAGTCGCATTCAGTATTTTGTTTTCCAGTAACAGATGAATGCCCTTAAAACCAGATACATTTACTCAAGCAGCAAAATGTTTAAAAATATAAAGGCAGTTTATCTGGTTTTAAGGTGCAGACAGAATTTGCATGCTTTTCCCTTTGTTTTCTATGCTGGGTTTGTTTTCAGCAAAATTCTGTGTAAAGAATAGTGAAATATGTTAAACAGATCTATACTTTTATTAAGAGCATATTTATAAACATGCAATGGGCATGAATTTGTAAAATGTAAAAAAAAATATACATTCCAGTTTTGTGGAAACGATTTCCAATCGTGCATGCACAAATCTTAGAAGCTATTACCAGATTAGGAATGAATGAGACTGGAGATTTATATCTTTAATCTGATTTAACGTTTTAAATAAAGTGATATATTGAAATCATGAAATTGTATAAGTCTCCAAGTCTTTCTTATATTTAGACTAACTTTCCAGGCAAAGGTATTCCCGAGGGACATTGTGACAAAACTAACAAGATACTTTTTGTATCCAATAAGGACAGGCCTAAATTAATACTTGGGGAATGTTCATTCCCATGAATCTGCAACACTGTTCATGTAGCGTAATACTATATTGTGAGATTGTAAATAGCGTCAGGTCTTTAAATCGTTCACATGCCGAAGGACATTGTTTGTGATGACAGAAATCTTGTGAACTTTATCTTGTATAGTAACTTGTGAGATGCTTACATTATATCTTAATACATACATGACATTATCTGGACTTCACAAACTCATCTCGTTGCAGTTTTATGATCTGTGGGAGTGGACTGGCTATGTGCAAAAACCTTGGTTATAATCTTGTAGTCAACATTGAGTAACTTTATAGACCTAAATTATGAACATGTGATTTTCTCATTTTTTCAAAGCAAGTCACTTAGAGTTGGCAAACATCATAAATCATTTATCATAATAGGATTCCTAAAGGGATAGTTCACCCAAAAATGAAACTTCTGTCTTCATTTGTCTGTCATCTTCTTCTCTCATGTTGTTACAAACCTGTATAAATGTATTTGTTCTGATAAACACAAAGGAAGATATTTTGAGGAATGTTTGTATCCAAACCTATCATGAGCCCCATTCACTTGCATAGTAGGAAAATATAATATTATGGAAGTGAATGGGGCTCATGAATGGTTTGGTTACAAACATTCCTCAAAATATCTTCCTTTGTGTTCACCAGAACAAAAAAGTATGCATGAATGCAAATGCAGGGTGAATTTATAGGAAATTGGTTACATCTGCGACAAAAGTTGATTACACAATTTAGTAGCCGTTATGCAAATTTGGACAATTGCACCATGAAGAATCAATGTTGTGTCTTTCTGTGTAGGTTCAAGTTGTGAGTTCGGCTCTTTTCGCTGTGGGACGGGCCATTGCATTCCAGCAGGTCAGAGATGTGATGGCACATCAGACTGCTCCGACAACTCTGATGAAATCGGCTGCCGTAAGTATCTCTTGTTCGTAGGATACGTAATGCTCTCTGACACAAAATAAGCAGTTGTGTGATTGTGATCTCAAAAAGTGATAATGAGAGGTCATTACAGTGATTTAACACAGGGGTGTGCTCCTAAAGTTTCTTAATAACTGTGTTAAAATCAACAACCAAAATTGCTGTTATTGTTTTTACAAAATGTGAGCAACAGTAATTTGTGCAATGCATTCTTGATTTGTTTTATACTGCACATTTTGCACTGAACATATCCTAATATTATATGCATACAGAAAAATCCAACCTGATCTCACAAATTTCCGTGAATTAATCACGCATTATTTTGCTCAGTTTTGCATGGCTTTGTCACGTATTTCCACCATTTTACGTGCCCGTCTTTTCTATGTCAGGTTCACGTATTGGTTACTCAAATTGTCGCTTTGGTTTGGGGTTAGATTTGCTGTTTGCGTTAGGATGTCACTTTTAGTATTGGTTTACACTGTTTTTCGTATGCTTTTTAAACCATTATCGCCTGATTTAGGGTTAGAGTTGGGTTCTTACCCCAAACCGAAGCGACAATTGTAAGAAAATAGTAGAAACAGTTGAGTAACCAATACGTCCTGACACGGAAAAGAAAGTCGTAAAATGGTGGAAATACGTGATAATGCCACACAAAACTGAGCAAAATAATGAGTGACTATTTCACGTATTTTGTGGGATCAGGCTGGAAAAGTTGCAAACTATGCACCTTTTACACAACATATACTGCAGAAATACTCAAAGTAGTTTGATAGCAAGCTATTCCGGACATGGCCAGTTACCAAAATTTCTCCCAATTCATAGGCTTGTTTGTTCTAAATGAACCTTCAATAGCCATGTTTTCATACACCAATTTTTAATGCACATTTTGGGGTAAAAAGTGCTGGATGGAAAATCACTTTTGCATTTCTATCGGAACTAGAAAGCGATGTGACAGCAACTGCACTAACCAGTTGCAATACATATCCTTGTGCCAAATGGCAACTCTTACACTGCACTTTACTTCCCTGCTGAAAAAAACAGCATCAAACCAGCATGGGAATTATGCTGGTCTATGCTGGTTTAGCTGGTGGTCACCAGCATACCAGCACCAAAACACAACATATGCTGGTATGACCAGCATGGGATGCTGGTGCTAATGCTGGTTTAGCTGGTGCTAATGCTGGTGCTGATGCTGGTTTGATGCTGGTTTAGCTGGTGCTTATGCTGGTGCTGATGCAGGTTTGATGCTGGTTTAGCTGGTGTTCCCTAGCAAACCAGCACCAAAACACAACATATGCTGGTCTTGCTGGTATGCTGTTTTTTTCAGCAGGGTTTGAGGAACTTTAAAGGGACACTCCACTTTTTTGAAAATGTTCTCATTTTCCAGCTCCCCTAGAGTTAAACATTTGATTTTTAGCTTTTTGGAATCCATTCAGCCGATCTCCGGTTGTGACGGTGCCACTTTTAGCATAGCATAGCATAATCCATTGAATCTGATTAGACTATTAGCATCATGCTCAAAAATAACCAAAGAGTTTCAATATTTTTCCTATTTAAACTTGACTCTTCTATAGTTACAATGTGTCCTAAGACCGACAGAAAATTAAAAGTTGTGATTTTCTAGGCAGATTATGGCGTAATAATCAAGGATTTTGCCGCCGTAACATGGCTGCAGCAGGCGTAGTGATATTACACACTGCCTAAAAATAGTCCCCTGCCATTGAAAGTTACTAAGGGGACTATTTTCGGCTGCTGCATAATATCATTGCGCCTCCTGTTGCCATGTTACAGCAGCAAAGTCCTTGATTATTACACCAGAATGAGAGTATAGTCCCGGCCATATCGGCCCAGGAAATCGCAACTTTTAATTTTCTGTTGGTCTTAGTACACAATGTAACTACAGAAGAGTCAAGTTTAAAATAGGAAAAATATCGGAAAAAATATAGCGAAAAAATCAAATGTTTAAATTTAGGGAAGTTGGAAAATGAGCATATTTTCAAAAAAAGATCTTTGAAAGTAAACGTAGTGCAGGTGAGCATCTAATTTAGCAACCTTATAACACTTTTGCAGCCCAGCCCACCTGCGAGAGCGGACAGTTTCAGTGTCTGAGTGACGGCGAGTGCATTCCTCATAATTGGGTCTGCGATGATGAGGAGGATTGCGAGGACGGATCCGATGAAAGGCAACACTGCCGTGAGTATCTGCGTCCGTTGTTCCTTTATCATTTCAATTATGACTGTCCATCAGAGCTCCAAGAGCGCCACTATCTTTCAGTCATGTACAGGGATGTAATTTCCTTCACGTCTGAGAAACACAATATCTCAGATCTGTGGCCTGCAGTCTTAAACAAAAAGGTGAAGCGTGTGCGCGTTGTAGAGATGAGGACCACCCGCTGTACTCTTATGAGAAATGTCTCTTTGATCTTCTCTGGCAGCTGGCAGGACGTGCTCCGGTTCTCAGTTCACCTGTACGAACGGTGCCTGCATCCCAGGAGCATACAGGTGTGACCGTGTACCCGACTGCCT
The DNA here is from genome assembly GCF_027580225.2 of Misgurnus anguillicaudatus. NCBI lineage: Eukaryota > Metazoa > Chordata > Actinopteri > Cypriniformes > Cobitidae > Misgurnus > Misgurnus anguillicaudatus. The sequence continues at coordinate 41,711,923 of NC_073353.2, read as the reverse complement.
TGATGGAGGAGATGAGAGGAACTGCCGTAAGTGTACTTCAGGAATGTGTGTAATGGGATTGGGGTCAGGTGATATTAAAGGAGCTAAAAGTGAAACGTCAACTTTTTTTTACTTAACGGTATAACCATGAAGGTAGTTTAATGCCACACTGTTTAGGAAATTGTTCAAATACAAAATGGACAATAAGTGCAATAAAATCAATGGGGGATATTTATTGATATAAAGTTTATTCGATATATATGTAGGACTGGACAATATGGTAACTACCATATCAACTAGCCCTACATTGCGATATTTTTTATCTTAATGTATATCATAATATGACTTCACAAGCTCTGTTTTAAAGGATTAACATGTGCCTTGCATTTCTTGTATAGCTCACATATTTCTTTATGCTATTAAAAACCATTTTTGTACTGTGTAACACTGGCAAATGCGTCTGAAATAGTTTTTCTTTTGAAAGAAATGCTCTTCATATTCTGCGATTTGTGCATGCATTGCTATAGTCGATGCTGAAACGATAAGAGTGGTCTTTTTCCCCCTCAAAGGATCCTGTGGCATTTTTAATCAGTTTGTAAGATTAAGCGTCTCGCTGATGGACAGAAATGGCCACAATACACCTCTTGTTTGTCAAAATTGATTGCAGATTCTTTTGTGGATTAGTCCACGTGTCATTATTGAGCTGATATCCCACACTGCCTTGCTGTCACAGTTGAGCTTATAGCGGCCGTAGAGCCGTAAAAGATTGTGCTTGTTTTTCATGTCTCATCCGGCACGTAAAATCCTCTCTGTTAATGCCGTACTGCTGTGAAAGCCATATCGCATTGCACAGTGATTATATTTAATTGAAATAGCGAGGTCTGTTTCTCTCAGTTTATCCAGAGTGCTCGGAGCTGAGGTGTGCTAACGGCGCGTGTTATAACAGAAGCCAGCACTGTGACCAGGTGCTCAACTGCCGAGACGGATCAGACGAGGCCAACTGCAGTGAGTGTCTTTACCTGGCATTAACAATCATCCGCTGGCGGCCCACAGAACTGTTTGTGCAGGATCTGGGGGTTGTGATTTAGACTTGTGTGTTTATTTTATTCAATATTTACTGGTACATATACTCTTAAAAATAAAGTCGCTACACGATGCCATAGAAGAAACATTTTTGGCTGTTACCTGTAAAGAACCTTTAACATCTGAAGAACCTTTCTGTTTCACAAAATGTCTATAAAAAGTTTTTAAAAAGTCCTTTAACATTTACTACATCAAAGATCTTTATGTCATTCTTTGTTTAGTCCAAAAGAAATTCAGTTTTTTTAGGAAAACATTCCAGTATTTTTCTCCATATAGTGGACTATAGTGGACGTCAACCGTTTGCAGTTTTAAAGCAGCCATAACACATGTTGTTTCTGCCTATCTGGTGTTAATTTGGAGTACCTATAGAGAAGTATTACATCCTTCAAATCTCCAAAGAGTGCATATTATATGAACGACACGAACATGTAATCATAAGTTATCCGGTCAGTGTTATAAAAAGTGTTGACTCGGACTCGCTCCTCCCGCAGCTGGTAACTCCTCATTTCGTTTTTTTTCGTACGTTATCGTAAAAATTCGGTAAAGCTAATCTGTTTTTTAGATTATTCAGATTTATTTTATCAGATTTATAAAAGACAGATTAGCTATACCGATTCTTTACGATAACGTACGAAAAATTCAGAAGGAGTTACTAGCTGCGGGAGGAGCGAGTCACGAGTCAACTCTTTATACAACACTGACTGGATCACTTATGATTACATGTTCGTGTCATTTATATAATTTGCACTTACGCGCCTATTTCCAACATAACACAGAAGTATTATATACTGCATGCAACTCATGACCCAGATGAGACTTTTCACTGAAATCCAGCGTTTAACAAACACACACGCAAAACTCCACTGCTACTCCGATTAATAAACTATATCCATTGTTTCCATAATGCTGGCTTCCTTCTCTTTACATCCAAAAACACACTTCTTCTTTCAAGCCTTTGTTGAGTCTTGATATAAAACAAAACTGTTGCGTGAAGTGATGCCTGTAACTCAGCGTCTTCTCCCGCTGATTGACGGGTGGGCGTAGTTTTCCAGGGTAAGTGCCCATATAAAGAAGTGATACGTATAGCTTATCCCTGAAACGTCAGCTGGACCCGTAATCTAAGAAAACTGTCAGAAACTTGTACCAACCCTGGCGAAGTGCATTCGGCACAGAAATACTCTGTAACACGTCCAATCTCTTTTGACACTTTGCATTTGTTTAGCATGAGGAAACCAACTCTTAAACAGTGTAATAATGCAGTTTCAAAGGGCTCTAAACGATCCCATCTGAGACATAAGGGTCCTATCTAGCAAAACGATTGGATTTTCGCCCCAAAAAGTTAAAAATATATACTTTAAACCAACTTTTCATCTTGCACTAGCCGTGTGATGCGACACGCGACCTAAAGTATTATGTAATCATGGCTATTTTAAACAATAAACTGACAGATAGACATAAATTAGTATCATTCCACATACAACTATTTCAGAACGGTCGTCTTTCTCCACACTTGTTAACACTAGAGCGATAGTTTTGCATACGCCATGCGTGACCTTTCAACGTGATTACACAATACACAAGATGAAAAATTGTAGTTTAAAAGTACATATTTTAAATTTTTTGGCGAAAATGTCTTAAGACACTTATGCCTCGGTTTGGATCGTTTAGAGTCCTTTGAAACTGCATTGAAACTGCAGTCTGTTGAGGTCCACTAAAGTCCACTATATGGAAAAATTCTGGAACGTTTCCCTCAAAAAACTTCATTTCTTTTCGACTGAACAAAGAAAGACATCAACATTTTGGATGACATGGGGGTGAGTACATTATCAGGATTTTTTTATGATTATTAAGTGGAGTAATCCTTTAAACTGAATGTTTTTTTGGAGAACAAAAAGGGGCTTGTATGGCATCGCTGCATGTAAAAACCTTTTGTGGCAACTTTTTTTTTATAAAGGGTACTGTATAATCTCAAAATAGCCAAATATTACCCTATCACTTAGACTTACTAATATATTACTGTTTCCATCAATTCCATGATTTTACCTCTGCCTGTAATGCCTGTGGGTCTCAAGATTGTGGGTGGCCCACTTGGTGAAAACGGTTCACTTGTAAAATGCCCTTTATGCAGTATCACTAACAGAAAGAGTTTTTTATTTGGTTGTATTCAGCCCAGCGATGCAGCAGCAATCAATTTCGCTGTAATAATGGAGAGTGCATCCCTCGAGGATACGTCTGTGACCATGATGATGATTGTGGGGACAGAAGTGACGAACAAAACTGCAGTAAGTTTCATCTTATCTTTCCTCAATGTCAATTCAAAATGCTGCATGAAATAAGACAGGCCAAATTAACATGTATATGTAAAACAAAGCAGTATGATAACAGGGACATTTGAAATTAGGACATTTAAGTAGTTTATTTTACAAAAATACTACTGATGTGCATCTTGAGACAAAACAATGGCACTGATATATTTTAAGATATGTCAATGAAAGCTATTTTCAGTCAAGACAGCTCAAACAAGCCTTTTAGTCTTGGTCTAGACCTAAGCCCTGCCCCAGTGCTTAACAAATGGTTAAATTTTTCTCTTTAAAAAGTGAAACAGATGTTTCATCTAATTTAAATTTTTTCAGAGCCTGTACAGTCTATTGTATAATGATACGTTAGAGATGAGTGTAAATGTTAAATCTCATCCTCACGCTTTGATATGTATCTGCAGCCTACCCAACCTGCAGAGGAACATACTTCACCTGTCCCAGTGGACGCTGTATTCATCAGGTCTGGCTCTGTGATGGAGAAGATGACTGCGAGGACAACACAGATGAGAAAGGCTGTGGTAGGTGCTGCTTAAAATGACCCTCCGCACAGGGGTGCGGGAAGTAGGCGTACTGCAATTCCCTAATTTAATTGTATTGTAATTATTCATAGTGTCTTTTTACACTAAATGCAAACGGCGTCCCTTCTTTACAAATAGAGACCGGGGGGGGGGGGGGGATTCAATCCAACCGTCTCCATTGACTTTGTATTGCGAGATGCCGCCTCCTTGTCATTTCTGGCTTATAACAAAAAACTGAATAATGTCTAAAAGCTGCTGTGTGGTGTACAGCTAACAAGCCAAAGAACCCAGAAATAAGTTTTTATAAGCTGTCGAGCCGTAAAACCCAGCCTTTAAGGAGAATAAAGTGGATCGCCGACTACGTTTCCCCCTATTGGACGCTGTTCTACTAATAGAAGTACTATGAAAAGTTGCCTGTATCCATTTTTGTGTCTTTAAACGCTCGTTTTTTGGGGTCGACAGCTTATAAAAACTTATTTACAGATTAAACTTAAAAACAGAATAATACCTAAAAGCTGCTGTGTGACAAGGTGTATGTACATCTAACATGCCAAAAAAATAAATAAATAATTTTTAATAAGCTGTCGACTTCAAAAAACGAGCGTTTAGACACAGAAATGGAAACAGGCAACTTTTCATAGTACTCCTATTAGTAAAACTGCGTCCAATAGGGGGAAACGTAATCGGCGATCCACTTTATTCTCCTTAAAGACTGGGTTTTACGGCTCGACAGCTTATAAAAACTTATTTCTGTGTTCTTTGGCTTGTTAGCTGTACATATTGTCACACAGCAGCTTTTAGGCATTATTCAGTTTTTTGTTATAAGCCAGAAATGACAAGGAGGCGGCCTTTTGCAATACAAAGTCAATGGAGACTGTTGGATTGCTTTCCCCCCCGGGGGCGTGGTTTTCAGGTTGTGACGCACTGCGCTCTGTCTCTATGGTATTTAGACTAGCTCCGCCCACCACAGGTTTTTACACTAAAGATTATAAACAACACACAAAATTTTACATCTTTAGTGGCGCCAGCAGTAGTAAGGTTCGTAGGTCTGGCTTTTAACCTTTTAAGCGTCACCCCACCCTATTGAGTTAAATCTACACTCTTGGCGCTTTCAAACAATATACAGTTTGTCATGATTAGATAAGAATTCACATGCAAACATTGAAGTAAATGTAGGCGTCCTGCTGGTGGGACAGTAACATTTAGCAGAAAATAAATGTTTTGAGGCACACTCTCTTCATAAATGAATCAATTACTCTCCCTACATAATTTATTTTATAAAACACTGTTGAAATGTCTATTCTGGAGGCTTAGACCTTTCCAACGATATATAGTTGGGAGGGCTTTTATTCTCCAATTATACCACGTGGCTGTTGAATGCTTTATTCTGATTGGCTCAGAAATGTACCATGGGTGTTGAGTATTTTTCAGTAAACCGTACACCTAACCTGTCAAATGTCTTAAAAATAGGCACCAGAGCAATGTTTGTGATAACCGTGGTATAAGAGGAATAATTGATGAAGTGCCATTGAATTATTTGAAAATAATGCACACCCGTGGTGTAACGGCACTCCGCGAATTACCACCTTGAGTGTGCATTATTTTCAAATCATTCAACGGCCATCATTCAACAATCATTCATATAATCATTGCATCCTGTTAATGTACAGAAATATGTGCAAATAGTATGTGTCATAAACAGTGTTGGGGGTAACGCATTATAAGTAACACGCATTACGTAATAATATTACTTTTCTGAAGTAACGAGTAAAGTAACGCATTACTTTATTTTGAGTTACTTTTTTAAAAAAAAAAAATGCGAGTTACCTAATTAATTCAATTTAAAAATTAAATAATGTACTGAATTAAACTGAACATATTAACGAGTAATTGAATTAATTCAATTTAAAAATAAAATAATGTACTGAATTAAACTGAACATATCAACGTAGAATTATGCAACGGAGATGACAGGCCAGAGCTTGACATTTTTGCAATCATAATAAAACACCTGCAGGGCCTGAAAGAGATCAAGCCTCAGCCAAGTAAGAAAAAGTAACGCAAAAGTAACTTAAAGGAATAGTCTACTCATTTTTAATATTAAAATATGTTATTACCTTAACTAAGAATTGTTGATGCATCCCTCTATCATCTGTGTGCGTGCACGTAAGCGCTGGAGCGCGCTGCGACGCTTCGATAGCATTTAGCTTAGCCCCATTCATTCAATGGTACCATTTATAAGATAAAGTTAGAAGTGACCAAACACATCAACGTTTTTCCTATTTAAGACGAGTAGTTATACGAGCAAGTTTGGTGGTACAAAATAAAACGTTGTAACACAATTAGTTACTTTTTTGGGGAGTAACTTAATATTGTAATGCATTACTTTTAAAAGTATCTTTCCCCAACACTGGTCATAAATTCGTCTATAAAGTTAAGATAGCTGCAGAGCTGTACCCTTGCCCTCATCACAACCTGCTCTCTCAAACCCTGCAGTGATCTCAAAGTACACCACAAACAATTTGGCAAATTGTCTAAAGTGAATAACACATACAGTACAGACACTCCAAGAAAGTGTTTAAAGTAATTATTTTTAATTCAGAGAGGATATAAAAAATTTACAGTTGTCCGGACCTTGGTGACGTCATAGCTGGTTATGGCCACACATACAGCACCTTCAACCTAAAACTATCTTTCCACACCCCTGCATGCTAAACATTAGAAAGGACAGGCTTTGATCTCATTGTTTTATGGCCAGGGCATTATGTCCAACTACTAAAACCTGTGTAATGTGTTATACAGTATAGCTCAAAATAGTCTATCAGTCTTCTGATGATATCTTGATATTTATGTATTGTTCAAAAGTGTTACAATAACTATTTCAACCATATCAAAAAGTAATGATGCAGACTGATTTTATTGAAACAAACTCTTCATGATTCACAGATTAATGGAAACTAAACAAAACTTTCCAACTTGCTAATGAATTTGATTTTGATGATATATTTGAACTTGTACTGTATCTCTCTGTGGTTAGTTTCTTGTGCATAAAAGCTGTTGTTTGTGACATGTTTAGATAACGTTCAGCGTGAGTGTTATCCAGGGGAATGGCCGTGTCCTTCTAGTGGCGTCTGCATCCCTCTGGAGCATCTCTGTGATGGAACGCCACACTGTCCAGATGGAGAAGATGAAACCAACAGCACTGCCGGACGAAACTGCAGTCAGTTACTCTTCTTAACACTTCTAAAATCTTTCGTACTGTTTGGCTGGAAAAATGTTACATTTACATTTGTTTGATTTTCACAAAATTTTCGCTGCTAATGCGATGCTCTACCATATAAGGCACAGTAACAACAGCATTTAGATGTCATTGACATGGCTTTAATATTTGTCAGGTATATGGCGCTGTGCCTCTCTAAGCTGTGAACATCACTGCCACGCCTCACCTGAAGGAGGAACCTGTGCCTGCCCGACAGGATATGTAGTCAGCTGGAATGACAGCCGTTCTTGCATTGGTAAACTTCTCACTTTTGATTAAAAAAACTTGCTAGCAATCACTAAAACTAACTGGCAGCCATATGAAATGTGACCCTGGACCACAAAACCAATAGTAAGGTTCAATGTTTTGAATTTGAGATTTATACACAAATGAATAAGCATTGATGTATAGTTTGTTAGAATAGGACAATATTTGAATAGTTTGGTTCCAAAACGAAATAAATCCATTTTGACAAATTTCGGTAAAAACGTGTTTTCTATACCAAGAAAGTGACAAGATGAAAACCACTATTTTCTGTTACAAACTTTCACATAGCATCTTTAGGTTATAAAAACATAAAAAAATTCAAATCCATAACTTGATTTTCAAAGATTTATTATAAAAACGAATTAATTTTTCCATAAAATGCAATAAATCCATGACAGTTTTTTATTTCAATATGCTATAAATCTATTAAATCAATGTATAAATGTGCATTCATCTTTACCATTTTATATTTATTTAGTTGACAAGTGGTATACAATGATTAAAAAATAAACATTAATGGCATTAATCAAAACACTTACTTTGTCATATTAAGATTACTGTCATTGCAGCGGTTATACTTGACGTCGTCTCTTTACACTTTTCACAGCGATCAGCTGTAAAATGTTTTGGTCCCGCTCGATTTTCGTTGACTTTGAGTAAAATAATGTAAAGTTTTTCATAAGATCCTCTGGGGTCAATGTTTTAGCATGAGAAGCTTGATGCTGTTGGGAGAACAAGCACCCGAGTGCCTCTCGCGGAAATGATTAGATTTTGATGGCTTACATTTCTTTCCTGTCACAGAAAACCATCACAGTTTTATCAATGCCATCAAAAGTATTATTTTGTTTTGTTTGTTGATCACGAAGAACAAAGTAGATGAAGAAAACTAGGACTCCGTGTACTCAGCGTGCCGCCATTGTTTGTTTACATTGCACGACTGGTGGGCTGTAATTTTAGGAATGGATTTATTGCGTTCTGTAAAAAAGGAGGAGTGCCGTCTATCGCATTTTGGGAAAAAAGATGACAGAATAACATGGCGGATATTGGATTTTGCATAAAATTAAGAATTTACTTTTAACTACTGACCTGATATAATACTGATTTTGGCAGTAACTCATTTTTTTCAAAAATGGCGTTTATCGCGTTTTGGGACCAAACTCTTCATTTGATCGAGATACAACTACCGGTATTTGAAAATCTCGAATCTGAAGGTGCAAACATTTTTTATATTAAGATAATTGCCTTTAAAGTTGTCCAAATGAAGTCCTCAGCACACATATTAATCATAATAAATACATTTACATATGAAATATTTACATTTACAAAATGTCTTCATGGCACATGATCTTTACTTAATATCCTAATGATTTTTGGTATAAAAAATGTAGCATCATTAATGTATTTTTGGCCATGCTACTTATGTAATGATGTTAATGAACCCATCAATAACTTCACATCTTTGTTCCTTGTGCAGATTATGATGACTGTACGCTTTGGGGTATGTGTGATCAGCTGTGTGAGGATGGTATAGGAACCCATCGCTGCAGCTGTCGTGAGGGATACATACTGGAGCAGCATAGATACTGTCGAGCAATTCCTTCCTGTGAGTTTCCCTCGCCTGACTATAAAAAGACCTCAGTGCTATCAGAATGATGTGTCTTTGTATCATATCATCACATATTGATTTAGTATGTGCAACCATGCATCAATCTTGCCAAACAACCTTGCAGCCACATAGCAATGTGTTAACCTGAAGAACATCTAGCAACTGCCCCAGAAACTGCAACATGTTTTTAATGATCAAGCACTGCTTTCATGCAAAATGTCAAAACTCTGCGTTTGTCTTATATACTATAAAAAATTTATGACAGACAATATGGAGTTTATTCATATTTAAAATAATTTTTTATATTTAATTATGCATGCATGCATGCATGATCTTCAAATGCAAAAGCGTTTGTTTTCCTAAGGGAACCATTTGAGCTACAGGAACTCTTTTTACTGTAATATCATCTAAATTGTAAGACTTTCTGACCGTTCAGATTAATGGTGTTAAGCCTGGGATACATTGCACGATTTTTGCCATGCAGTATTGGTAAACAAATACCTGTATGCAGGTGGTAGTAGCAAACACACTGTGCATTGATCATAGTGAATTTCTTACACTATTTCTGACAACTATCATAGGCTATCTTTGGTGATGAGACCGGGAAAATAGTCGTCTTTGAACCTCTCTTACTGTACGACATTGGACCAGCGATAAAGAGCCACGGTCACAAAAATTGCAATCTTTTATCTAGGACAGCCAAAAATCTTGCAGTGTATCCCGGGCTTTAACTTTTATCATAAGTCAGGCTTTGCATAGCCATTTCTTTAATTGTCTCAGTTTGCGATGAACACCATTATGTTATTAAACTCCTGAAATGTCTCACTCCCAGCCGCTGTGTTTGGCAGGTTCTGGAAGATGAAAAACTCCACAGTCAGTTTGAAACTCTCTCACATTAATTACGTCTTATCAGAAGTACATTATACAGTGTGTGCTTTCTCTGAAGATTATCAGAATTAATTTTTCAATAAAGTCAGTTTTAAAACGTTCTTACCTCATTTATTCACTTTGCTTGACGCTGGCTAGTTGTAAAGAGCAAAATCACTTAAAAAACATTTAAACCAATCAAAATAACTGGGAAGATTTAAAGCAGACAAATGGCAGATTTCACATTTCTGTAAGCCTACACAGTTATGTCAAAATGGCTAAATATAATGATGATGTATTCATATAAATGTGTCTGTCTTTAGCTGGCAATCCCTCACTGATCTTCTCTAATGGAAGAGACCTTCTGATTGCTGATATTCATGGACACAGCGCTCAGACGCTGGTTACGTCTCAAAACAGAGGAGTACCTGTTGGTGTTGACTTCCACTATCAGCTGCACAGGGTCTTTTGGACCGACACAACCCAAAATAAGGTAAACTGGACCACAGACTAACAGAAATACTCATTCATTTACATTTTTTTCAAAATATTTAGTATATATAGTTCTGCCAAAATGATATTAAACCCATTATTTACTCACCCTCAAACCGTCCAAGATGCATACAGTATGTCCATCATTTTTCAGACGAACACAATTTCAGTTATTTTAGAAAATGGCCTTGATCTTTCCATTTATAAAATATAAAGATATGGGGTCCACCTCTTTCAAGTCCAAATGTGCATCCATCTTTCACAAAAGTAATCCAACCGGCTCCAGGGGAATAAACAAAGGGCCTTCTAAGGGGAATTTGTGCGGTTTTGTCTAGAAATATACATATTTAAAACTTTATAAACTTCACGAGTTAGCACTTACAAATAAGTCGGATCGATTCAATTAGCGTGCAGTCTGTGGAGAGGCCTTTGAGCTCAAAAATGGGCACGAACGAAGAATATCCCCCCAAGTTTAGGTAGTAACCTGGTAAGTGAGAGGAGATGGGGTGGTGGAGGGATTCTGAAGACTGTAGAGAATCCTTAGGTGAGTTTGATTGTGATTATATATGGGCTTGCCTTCATGCCGATTGGGTAGGTATGTTGATTACTGATTGTAGACAGCTGGAGGCACTTGAGTAGTTTATTTGACGTGTTCCTCTTGATCTATAATTAAAATATCTAGCTTCCGGTCACGTCGCCATCTGTATTCAGGAGAAAGTATCAGCATAGTGTAAGCACTTTTCTTAGTGACGTATGATAAATGTTGAGGACGGAGGCACACAGCAGCCGCAAAGAACCCTCCGCAAACTGCATACACTCTCAACTGAATGCAAATGCAACTAAAATGTTTAAAGTTATTTTCGTTTGTTTATTTTGTTTAGTTTATTTTTCGCACATTTTTTGGACTTGAAGGAGGTGGACCCCATATCCTTATATTTTATAAACTGAAAGATCTAGGAAATTTTCTAAAATTACTGAAAAATGATGGACATATGCATCGGCTTGAGGGTGAATAAATCATGGGTTTAATATAATGTTTGGCCAAATTATCTCTTTAAGCCTGGGGAACCTTGATGCTCCTAAACCTGTAAAATAGATTTTGAGACTTTAGCCTGGATACACAAGAAAACACCTGCATTTTAATTATTTTATGCCTACAGAAGGGTTTGCGAAGTTTAAATGGATTTAAAAATTAAAAGCACATTAAAATCTTTGCATCATTCACAATATTGGTAAATTTTATATCCACAGGGAAGACTTTGTAACTACATAGTGAACGTTCAATCACCCAGCTCATATATCTCAGTGTACTGTATTTAACAGCTGAGTGTGGGGGATGATTGTACTTCACCTGCATTAATTTAATGCTCTGGCACCTGCTGCTGCTTCTCGGTTTCCTTGAATTTAATGAGTGGCATTTTACAGATTACTGACGTTCTAACCTTGTCAGGGTGATATCGCTGTTACATTCTCTGTTGATAACAAAGCTCTTCATTATACCACCTCTTCTTCCTTGGACATGTACTAACATCCCTGACCCCCCCACACACACACACATACTCTGTGCCAGTCAGACTGTTCTGTCTCATCTCTTATACACTCCAGCACTGATGTTTGGCTATACTCCCGAACAAGTACACTGTGCCAGCGATTTCCCAGCCTCCCCAAGTTCTTTCTGAGGGCATCAGTGCAAAACAATATTACATTAACCCCTCAGAGACCCACTGTAGCAGGTATAATCAAAGATATTTGATATAACACGATAAATCACTCCTGTGCCTACTGAAAAATCCAGCTAAGACCAGCATAAGCTGGTGAGCTGGTTTTAACTGGTCTCCCAGCTTGATTTTAGCTGGTATAGCTGGTGTAGCAAGCTGGTCTGGCTGTGTTTTGGTCACTTTTTAACCTGGTCTAGCTGGAGTTAGCTGGTCAGGCTGGGAGACCAGCTAACTCACCAGCTTGACCAGCTTTGCCAGGCTGGGAGGACCAGCTTAAACCAGCTACTGCCACCTTAAACCAGCAAAAACCAGCTACCAGCTTATGCTGGTCTTAGCTGGATTTTTCCTGGGTCCTTTTACTAGGAATAAGGAACAATGCATTCAATACGGAAGTCCCGCCTTCCAGTTTAAAGACAGTAGCTGAAACGTAAAAAAAAAGTGTTTTAGCTTTAGTTTGCGCTTAGGAAACAAAAGTTATAGGCCAGTTAATTCAGGTTTAATTGTGATATTAGTACATCATTTTAGTAACATCTGTTTTTCCTGATTCAAGAAGACTTTGCAAACATGGCCGCCTTATGCTCAACTTCCCTAAAGGGATTACTCTAAATATGTCATTCTTTTTTACCTTTCTACTCCAGTTTTATATGCAGAGACCATTCAACCAAAATATGCATATAATAATGTATAAAACACTATTAAGGGGGGAATAGAAAAACCTCCTTAATATCAATGCTTTAATCTTTGTGGATTAAAGAAAAAAGGTTTGTTGGGGCTACGAGGGAAGTTGGCTCTCCATCAGCGGAAAGGGAATTCTTGACTGATGCCTATAGATACAGCTAATACGCTAATAATTGGTGACCAGTCGGTAACCGGCTCAGCTCGACGCTAGACTCCAAATTTCCCTAATCTCGAAAATGTGTACGATATGCAGGAAAATGCTACATATTTCTACTCAATTTTACGCAACCTGAGAAGATCTAGAGTGACCGTGCAGTTCTCCGCATTTGGTCCCTTTTTACGCATTCTTTGGCCAACTCAGAGAGCTTTGTTTTAAACTCTTGGCTCTGTGGTTTGGATATCAGCCATAAACCAAAAAAGTGGGTACATACTGAGACTGGTTTCTGTGATAAGTACCCCAGTAATGCCAACGGTCTTCTTGCAGGGGGTCTGCAAGCAGCCACAGCACCATCTCTTACAGCTAAAGTTTCTATTCAGCGGGTCAGCAAAGAATCATACTCTTTAAGATGTTTGGCTCTGGTTTCCAAAGGGCAAAACTTGCAAGGAGCAGTGTTTTATGATGCCAAGAGATCCAGCCTGGGAAACCAGTGCCATCTTTTAATCAATAGGGCAATGGTTTCAGAGTACATCTGTAGGGCAGCAATGAAAGACTCCATCTCAAATAAGACAGGTGATACAAGCTGGACCTCAATCTTTATTGCCCATGATTATTTAAGAATAGGATGTCATATACACTTGATCAATTTCTTGCAGGATTACTATGTCCCACTGGAAATACCCACCAGTGTGACCAGTCTGTACTGGTCCAGGCTGGTTTACGCTGGTTAGTGCTCTATTGATACTTGTCCAGCTGGTGGGCCACATGAGTTCACCAACAAAACTTGAAAACAAGGCCAGCTTTCCTAACAACTTGTTTTCTTTATACAGGTGTTTTCTGTTGATATGGATGGGTCGAACTTGCACGTGGTCCTTGATGTATCTGTTGACAACCCTGAAAACTTGGCTGTGGACTGGGTCAATAATAAGCTGTATGTGGTGGAGACCAGCGTCAACAGAATCGATATGGTAGACTTAGATGGGAGCAATCGCATCACATTGATCGGCGAAAACCTGGGGAACCCGAGAGGTCTTGCTCTTGACCCAACCGTGGGGTGAGTTTCAAATTTGAACAATTTCGACAATAATCTTAGCCAAGCTTTCTCTTCCTAATCCACACCCATTGTAAAAGCTGCTGGCCCAGATGCTTGAACTATGGACACTAAGGATTAGTCAGAATTAATTAAATATGTGCTTCATGGAAACTGAATCGGGCTGAGGTCCAGGTGGCCCCCTGTTAAATTAAGAAGTGACAATTAATGCATAAGCTTTGAAAATATATATCCCATGGTATTCATTTTAATATCTTAATCTTAAATCGAAGGGTTTAACCCGTAAACTGATGCTATCGAAACTGAGGGCTAACAACGTATTCTACCATTGGGATATCCGTGGTTAATGTTGCTCTACATCTCTTTCTGCGCAAAATTAACTATTGATCATTATAAAGGGATAGTTACATTTTGGATTAGTTCCTTGGGATCTTTCGAGTTATATGTCAACTGTCATTAAAATCACAATGAGATTATTGTGTTTTGAGTTCAGGTACCTTTTCTTCTCTGACTGGGATGATTTGAATGGTGAACCTGGTCTGGAGAGGGCTTACATGGATGGTACCAACCGCTATGGGATCATCAGGTCCAAGCTTGGCTGGCCTGCAGGGATTACTTTGGACCTCGAGGCCAAGAGGGTGTATTGGGCGGACATCCGATATGATTATATTGAAACCACGACTTACGATGGTCTGCACAGGTATTTGTTAGGGTTGGAGAGCAGTTTCATTAAAAAGCACTTAATGCATAAATGTAAATGTAAATGCATTATTTGATAGGAAAACGGTGGTCAACGGTGGCTCTGTGATTCCTCATCCGTTTGGCATTACTCTGTTCGAGCATTCAGTTTACTTTACTGACTGGACTAAGATGGCTGTTATGAAAGTTAATAAGTACAAGGACAACAATCCACAAGAGCTCTACAGGACCTCTCAGAGACCACATGGTCTGACTGTGGTCCATCCATACAGACAGCCCTTTGGTAAGTAGCCAAGAAAGTACAAGTACTCCTTATTTATGAACGATTGTTTGGATGTAATTGGTGATTTAGTTTGACGCGTGTTTGTTTGATTTGACAGTAAGTAATCCGTGTGGTTCTAATAGAGGAGGCTGTGAACACATCTGTGTTCTGAGTCACAGGACAGATAATGGTGGTCTGGGATATCGCTGCCGCTGCCGAATGGGCTTCGATCTGCATGCTGATGGAAAAAGATGCGTCGGTATGACAGAGCATAGTCACACCTTTTCTAACTTTTTGTCTGTCTGTCTTTGCCTGTCTGTCTTTGCCTGTCTCTCTCTCTGTCTGTGCCTGTTTGTATGTATATGTCTGTCTTTGTCTGTCTGTCTGTGCCTGCATGTCTTTCTTTTTCTGCCTGTCTGCCCGTCTGTCTATCTGTCTGTCTGTGCCTGTTTGTCTGTATCTTTTTGTCTGTATCTGTCTGTCTGTCTGTGCCTTTCTGTCTTTTTCTGCCTGCCTGCCTGCCTGCCTGTCTGTCTGTCTGTCTGTCTGTCTTTCTGTCTGTCTGCCTGTAATTTTCTATCTGTCTGTGCCTGCCGGTCTGTCTGCCTTGTGTGTCTGTGCCTGCCTGTCTGTCTGGCTGCCTGTGCCTGCCTG
Source organism: Misgurnus anguillicaudatus (assembly GCF_027580225.2). Lineage (NCBI taxonomy): Eukaryota > Metazoa > Chordata > Actinopteri > Cypriniformes > Cobitidae > Misgurnus > Misgurnus anguillicaudatus. The sequence continues at coordinate 41,696,315 of NC_073353.2, read as the reverse complement.
TCTATCTGCCTGTCTGTCTGTGTCTGTCTATCTGCTTGTTTGTCTGTCTGTTTGTTTGTCTGTCTGTCTGTCTGTCTGTGCCTGTCTGTCTGCCTATATGTCTGTCTTTTTTGTCTGTCTGTGCTGGTCTGTCTGTCTGTATGTCTGTGCCTTTCTGTCTGTCTACCTGTATGTGCCTGTCTGTCTGTCTGCTTGTCTGTCTGCTTGTGCCTGTTTGTCTGTGTCTGTCTGCTTGTCTGTCTTCCTGTGCCTGTTTGTCTGTGTCTGTCTGTCTGTCTGTCTGTCTGTCTGTCTTTGCCTGTCTGTCTGTCTGTGCCTGTTTGTCTGTATCTTTTTGTCTGTATCTGTCTGTCTATCTGTATCTGTCTGTTTGTCTGTCTGTCTGTCTGTCTGTCTGTCTGTCTGTCTTTGCCTGTTTGTCTGTCTGCCTGCATGTCTGTCTTTTTCTGCCTGTCTGCTTCCTGTCTGTCTGTGTTTCTGTGCCTGTCTGTCTGCCAGTCTGTTTCTCTGCCTTCCTTTCTGTCTGTGCCTGTCTGTCTGTCTGTGCCTGTCTATCTGCCTGTCTGTCTGTCTGCCTGTGTGTTCCTGTCTGTTTTTATCTGTCTGTCTGTCTGTCTGTCTGTCTGTCTGTCTGTCTGTCTGTCTGCCTTTGCCTGTCTGCCTGTCTGCCTGTCTGTCTTTGCCTGTCTGCTTGTCTGTATGTGACTGTCTGTCTGTCTGCCTGCCTATCTGTGCCTGTCTGTCTGTCTGCATCTATTTATCAATCTATCTACATCCTAGCAACCACACAGAAATCCTCACATCCAGAATTCCAAAGGAACACCCTAGCAACCACTTCACATTGCTCTAGCATCCTGTCTGTCTGTAGTCTGTTTATCCACATATATGCCTCTGTTGATATGATGCAATATGTCTTGCAGCTGTGAGGCAGTTCCTGCTGTTCTCCAGTCAGTTGTCAGTAAGAGGAATCCCCTTCAACCTCTCCACACAAGAGGATGTCATTCTTCCTATCACGGGAACTCCGTCGTATTTTGTTGGAGTGGACTTCAGTGCTGCAGACAACTCTATTTTCTTCTCTGATACAGTGAAGGACATCGTCTACAAGCAGAAAGTGGATGGAACTGGTGAGAATGGATTTATTTTTCATTAGATGCTTTCGACTACAGTCATTTATTGATTCGGGCCACCCACTTCTCTTTAACCACACCCCCTTTCTTTAAACCCTGTCCTGTGATGTCACCAAACAGATAATACACAATCAGAGAGCATTTCTGATTGGCTAGGTGAATGACTAAACAACCATAGACCTCACCCTTTTTTGCTGTTAAGAGTGTACTAGAATTTTTTTTTTAAAACTACAGCGCTTTTATTAAATGTCACATTTGTCCCAATGTTTTTTTAATCAACTGATGACATTAACGGCGCATTCACACGGGGCGTCAGCGTTAACGCTTAACGGAAGGATTGTCTGAAGCGTGGCCAACAGCCAATCACAGTGGCGGCTACACATGCTCCGTTCTACCATAAACGTAATTGGCTGGCTCTGTCTAGTTAATTTGCATAAGGCGATCTGATTGGCTGACGCACGCGTTGCCGTGTGAAAAGTTGAGAAATGTTCAACTTCTGCCGCGAGCAACGGCACTGACGCGGCGCCGACGGATCCACAATTCAGTTCGGCAACGCATGACGTCACCCATTAAAAGTGAATGGGAAGCGTTAACGCTGACGCCCCGTGTGAATGCGCCGTAATGGTGTTTGAAACTGTTCTTTGTGTCATGCATCTGTACTGCACACTGTTTGATGAAATGTCCTTGCCTGGTAGGCAGATACGGTGTGAAACAGATACTCCATTCACCCCCCTGAATGTTTACTGTGTGCCAACAACACATTTCACTGCATGCGATCCCTCCTATCAGTTGCCTTCAAAGGCCACCAACATAATATAATGTGTTCGTTGGTGTTGGAGTACTTAAAAACAACGCCAATACTGCCCCTCTCTTCCCCAAAACAAAAACAATACTGCACTAATTTGAGTCTTTTCAACCCTGACTTCCGTCTTCACAATGAACCGATCCACTTTCCTAAATGGCAGCAAAAGGGCATCACCCATCTTCACCACGTATTTGAAAACCACAAATTAATGCCATTCACCTCAATTATCCAGAAATTCGAGATCGAGAGAGACCAATTTCTCCACTACCAACAGCTTAAATCTTTACTCAAAAGCAAAATAACCTTAACTAATACTTTACAGCTATCTAGAACTAGTGAACAGTTAATGGAAATAGCCAACCACCCAAGAAAACTCATATCTAAACTTTACAGACTCATCACTTCATCTAACCCCACAATTAGCCTGCCTACGGAAAAATGGAATAATGACCTCACGCTTCCTTCAGACCCGGATTTATGGACACAGATCTGTGGAAACATCTTCAACATGACCACCAACACCAATCTACAACTCATACAATATAAAACCATCCACAGAACCCACATCACTTAGAGCAAACTATTTAAAATGGGGCTGACACAGATACCTGCTCACCGTGCACCTCTGGCAACACAGACACCTACCTCCATGCCAAAAAAATACTCAGTTGCTTTCATACCACCTAAGTTCAAATGCGTTCTGACAGTGGACTGATTTCTTGGTCATTTTTTACTTTTATGTTTATGTTAAAAACTTTGCTTTGACCTGCACAGGAAGAGAGGTCCTTGCAGCCAATCGGGTGGAGGGTGTGGAAGATCTCGCTTATGACTGGATCTCAAAGAACCTGTATTGGACAGATCCTCGGTACAGGAGTATATCAGTCATGAAGATAGCGGATAAGTCCAGACGAGCAATTGTGCACAACCTGAACAATCCCAGGTCCATAGTGGTCCACCCAGTGGCCGGGTAAGTCATGTATTAAGTTAAATGCAGTACATTTTTTAAGTGAATTTGTGCTTAAAACGAGCTAAAAAAATCTGCCAATGGGATAAGAATCTTTTTCTTAAACTTTTCTTGAATTAAGTGTTTAAGAAAAAAGTTTAAAAAAGGACATGTCACTTTTAAAAATGGCCACTTTGTAGGTGTGAGCAAACATATGCAGTTTTTGTGTGTCCTTTTAAATGCAAATGAGCTGATGTCTACACTAAATGGAAGTGCCATGGTTGGATAGTGCAGATTAAGGTATTATCCCCTTCTGACATCACAAGGGGAGCCAAATTTCAACTACCTATTTTTTCACATGTTTGCAGAGAATGGTTTACCAAAACTAAGTTACTAGGTTGATCTTTGTCACATTTTCTAGATTGATACAAGCACTGGGGACCCAATTATAGCACTTAAACATGGATAATGTCAGATTTTCATGATATGTCTCCTTTAAGATTTTTTGCTTACCCCATTGGTAACTTTTTTTTTTGCTTGTTTATATAGACAGATCTTTGTGTCTATGAAACTTTTAAATGCGAATTCCTGATTGCCAGTTTCAGGAGGTATAAAATTTGATCTGTAAATCACACATTACATGATAACTTGACACGAACCGATTTTCTTTCAGATTCTCAGAGTTAATTTGGACTGAAAATCATGTAGTGTAAACCCGGCTTAAGCTTTGGGACAGAGGGTATTGTCATGGCAGACTGTTTCCAATGTTATAACAATAAGGTTAAGTTATTGGATTAATAAATCCCAGGTTCAAAATCTCAACCACGTTCAAATGTCAATAGACACAATTCGGCGAGCCAGAAACAGCGCCCAGGAGGCCTCGCATTCACCTCACGTCTCTGTTTCCCTAAGACCGTGAAAAAGCATTAACAATCGGGCCACTTGTGTCCACTCACACCTTTAATAATGCAGGAGGTACCCAGCCATTCATAGATTGCTCCTGCTTTGAACCTGTTACAGATAAAGGAACTCTTTATGTCTCACCAGTGGGACATTTCCAATGGCTTTAAAGTCAGGAGGCCTCTGGGCCCAGGAGACTAGATTAGTACTGCATGAAGGCCAGTATTGTAGTGTGCAGTAAGAACTTGGCTTAATGGGGGAAAGCCCCGCGGAGCGTTCAAATAAACTGTCCATACCTCACTGTTTATAAATAACAGCACCAGATGGTTTTGAACGGGTCCCCATTTTTAAATTTGGCATTTTGGTGAGGGCACACGGTGGAAATTTGTAAGAGAAAAGAGGCGACCTTGGCACTAAGCAGTGTATGTGTTTGTGTGCTTGGCAGCTATATTTTCTGGACTGACTGGTATCGTCCTGCGAAGATTATACGGGCATGGGGTGATGGCTCACATGCTCAGCCGATTGTAAACACCACTCTCGGCTGGCCCAATGGCCTGGCTATTGACTGGAGGTAGGTTCAACTTCCCATTTGTTCTTGTAATGCCACAAACAATAACAAAACATAGTCCATCTTTTTCATTCATAAATCTGCCTGCCTTTTGGTTTATGGGTTCCTTAAACTTGATTCATGTTTTTTGTTTGATTACACATTAAAAAAAAAATTGGGTTCTTTTAACCCATAGTTGGGTCAATGGACAAACCTAACGATTGCCTCCCAGCAAAAAGGTCCCCGGTTTGAGTCCCACCTAGGTCAGGTGGCCTTTCGATGTGGAGTTTGCATGTGTCAGCGTGTTTTTATTCTGGGTACTTTGGTTTCCTCCCACAGGCCAAAAACATGAAAATTAGGTGAATTGGAGAAACCAAATTGTCCCTCCCCCAACCTGTGTATGGATCAACTTGTATGTATGGATTAACCATTTGTCGCCAGAAATATAGGCATAGATCAGTCCTTCCCGAAAAACGCAGTATTTTTAGTGATTGTTGCGGGCAAAAATCCTTGATTTTGCGGCACGTTTTCTTAAAAAATGCGATGGAATATGCGGGACATTTATGCAATTTTATGCTATAAAATTGCGGGAACTCGTCAAAATTGTGGGAACTTGCAAAAACTGTTTGCAGCTTTTGAAGCTTTTCGTTGATGTTCACGTCGCGTAATTACGCCATTTCCTAACAGGGGACATGGCTGCGCATGTGTGAAGTACAGTAAATGCAACATTTTTCAACTTTCTGCTAAGATATTTATGACATTTTGCCACGAAAATGCGAGGATTATGAAATCATGCAAGCCCCGCATATTTTGCAAGCAGAAATCTGCAATTCATGTGGCGAAAGTGCAGCGTATTTAAAAAATGCGGCCCCCCATAAATATGCGGACTTTGGCCGAAATATGCATTGAATCATAATCACTTTTTTTTGGAGGGACTGATAGATGCTTAAATTGCATGAAGAAAAAAGAAAGAAAGAAACCTAAACTATTTATTTAGACCCAAATGCTGGGTGGTTTGGGTAACAACAACCCAGAACAGGGTTACCCAACAGTTGGGTTTGTCCATATTTGACTCAACTATGGGTTAAAAAAACCAATGATTTTTTTCAGAGTGTTTTTCTAGATTAATCTCAGTGATCTGATATAATCCTGTTTCACACCTCCGACTTTAAACTCTTCTCTTTTGATCACTTCTCTCCCTCTCAGTGCCATGCGTTTGTATTGGGTCGATGCTTTCTTTGATAAGATCGAGCACAGCAACTTTGATGGCCAAAACAGGTTGTCTTTGGATCGTGTAACCCAGATCTCCCACCCATTCGGTCTTACTATTTTTGGAGGTAGGTGTGTCTGTCTGTGTTTATATATCTAATTTAGTAATAAAGTATTAAGCATTAAGATGACTCTAAGGATACTCTCCTATATTAATACCAAAAGGAATTCATTTTTCCATTCATCAGTTTTTTTAACATGTCAGTCTTGCTGGCCTCTTCACTGATGATGGATGGCAATGCCTGATATCAGTGAAATGAAGGTCATTAAACTTCAGTATGGTTAGTGTGTTGGGTGTTGAAAGATAGAGGTTCAAATATCTGCACAGGTATTCTTCATAGATGGCTCTTAGGATTAAATAAATTAAGTTTTCTGCTTAAGGTTACGTGTACTTCACGGACTGGCGGCTGGGAGGAATCGTGAGAGTCCGTAAGACGGACGGAGGGGAGATGATGGTTATTCGTAGGGGGATCAGCCACATCATGCATGTCAAATCCTTCAACGCTGATTCTCAAATCGGTAAGAGATACTTTCATCCACTTTTCTGCTGGTTTACTTGTTCTCTGACTCATTCTCTTCTTGGGAAGAGTTGGGAAAGATTCAGGGAGTTGTTTATCCACATTAAGGGAGTTCAACAGAAATATCAGAAAGAGATCAGATTAGTAAATTTATTTGGCTATTGCATTAGTAGGGTGTCTCGGGTGGTTGTTGGGTAGTTGCTTACCAAGTTTCACATATCTATGATAGTCTGGTCTTTAGATATGGCACAGATTTGTCTTTCAATTTTGTGCAAGGCCAAAATTGCTAGTCAAAAAACCTCTAGCTCAATAAAGTTTTTAGTCAAGCAATCTAAAGAAAGCTGAGAAGACATTTCCTTCTCTGAGTCGGTCTCTAAAACCAGGAAAGGTCACGGTACATTGCTTTTTACCCCCAACAGGATCTAATTTCTGCAGCAGGCAAACTAATCCAAATGGAGACTGCAGTCATTTCTGTTTCCCTGCACCATATTCACAACGGGTGTGCGGCTGCCCATACGGCATGAAACTGGAGGCCAATCAGCAGACGTGCGTGGACGATCCGTCCAATGAGCCGCCGACTCTCCAGTGTGGCTCACACTCTTTCTCTTGCGCTAATGGGAAGTGCGTTCCCCAAAGTTACCAGTGTGATGGTGCCGACGACTGTCACGACAACAGCGATGAGGCCAACTGCGGAGCCAACAGTAATCTCTTTCTGTTTTTTAACATTTCATGGCAATGTTAATACATTTGGGGGGTTGTGAATGTTGAGTAAAGCGCAGAATGCTGGCCTCCTTTTTCTCAACTTGGTATAAAAGTAAAGAAGATGATGTATTTATCGAAACAGCCTCTATGTTGGACCCCATCAATCATAAGATCCTATCAATTGGTCCCTGCAAAAAACAAAAACATTATTCAAAAGTAGTTCATAATTTTTTGCTCATTTATGCCTACTTTAAAACTCCTCTTCTGTATTAGGTATGTCTCTAACAATTGTTAAAACTTTAAATAGTGCTTATATTTTTTACATACTACAGTCATTGCCTGTAACTACTTTGTTGTTTTCCTTACTTTGGACAAAAAACGTGCGCTAAATGTGATGTGTAGATGTAAATATCATGGTTTAACGGTTAGGTTTTTCATTACAGATAACACATGCTCGCCCACTGCATTCACCTGTGCCAACCGGCGCTGTGTGCCCAGAAGCTGGCACTGCGACGGGCATAATGATTGTTTTGATGGCAGTGACGAGAGGGACTGTCCCACACGGACTCCTGGCACCTGCCCAGCAAATCAGTTCACCTGTGCCAACCATCTCTGCATCCCTATAACATGGTTGTGTGACACCGATAATGACTGTGAAGATGGATCAGATGAGAGGAACTGTGGTAATTGATTTATTTGTTATAGAAAGAGGATTTATATATATAGTATATAAATATATAAATTCAATAAAGTTGATAAATGCAAACAGAAAAACTGTTCACATACGTTTCTCATAGATAAAAAAATCATCAAATAGATTTCTTTATAATTAGCAAATGGATAGCTTTAGATTTTTTACAAAATGTATTTAACATATCAGGCATGTCCTATGCTCGATTCAAATGCTTGACTAAAAAAAATCTGATTTTAATAATGAACTCAAACTTTGCTTATCAAATACTTCTGATTTCACATCAAATGTGTAATTTACATAAATGTTATAGCTCTATACTCTTACTGTATGATTACAGTGACCCCAATTATTTTTATTTTATGTCTCCTAAGGTTTTAGGTTTTTTAAGTCTTAAATGAAGCAAAAAAAATTCTTCTTTTGCAAAAAAAAGTGTTAATGGATTTTTTTGTATGTTTTGTGTTATTCTGATTGGCAGAATCTATTGGCACCTGCTACCCAGGACAGTTCCAGTGCCCGGATCATCGCTGCATTGACCCCGATTATGTCTGTGATGGAGACAGGGATTGTGTAGATGGGGCAGATGAGCAGGGATGTGGTAAGTGTTAGATCATACAAATATTGCTAAGTACAATGTTCAGAAGTATTATTCATTAATTATTTATTATGTTTCTTGTTTTTTGGCAGTATACAACTGTTCAGCCTATGAATTTAAGTGTGCTAACGGACATCAGTGTGTGAACTCGTACTACCAGTGTGACGGAGTATTTGACTGTAATGATCGCTCAGATGAATCTGGTTGTCGTAAGTATAAACAAATATACATACATATTCTTTTATACAGCGGGGAAAAGAAGTATTTGACACATCAGCATTTTTATCAGTAAGGGGATTTCTAAGTGGGCTATTGACACAAAATTTCCACCAGATGTAGCCATCAAGCCAAATATTCATACAAAGAAATCAGAACATTTAAGTATACAAGTTGAGTCATAATAAATACAGTGGTATGACACAGGGAATAAATATTAGGGGTGAGCCGATCCGATATTCAGTATTGATATTAGTCCGATATATGCGAAAATGGCTGGATCGAATATGAAGTCGGGGAGTACAATCCGATAACAACATGGACCTTAACTGTCATGGTAACTTGGTGTAAAGCGTGACTTGCTGAGCAACAAAGTTGCACTTTATATTGTCCAAAGTTGCACCTTAAATTTCATTTTAAATTTTTGTGATGACTAATTACAAATGTTGCTACTAGTCTGTTTGAAACATTTAATTAAAAATGAAGCAGGATTATTGCACATTTCATTGAGTCTTCATCGAATCATTTGTTGCACAGTAAAACGTTTGAGTTCTGTAGCTCTTCACCTTGTTCTCTTCATGTGTTCAATACTTATTCCCTGTGTCATTTAAATGTATTTATTATGACTCAACTTGTATACTTAAATGTTCTGATTTCTTTGCATGAATTCAATATTTGGCTTGATGGTTACATCTGGTGGAAAATTTGTGTCAATAGCCCACTTAGAAATCCCATTACTGATAAAATGCTGATGTGTCAAATACTTATTTTACCCACTGTATACATGCATATGAAATTACCTGCAAGCTAATACATATCTGCAGTCAGGGTAAATCTCAGATAGCATGCTCAATTCTTGTTTCACCTTAAATGTACATATATAAGGACTTTGTTTTACAGAAAAATAAAAAAAATATAATAACTTTATTTAACAGTTTTGAGATACAGTACAAACATGAAAAAGCTAGTTTTTCCTCCCACCCAAAAATTATTTGTGGGGTATTTTGAGCTGAAACTTCCCAGACACATTCTGGACACATCTGAGACTCATATCATCTTGTTAAAATAAGCATAATGGGTAAAGTTTTTTTACACTGTGTATGGTTATGTTTGCTTACTTCGAAAACCAATTTCCCCACAAAGGATTAATAAAGTGTCTGTCTGAGGCACATTTTGTTAAACACAAATTGTACATCTCAGAAAATGTTTTTAATCTGTGATTATCTTTGACTCTTCCAGCGACCAGACCCCCAGGCATGTGTCACCACGATAGTGAGTTTCAGTGCCAGTCAGATGGGAACTGTATTCCCTCCAACTGGGAATGTGACGGGCATCCGGACTGCGAAGATGGTTCGGACGAGCATCACGCGTGCCCGCCGCGAACGTGCCCCACCTCGCAGTTCCGTTGTGATAACGGAAACTGTATTTTCCGCGGCTGGATATGTGACGGCGATAACGACTGTCGTGACGGGAGCGATGAGCGTGACTGTCCCACGCCTCCCTTTCGCTGTCCCAGCTGGCAGTGGCAGTGCCCTGGGCACAGCATATGTGTTAACCTCAGTAGGGTGTGCGACAACACCCCAGACTGTCCCAATGAGGCGGATGAATCCCCTCTCTGCAGTAAGTCTGGGCTTCTTTGTTGATTTAAAGCAACATGTTGAGATATCACACAAATTAATGTGTGGTTATTCTTTATAATTAACATAATGGCTTTGTTGCAAATTCTGGTGAACTGAAGGCATTAAAACGGCAAAAGCTGTTTACAAGGGTAGGCAATATGATAATTTTGCCCACATTAGATTTGTATGTATTATGATTTTAAAAGATGGGTATATATGTGTGCCATAAACAGCAGGAAAGCTTACTAGACTTTCATAACAAAGCCACTGTGTTTTTCTAGAAATAATTAAGAATGTTTGTTGTTTATCGGATAATATGATTGTTTCATGTTAATTGTTTGAAATTAAGTGCAACAAAATGTTCTCAATCCGAGGAACCTTTTAAATTATCCTTAATGCTGTTGATGAAAAGTATTGAAATCAGGATTCATTGCTTAAATGGAAATCTCTCATTTTTTTGCATTGCAACTAAATTGAAACTAAATTAAGTTCAGGCAATTGATTCAAATGTGGTTGAAATTCTGTGCATCAAATCATGCATGTCTAATCTGGAAAATAACATTGAAGTGATCTGTGATTTTCCTTCCATGTTGCCCTCCCCGCTCACAGATGAACCTTTACCAGGTAGGCTAAATCCCTAATTACCCACAATCCTCTGCATGTAGCATCTAATCTATTCCAGCCTCTGTCTAGCGATACTCACTAACTGTGTTTTTTATATTTAAGTATGGTAACGCTGTCTGTGCTAAGCATAAAAAGACCCTTACAGATGTAGTATTTCTTTTAAATATGTTATATATTTTACTTTACAGAACTAATTAACATACTAATTCAAGAAATACAGATTTAATAGGCATTAGGGCAGGGCAATATACTGAATAAATTTGACCCTGTCTGTGAAATCCAGGTTAATGTCTCAAAATGTAATTATGAGATTTGGAGCATCAAAGTTTGATTTCACATTCATAGTTTACATAATGTAGAACGATTTAAAATGAAAAAGTAAATCTTAGCTAAACTTTAGCTAAATTTTCACATGCAGGGTCACATAAAGTATTTTAAATATTTTAGAAAGTATTAGTTTTTGAATATTGTATGTGTTTTTATTTGCCGTTTGTGACCCTGGACCACAAAGTTGCACGGGTATATTTGTGTCGATAGCCAACAATACATTTATTTATTTTCAACAATTTACGACAATTTTTATTTTCAGTTTTTATGCCAAAAATCATTAGGATGTGTTGCTAAGGACTTCATTTGGGCAACTTTAAAGACAATTTTCAAATATTGTCCTATCTTAACAAACCATATACATCAGTGGAAAGCATATTTATTCAACTTTCAGATGGTCCCTAAATCTCAATTTCGAAAAATTGAGCCATATGACTGGTTTTGTGGTCCAGGGTAACATTTAACTGATGGGTTATATTGTCAATTAAGAGAAAACATTTCTCTGCCAATGACGCTTTCCTGGCAAGTTTTTAAGGTACACTGGAAAAAATAATAATTTCTTACTTAGTATTTTTGTCTTGTTATCAGTAAAAAAAATTATGATGTATTTTCTTAATGAGCAATATGACCTAGGAAAATAAGTCTAGTTTTTAAACAAAAAATATAAACTTTAAGTAAACTAGTGCTTAAAACAAGCTATAAAATCTGACAATGTAATAAAAAAATTGTTCTTGAAATAAGTTTTATTATTAATTATTATTATCATTATTATTAACTTTTTCATAAACACTTAATTCAAGAAAAATTTTCTTATTCCATTTGCAGATTTTTTGCTTGTTTTAAGCACAAATTCGCTTAAATTTTAAATTTTTTGTCTAAAACATCATCAAGAAAATACATCTTAATTTAAGAATTTTTAGATATTTTTACTGAAAACAAGACAAAAATACTAAGTAAGAATTAAGATGCTTTTTCTTCATGAGCAAAACGACCCAAGAAAATAAGTCTAGTTTATAGACAAAAAAACTCAAATTTAGGTGATTTTGTGCATAAAACAAGCAAAAAAAAAAATCTGCCAATGGGGTAAGCTAATTTTTCTTGAATTTAGTGTTTAAGAAAAAGGTTCAAGATTTTGTGTTTACCCAATTGGCAGATTTTTTGCTTGTTTTATAATAATAATAATAATAGCTTAGACTTATATAGCGCCTTTCATAGTACCCAAGGTCGCTTAACAAAAGGGGAGGGGGGAGTTAGGGGACAAAGGAGGTAGTACAAAGAAATGTTTTGAGGTGCTTTTTGAACACTAGCAGGGACGGGGCAGAGCGGACATGAGGTGGTAGACTGTTCCAGAGTCTGGGAGCATTGGCAGAGAAAGCCCTGTCCCCAAAGGTCCGCAGTCTGGTGCGTGGAGTAGCCAGCAGGTCCTTGTCAGAGGACCGCAGGTCTCGTGACTGAGTGTAGGGATGAAGTAGATCTGTGAGGTACTGTGGAGAGAGTCCATGGAGAGATTTGTAAGTTAGCAGAAGGATCTTGTAGGTGATTCGTGACTTAACTGGCAACCAATGGAGCTGTTTGAGGATGGGAGTGATATGCTGCCATGGCTTTGTGTGGGTTAAAACCCTGGCAGCTGAGTTCTGGACATACTGAAGTCTGCTAAGGGCCTTGGTGGACAGTCCAGAGAGGACACCATTACAGTAGTCCAGGCGGGAGGTGATGAAGGCATGGATGAGTGTCTCAGTTACTGAGTGTGTGAGTGAAGACCGGAGTCGTGAGATGTTTTTGAGGTGGTAAAAGGCGGACTTAGTAACATTGTTGATGTGAGCCCGAAAAGAGAGGGTGGAGTCCAGGATAACACCCAGATTACGCACCTCAGGAGATGGGGAAATAGAGCAGCCATCAACAACCAGGGCCAGGTCTCCAATTTTCCTGAGCAGGGATGGAGGGGCCACCACCATGAACTCTGTCTTATTACTGTTGAGTTTGAGTAGGTTAGTGGTCATCCATGATTTGAGTTCCTGCACAAAATCACTTAAATTTGATATTTTTGCTCTTGGGACTGGGCTCGTTTTCTTGGGTCGTTTTGCTCATCAGGAAAAGGCATCTTGATTTGATTTTTTTTGGATATTTTTACTGAAAACAAGACACATATACTAAGATTTTCTTTCTTGAAAATCATTTTTGGAAGTGAAAAAACTATTTATAAAAACTGATGCAAAAACTAATTTAATTCTTTTTAAACTCTGTGTATGTATTGATAATCGCTCTGAATCTGATCTCTATCAAAATTTAGTATTTTTGAAGAAACCTACCCATATTTAAGAGGTTATAAATAGAGATAAATGAAGATAGGATAAATCTTTTCCCCCGTTTTGTTTGTTTGTTTTAAAGCAGATAGTCTGTTCTTTCATTTTTATATATTTGTATCTTTATATATTTATAGAAACTTGTTTCCTTGAAGGCATTTTTTGAAATTTTTGTGAGAATTAGAAAAAATGCTGGCGGGCAACTTTTTTATTAAAGGCTGGCGTGGAATGAGTTACGTTTTCAAATAACTTTTGTATGAGAAGGCTAAAAAACACCCCAATGATTTATAGCTGTCATCCAGTCCTATTAGCATCGTGCTCAGCATGTTCCCAAAATGCCATCTATCTCCTCATACAAGCTTGTCATATGATCTTTTCATTGATGTTTCATTTCAGCCTTTATGTCTTCTCACAGATCAAGAGAGCTGCTCTGATAACAATGCAGGCTGCACTCATGGCTGTATCCAGGGCCCTTTTGGGGCCCAGTGCACGTGTCCTATGGGCTACCAGCTGAGTAATGACTCAAAAACATGCGAGGACATTGATGAGTGCCATCCTCCAGGTGTGTGCAGTCAGCACTGCTTCAATGAAAGAGGCTCTTTTCGTTGCCATTGTCAGGATGGATACACACTAGAGACCGATGGACGGACCTGCAAGGCTTCAGGTACCCAAATCCCAAAATACTGCAATAGTGTTATATTAACAATGCGCTAATCTAAAAAAAATAGAATTCAGTTTTGCGATGGGTCAATCTGATCATGTTAAAAAGACAGATATTAGTGGAGTGAAGCCGTGCCTGGTCTCAGGGGCCAACCGGACCCCTCAGCTGGGTCGAGGGAAGCCTCTCGGATTACAACAGATAAGACAAATAACATACATGTCAGTCACAAACTTTCTTATAATGGCAATTAGGGTTGTATTCACCAGACAAAGATTTGTTTATGAGCTCTGTGACTGACAAGAACCCATTTCCTCAAGATAACCTGTCGAAAAATGTTGTCATCTGATATACCTTTCCTTCTTTCTGAATGTTGCTTTTCAACAGGACTCTCTTTGATCAGTCTGTCAGGCTGTTTCAGATATGTCTCACATAGTTTTATAACTAAGAGCTGAAACATGAAGAAAGTTTGGGGCTCATTTCTGGGGCTGACCTCAATATATTAATTTAATCATAATTGTTTGAGATAACTGCGCTCCTATTAGATGCAACTCTAAAGATGAATTGCTTATGTGATACGTTTTAAAATACTTGCTATGAATACATATATTTTTAGGATTTGTATATTAAAGGCAGGAGGCACAATCTCTGAAATTTAGTTTAGTAGACACGCCCCTAACTGCTGATTGGCTACAAGTGTGTTTTGGTAGTCGGCCCGACTCCCTTTTCCAAAGCGTTTTTTAGAAATCGTGCATCCCGCCTCTAAAGGTTTTAATTAATAATAATATTTATGTTAATATATAATTATTTTCAAATCCAGAATCTCGAGAGGTCTTGCTCTTAGTGGCCAGTCGTAACCAGATCATATCAGATAACATCATCTCTCAGCCAAACATCATTCGGTCTCTGGTTCGAGATGGTCGTAACATCGTGGCCGTGGATTTTGACTCGGTCACGGATCGTGTTTATTGGTCAGACACCACCCAGGACAGAATATGGAGCGCTCATAAAAATGGAAGTGACCGCACCGTGGTGAGTGTCCCAAATCATTCGTCAACATGAAATACAACACGTTTGCTGTCTTAGTGCACGGACAGTCCTTGTCTTTGTGAATTATCCATTGCTGCATATTATTCTAAAGGACAAAAATGTCATCTTTTGTCAAAATGTAATTGCTACGCTGCAAAAAATGACTTTCTAACTTTGTTTTTTGTCTTGTTTTCAGTACAAATATCTAAAAATTCTTAAAAGGACACTTCACTTTAAAAAAAAAATGCTCCCCTAGAGTTAAACATTTGATTTTTACCATTTTGGAATCCATTCAGCTGATCTTTGGGTCTGGCGCTAGAACTTTTAGCATAGCTTAGCATAATCCATTGAATCTAATTAGACCATTAGCATTGCCCTCAAAAATAACCAAAGAGTTTTGATATTTTTCCTATTTAAAACTTGACTCTTCTGTAGTTACATTGTGTAGTAAGACTGACGGACAATTAATAGTTTTGATTTTCTAGGCTGATATGATACTCTCATTCTGGCGTAATAATCAAGGACTTTGCTGCTGTAATATGGCTGCAGGAGGCGCAATGATTTTACGCAGCAGCCGAAAATAGTCCCCTTAGTAACTTTCAATGGCAGGGGACTGTTTACCATTTTAGCCATATTGACCTAAAAAATCACAACTTTACATTTTTTGTCGTTCTTAGTACACGATGTAACTACAAAAGAGTTAAATTTTAAATGGTAAAAATATCGAAACTCTGGTTATTTATGAGCAAGACGCTAATGGTCTAATCAGATTCAGTGAATTATGCTATGCTATGCTAAAAGTGCTACCGCCAGACCCGAAGATCGGCTAAATGTATTCCAAAACGGTAAAAATCAAATGTTTAAATCTAGGGGAGCTGAAAAATGAGTATATTTTCAAAAAAAGTGGAGTGTTTCTTTAAATTATTTTCTTGATGAGCAAAATGACCTAAGAAAATAAGTCTAGTTTTCAGACAAAAACATAACATTTAAGTTAATTTGTGCTTAAAACAAGCAAATAAATCTGCCAATGGGTTAAGAAAAAAATATTGAAATTTGTATTAATTACTTAATTTAAGAAAAATTGAAGAAACATTTTCTTACCCCATTGGCAGATTTTTTTTGCTTGTTTTAAGCACAAATTCACTTAATTTGTATATTTTTTGTCTAAAAACTAGACTTATTTTCTTAGGTCATTTTGCTCATCAAGGAAATGTATCTTGATGTAAGAAATTTTTAGATATTTGTACTGAAAACCAGACAAAAATACTCAGATAGAAAGTAATCTTTTGGTTTGTGAAACAATGTGATGTAACTTTTTTTCTTCCTCATTACTCTTCCTCATTCTTTTTTATAAAATGTATTTTGTCTTTCCCTCCAAAAAAAACAACAACATTTAAATCATCAAGCTTACTTTAAGTAATTCTTCATATTTCTTCTTGTTTCCTTATATAATTTTTTTCTTTGACAATACCCTCCACCTTCTAGGCCTTTTGGTTAAGATCAAGTGTAATATTGCATTTATCTATTTTGGTATATATCTCAAACTTTACAATAAATAAAATTAACCTACACCATTGACTTTTTATCGCAAAAAAAGTTTTATGACATTTTATAAAATACATTCATTTATCATGAATTCTGTGTAATTAAACCTAAAAAATAATAAGCCAACTAACCAACAGCACTACTATGTATAATTTTATGTTTTGTTTAATTAAATTATTACATTTTAAAACTGTTTTTGTCATAAATGTTCTTTCGAGGGCCCGCAAAAAAATGCACTGTACACAAGGGGGGCCGCATGCTGAAAAAGTTTGTGAACCATTGAACTAAACCATTTGCGCATTTTTGCGTCCAAGCCTTGAGATTTGCTGTCGAGACCCGCGCACACAAAACTTATCAAACAGCACATGAGTGCATTCACATTTAAATCTTTTTTGCGTCGTCTTCTGCTTGATTATTTAAATTGCCATGGTCTAAAACATGTGCAAATAATAAACTTTTCACAAACAATTCACCTACACTATTTCCTGTTAAATATACAGTTTTACCCTACACTGCAAAAAATTATTTTCAAGAAAAAAACATTCTTAGTATTTTTCTCTTAGCAGATTTTCTTTGTTTGTTTGCACTAATTTTTAGATATTTTTACTAAAAACAAGACAAAAATACTAAGAATTTTTTTTGCAGTGTAGCTGTCCAGATTACAGAAGTGAAAGTGTCATGCTGACTATAAACCCTGTATGTTCGTCAATGTCACAAACGCTTTTTTGTTTGTGCATAAACTTTTTTTTTTCCCCATTATCATCCCAAACATTTCTTTCATCTGCCAGATTTTTGACAGTGGAGTCACAGTCACCGAAAGTCTCGCTGTTGACTGGGTTGGCAGAAACCTTTACTGGACAGACTACGTGTTGGAGACCGTAGAGGTGTCCAAACTGGACGGATCCCACAGGACAGTGTTGATTAGTGAGAATGTGACCAATCCCAGAGGTCTCGTACTGGACCCTAGAAATAAGTAAGAACAGTGTTTCAGAGTTTGTGTGCCACAGATTAATACTATGTAAAGAGTAAACTTGTCTCTTAATATCTAATGCCCCTTACTCATACTCAGTGATGTTTATATACAAAACATGGATGTGTTGTTCGTCGTGGTGGTGGGCTGCCAAAAATTTGATTACATATTAAACATAATCCTTAGACTAAACTAATCTGCATTAATATTTCAGCACACATCTGATGTTTTGGACAGACTGGGGAAGAAATCCTCGTATTGAAAGGGCCAGTATGGATGGAAAGTTAAGAACCACGATTATCAGCGACAAACTTTATTGGCCCAATGGCCTAACTATTGACTATCCCAACAACATGCTTTACTTTGCTGATGCTTACCTGGACTTCATTGATTACTGCGATTATGACGGAAAGAACCGGAAACAAGTGCTGGCCAGTGATTTGGTGAGACAGTTTTATACTTTTATTGTCTTACAGTTGGGCTGTATTTTACTAGGCCATCATAAATGTTTTTTTTAAAGGGCACTTATTATGACCTTTTTGCAAGATGTAATATAAGTCTCAGGTGTGCCCAGAATATCTGTGTGAAGTTTCAGCTCAAAATACCCCACAGATAATTTATCATAGCATGTCCACAATGCCCCTATTTAGGTGGGAGCAAAAACGCGTTGTTTTAATGTCTGTACCTTTAAATGCAAATGAGCTACAGATCATCACTTCATTACATACAGACAGTGAACACTTTTAGTTAAAATAGATCTGATTAATACAGTCTGAGACAATACTGTCTAGTAGACAGAGTACAACTCGCTGAGGGTAAAACTATGGTAATGCAGGACTGTAAGTGGGCGGGGCTTTATCAATGTGACCTCACATTGATAAGACAATCAAAACAGCATGTCTAAAGAGACTGCTTTGGTTTAATGGGGATTAAAAAACAAGGAGCGGGTAAATTATTTCATCGTAGCGTGGTTGTGCTCACATACTGCCAACACACATTATGTCCAAACTCCTTGTAAAAGTGGATTTTGCATAACAGGTGCCCTTTAAAATATGTGACCCTGGACCACAAAACCAGTCACAATTATAATATAATATAATTGGGTATATATAGTATTATAGTAATAGCCAACAATACATTGTATTGGGTCAAAATAATTTTTTAATGCCAAAAATCATTAGAATACTTAGTAAGATTATGTTCCATGAAGATATTTTGTATATTTTGTAAAAAAAAAATAAGTGTATGCAGTGCTAAGGACTTCATGTGGACAACTTTAAAGGCGATTTTCTCAAAATTTAGATTTTTTTTTGCACTCTCTGATTCCAGATTTTTAAATATTGTCCTATCCTGACAAACCATACACCAATAGCTTATTTATTTAGCTTTAAGATGATTGAAAAATTGACCCTTATGACTGGTTTTGTGGTCCAGGGTCACATATGCAAATAAATAATATATGCAAATGTTTATTTTTTAAATGTATACACATGTAAATTAAACACCTCTTGTTTTTAAATGAAAAGGTACTGCAACATCCCCACGCAATTACGATTTTTGAGGATTTTGTGTATTGGACCGACAGATACATCAACCGCGTGATCCGGGCCAACAAGTGGCACGGACAGAACCAGACGGTTATGCTGTACAATCTGCCCCAGCCCATGGGCCTGGTGGCAGTTCACCCTGTCAGACAGCCTACAGGTACAAAACAAGAATTTACAGTCATTCCAGTTCATTTAGGGCTCAACGCTACACTGCAAAAAATGATTTTCAAGGAAACAAATTTCTTAGTATTTTTGTTTTCAGTAAAAATATCTAAAAAGTCTTAAATTAAGATGCTTTTTCTTGATGAGCAAAATGACCTAAGAAAATAAGTGTAGTTTTTAGACCAAATATATCAAATTTAAGTGATTTTTGTGCATAAAAAAGCAAAAAAAATCTGCCAGTGGGGTAAGCAAATTTTTCTTTAATTTTTCTTGAATTAAGTGTTTAAGAAAAATGTTCAAGATATTTTTGATTACCCCATTGGCAGATTGTTTTGCTTGTTTTACGCACAAAATAATTTAAATTTGATATTTTTGGTTTAAAAACTGGACTTATTTTCTTGGGTCGTTTTGCTCATCAAGAAAAAGTATCTCAATCCAAATTTTTTTAGAAATTTTTACTGAAAACAAGACAGAAATACCAAGAACATTTTTTCTTGAAAATCATTTTTTGCAGTGTATATCTGTAAGAAACATTAAATAATAAAAATGTGTCACATTCTTCTGTTATTTTTGCAGGTTATAATCCTTGTGACCCTCATCTGAGCCCCTGTACTCATATCTGTCTTCTGTCAGCGATTGGTCCGAGGTTTTATTCTTGTGCTTGCCCATCTGGATGGACCCTCGCCGCTGACCTATTCACCTGTGTTAGAGGTAAAACATACACCTGCTTGCACAAAATCACTTCATTATTTCTGCTTTTATTGTTTTTAAAGGACAAGTTGGGTATTTTACACTTAAAGCCCTGCTTTCAGATTGTTTATGATGAAATAGAACGGTTTTGACTGAAATTTCGACATATGCGGCTGCCCCGAGAATTTTTGGGTGTTTGTGTTTCAGCTCCTACCTTTACAATGGGTTTAATGGTGCACTGGAACAATCCTTCCTAAAATGCATTAAACTTTCGTTTACAAAGACGTGAAACTCAGCGAGTGGTCAGGGGTGTTCACTAATATGCTCACACAAAAATCGCTGCAAAAGACGCATTCCAACAGGTTTATCTTAGTTTTTGCCAACTCCATTGACTTGTATTAGATGTGCTGTGAGGTACGGTATTACTCCGCGCCGGGAACTTTGTTTCTATTCTTGCAATTGGCAATGGACGGATTAGCGCCACCAACTGGTCTGGAGTGTCTATTATTCAAGCTCTAAGCGGAAGAATATACGGGTGTGAGGCGTTTGGAAAAATAGGTCCACAAGTTTACAAAGAATGCTAAAAAACCTGTTAGAAAGCATCTTTTGCAGCGATTTTTGTGTGAGCATATCAGTGAACACCCCTGACCACTCGCTGAGTTTTTGTAAACAAAAGTTTAATGCATTTTAGGAAGGATTGTTTCGGTGCACCTATACAGCCATTGTAGAGGTGGGAGGTAAAACAACCAACACCCGAAAATTATCGGGCCAGCATCATATGTCCAAATTTCAATCAAAACCGTTCTATTTCATCATAAACAATCTGAAAACAGGACTTTAAGTGTAAAATACCGAACTTGTCCTTTAAGTATGCTACTCTCCATTTTAAAAAGAAACACATCTATGTCTTAAATGCTGGCTTTTCTGTTTAATCTGCTTTTCATTCAATGACTGTAGCAGGCACTTGTTAAACTGGATATAGATTTCAATGGAATGAAACCTATTTTCAATTTAAGCTCCATTTAAAGACACACTTTTACTATTATAAAGGGCCTGACAGTTTCATCTGAAAGCTCTCTTAAGAAGTTCTTAACATTCACTTGAGAGCAAACGCTCAGCCCCGCTCAGCTTTCAGTCTTTGTTAGCAACGTCAAGTGCATTCTTCCATGAGACTAGAACAATTAATCCAGACACACAGCGGGCCAATAGGCTGTTTATCTCTCACTGAGCAGTGGCGGCTCGTCGTGACTGCTCTTCCGAGGGGGCGCAAATTCAAAATATGTGTTCGGAGCAGGGCTTTGAACTAGATTTTTTTCCCAATTGGTAACGTTTCTGGTTTCTGGTTCAACCCTAAAATTGACGTTCCTGAACCGGTTAGAACAAAAAAATTAAGTTCCCGAACCAGCTAATAACGTTCCATGTCAGCTGTGGGACATACAAATAAGTAGGCTGATCATTAGGACATTAAACTTAAATTATTGGTCTACATAATTTTTCTTTAGTCTCTTCATCAAACATTATAAAAGGCTACATTATGTAAGCGGCATAACTGTAATTCTGACATGTCTACATTTGTTTCAACATTATACATGAATTAAGGACAATTTCTGCCATGTCGTTTATTGGCAAACAACTTTAACAAATGTTTTTATTAGAAAAAGAATATTGTGGTATTTTGAGATCATTTTGTTTGTATGTGTCCTGTCAAGAACAGAAAGATTGTTTGCTTGCTTTTTGAAACGCATCTTTCCGTGTATGCACTTTTGAGTGCACTTAAACACGCGCACATACACACACAGACAGAGGACAAATTTCAAAAAGCGCTTCGGGAAGAAGATGCAGCATAAACAGTCGCTCCACATGTGAAAATAACATTGTTTTTCAGTGCTTTGTTCTCTAAATGTATTTTAATGGACTACATGCACTGCAAAAAATTACTTTCTTACTTAGTATTTTTGTCTTGTTTTCAGTAGAAATATCTAAAAATTCTTAAATTAAGATGCTTTTTCTTGATGAGCAAAATGACCTAAGAAAATAATTCTAGTTTTAAGGCAAATAATATACAATTTAAGTGAAATTGTCCTTAAAACAAGCAAAAATATATGCCAATGGGGTGAGAAAAAAATTGTGAAGTAAGATTTCGTTTTTCTTAAACACCTAATTCAAGTAAAATTTTCTTACCCCATTGGCAGATATTTTTGCTTGTTTTAAGCACAAATTCACTTAAATTGTATATTTTTTGTCTAAAAACTAGTATTATTTTCTTAGGTCATTTTGCTCATTGAGAAAATACATCTTGATTTAAGAATTTGTAGATATTTCTACTGAAAACAAGACAAATATACTAAGTAAGAAAGTAATTTTTTGCAGTGTGAGACACAGTTGCCCAACTTTCTTTCAAATTTATACATCAAGAGTTTTAATCTTTGAAGGGCATAGGGATAATCACGTTTGACTGGAGTTGGATCGGACACATTCAACCATGTGGAATAAAAATTGTAAAATACCGAAATAGCTCACTTTAGCGCCTTTTTGCGAATAATTTTGTTTAAAATCACTTAAGTGTTAACATTTGCAAGCCTTTGAAACACATGCAAATTATCAACTTCACCCTATTTAAATTTGCCCAGTAATCTGCGAACCGCATGCGAGACGAACTGTGGGTCGTGATATGTACGGATCACTGATCAACTGCGATCCGTTACACCACTAATTAGTATTAAAAAAAACAAACATCTTGAGATATTTGGTAACCTACAATATTTCCCTTTTATGATTGAGCATTAGAGACTTGGGCTTGAGTAGGCTACTTGCTGATGGCAAGCTTCGCATTTCTCCGATGAGTCAGCGACGACCGACTTCACAGAGTCATATTGCACAGAAATCTTGTCAAAGAATGAAAGAGAGACGCTCACTTTCACAAAATACACGCAAGACACTCCCTTAACATTAAACTCTGATTACGCCTGAGATTATGCGAGTATCCGTCTAATGTGAGCGTCTCTTTTATCATAAACCCTTTAAACGCGTCTGCAGCAGACACTTATTTTGCCAAGACACGTGATGCACATAGGATTACTCGACGCGCAGAACACATATTTGGAAAATATGAACCGCACATGAAGCCACTGTCATTGAGATACTGGTGTTTTTCTTAAGGGAAATTTTCAACATCTACCTGTGGTTTTTATCCTCGGTGTTAACTGGCCTTAAAGGATTAGTCCATTTACTTAAAAGAAAAATCCAGAAAATTTACTCACCACCATGTCATCCAAAATGTTGATGTCTTTCTTTGTTCAGTCGAGAAGAAATTATGTTTTTTGAGGAAAACATTGCAGAATTTTTCTAATTTTAATGGACTTTAATAGAGCCCAACATTCAATACTCAACTCAACACTTAACAGTTTTCAACGGAGTTTCAAAGGTCTATACACAATCCCAAACGAGGCATTAGGGTCTTTTTTAGCAAAACGATTGTTATTTTTGACAATAAAAATAATGAATATACACTTTTAAAGCACAACTTCTCGTCATGTAGATCCGGTCGTGATGCGCCAGCGTGACCCCACGCAATACGTCATGAAGTCAAGAGGTCACAGAGGACGAACGCGAAACTCCGCCCCAGTGTTTACAAGTGTGTTGAAAGAGGACCGTTCCTACGTTGTTGTATGTCAACTGATACTAATTAATGTCTTAGTGTCAGTTTATTGTTTACAATGGTCCGCAAATGTGCGTTTTATATATGTAACACGTGACCTCCCTACGTCACTACGCATTTACGTTAGGTCGCGCTGGACCAGACCTTGACGAAAAGTTTTGGTTTAAAAGTATATATATATATATTTTTTTTCTTGTCAAAAATAACAATCGTTTCGTTAGATAAGACCCTTATGCCTTGTTTGGGATTGTTTATAGTCCTTTGAAACTCCGTTGACAAAAACTGTTAAGTGTTAAGTTAAGTATTAAATGTTGGGCTCTATTAAAGTCCATTAAAATTAGAAAATCCTGCAATGTTTTCCTCAAAAAACATAATTTCTTCTGGACTGAACAAAGAAAGACATCAACATTTTGGATGACATGGTGGTGAGTAAATTATCTGGATTTTTCTTTTAAGAAAATGGAATATTCCTTTAAGTGATACTTAAGATCTTTACACACTGAAGTATGAAATTTTCATTTGCGTTTTTTTCGCAAAAAAAAGTAATACAAAACGATACAACTATTCACTGCAAATGGATAAATCACATTAGCAATAAGCTATTGTTTAGTTAACTTGAGCACAATACTGTATAATCTTTCATACACCCTTCCCAGACAGCAGACCGGACCTGCTGACTTCGGAGTCGTCTGCTGTCTGGATTTAATTTTAAATCAGAACCTATACCATCCTGTTTTCCAAGCTGTTCTGTAATTATCTGCCACAATCTGTTTTTATGTTTTGTCTCTGTATTCTGCATTTTGTTTGTCATTCTGGATTTTGGTGTTCACTTGTAAAGTGGCTCTGTACTGTCAAAACATCTCTCAAAATGCTTGCTACGAATGCGAAAAATGTGATACTTTTTACGAAACTTGCATGCTTTGACTCTATAATAATGTTCATGAGAAACACATGGGCTGTGTATAATATATGGTTGATGATTGTGCAGTTGAGGATCCATTTCTGGTTGTGGTGAGAGACAGCATCATCTACGGTATCCCACTAAATCCCAATGACAAGAGCAGTGACGCCATGGTACCGGTCGCCGGGCTGCATAATGGATATGATGTTGACTTTGATGATGCTGAGCAGATGATCTATTGGGTGGAACATCCAGTAAATAATCAACACACACACCTCTCTTATTATCATCTGTTTAAATAAAAATGTTATAAAGTAAAGTGATTTATTTGAATAAAGCTTGCTGCCTCTTAAATTGAATTGAGATTTTAAGAGTGCACTCTTCTTTTTCACAGGGTGAAATTCATCGGGTCAAATCAGATGGTACTAACCGAACTGAGTTTGCGCCGGCAGCCATCTTGGGTTCTCCGGTCGGTCTGGCTCTGGACTGGATGACACACAACCTGTACTACTCCAACCCTTCCTCACAGGCTATAGAGGTCAGGAAAACTTCAAATTTAACCGTGCTTTTATTTGTAGTACTTTTGAAAGTGCTCCTGCATAGCTCAGTGGTAGAGTATTGCGTTAGCAATTCAAAAGGTCAGGGGTTTGAACCCAGGAAACACACATACTGATAAAAAAAGTAAAGCTTGTAATGCACTGTAAGTCACTTTGGATAAAAAAGTCTGCCAAATGCATAAATGCAAATGAAATAGCTTGACCACCCCCATTTCTCATCAGTGTCAGTGATAGGCCCCGCCCACAATTGCTGACATCACGCAGTGTTTGGGCAGATTTCTATCATTTAGGACATTTAATCTCAGTAAATACACATAGGTTGCCTTTGTGTAGACATAAAATATAAAAAGACTATGTTTGGCACTTTGATTTGGCTTGTATGCAGAGTAAAATCTCTTTGTAATAAGGCTGCATGATAATGTGATTTATGATTTGTGATACGATAATACTTAAGTTGTAAAGTTAATTAATTGAAATTATATTTAATTAAACTGAAAATAATCTTTACCAGTGGCAGCTGGTGACTTCTTTTTCGAGGGCGCACAATGCGAAGTTCGTCACAACGCGTGGTTCGTAATTTCAAAATATTTGCATCACGTGTCTTGTCAAAATAAGTGCCTGCTGCAGACGCGTCTAAAGGGTTTATGATAAAAGAGACGCTCGCGTTTGCCAGATACTCACATAATCTCATGCGTAATCAGAGTTTACTGTTAAGGGAGTGTCTTGCGTGTATTTTGTGAACGTGAGCGTCTCTTTTGTCATGGACGATTTTGACGCGTGTGCGGCAGGCACTTGTTTTGGCAGGACATGTGATGCACATGGTTCACGTGATGCAACACACACATATTTTGAAAACACGAGCAACACGCATGACACTCCGAACACTTATTTTGAATTTGCGCCCCTCGGATGAGCGATCACAAGCCGCCACTGATCTTTATACAATCTGCATACATGGGTGATTCTCACGAAAACTTGGTTTTAAAAATGTCAAGCATGAAAATGTAAAAATTGCTTAAATTTACTTTTTTTCCCACCAGACATTGAAAAACAAAGTCTGGAGTAAATGGGAACATTAATTTAAAAACTTTTACTTATCATTTAACACTTTTTGTAACATCATTTAAAAAAATAGTCCTAAAAAATCTCATTACCGCAACAGTCAGAAAACATCAACACTGACATATTTTCAAAATGACATGACAAACCTGAAAGAACATAATTTGGAGATTCTGCACATGCATTTAAAATCAAAGTATTATGCTTCTATTAATTAAATTAACATTTAATAAGCATCTGTTGCGGTAATGATAATCAAAATGTCGTGCAAGCATTCTGACAAATATTTCAAATTAACTGTAAAAAAATGATCTTACCTGGTAGCCATCTTGAAGTAACTGGTCCATGTGCTTGGTCACTCAAAATCAAACTTTATTAAAATTCTGTATGTGTGCTTAAACTGTTCTCAAAAAGTGTTGCGGAGGATGAGAACATCAGACATGGACACATCATTTTCCTAATTTTTCTTCATTATTATTATACATGAATATTCAGTAAATATTTTTTCTGTCATCTAAAGTAATCTAGCAAAACATCCATTTATTTTTTTTCTTAATATTTTTGTGTTAATTTGATTAAATTACAACATAACGCATATTCAAACACAGCCGGACACATTGCGGTAATGAAAATTTCAGCAGAAAATGAGATAAAATGTACAATTATAAATTCTTATGTTGAAATCACACATTGTGCAAGGTAGAACACAGTATTGTGTTAATTCTGATGCTTTTTAATATTACTATATTACACATTTTAAAGCTAAAATCATTAGTGCCATGGTGTTTCAATGGTTTCGTGAGAATCACCCACATGTTTCACAAGATTAATAAAAAAGCATTAATCTCCCTGTCTCACCAGTCTCTTCACTGTCTGCATTGACCTAAAACTTTGATTATATATAACTTTTGAAGTATTGAAATCATTCAGTTATTGCGTAATATTGCAATGTAGCTACATGGTGTGATTTCTGTATATTGTGTGTCCCTGCTCTTCAATATAATTGGCTTTTAAAGCAGTAAGATGTGCTGTGTCAGTGTCTCGTATCTTGTGTAAGAAACCAGGAAGGTCTTGTTTTCAGCATATGTTACAGACAATGGGAAGATAAAAATATGATCACTAAAAATATGACTTTTTTGTCTGATGTGTCTGTTTTAGGTTCTGAAGTTAAAAGGAGATTTTCAATATAGAAAAACTCTCATCACTAACAACGGCTCACCTACAGGAGCGGGATATCCGATTGGCATTGCAGTGGATCCAGCACGTGGGTAAGTCCAAGTGGACACAGAGATAAGCTCTTGTGATGGCATTATGACTCGTCCCTTAAATAATAAAAACAAAAATAACCCAAAATCTTTAATCAATTGCGTGGTCACGGACAGGTGCATAAAATAAAATGGGTAGAGAAGTTGATCCCATAAGCTTGTGTTTTTGTAAATGTACTTGAAATGTCGAATGAATTGTTTTTTTTTACTTCCTCACTAATTATGTTCATGAATATAGGGAAACAAAGATATCCAGATAAAGCTGTATTATAGTGTAAACACATAAACGCAGTACAAAGATGCCATACAGTGTGTGCTGTAATTATTAATGGGGTTTCAGAGACAGTGGTGTTTAATAATGTCCTGTCTTTGTGTTTCAGAAAGCTGTATTGGACTGATCAGGGAACAGAGAGCGGTATCCCGGCTAAGGTCGCATCAGCAGATATGGACGGATCCAATCCTGTGGTTCTCTTTACTCATAACCTTGAACATGTCGAGTTTATTACCATAGATATCAGAGAGAATAAACTCTACTGGGCCGTCACTGGAACTGGTGTGGTATGACTTTTTCATCTCTATAAATTTGACTCAAATTGGTTAAAATGTATAGCATAAATTAACATTGAAGTGATGCACCAAGTCATCTGCCTATTACAGATTAACTCTTTCCACGCCATTGACGAGTTAACTCTTTAATTAAGATAAAACAATCCGTATTTCTGCTATTATCCACCATATAATTTTCTGGAAGACATTAAACTTTTGTGAAAATCTTAAAAAATGCTGCCGCTGGCTGGCAACTTCTTTTAAATGCTGGCGAGGAAAGAGTTAACAGCATCTTAACACAATTTTGTATGGTTTATTTCTAAAACAAGGAAAATTAAAAAAATATACAGTATATACATGATTTAAGATAAATTTTCTGAAAACAAGTTTTATCTTTGACAATGATTCAAGGATGTTTACACTGCAAAAAAAAAAAAAAAATCTTAGTATTTTTGCATAAAATAAGCACAAAACAATCAGCCAATGGGGTAAGCAAGTTTTTCTTGAATTTTTCTTGAATTTAGTGTTCAAGAAAAATGTTTTGCTTACCCCATTGGCAGATTTTTTGGCTTGTTTTATTTACAACCTTATTGTAAATTGTTGCCATATAATTTATATTTTTGATATTTAGATTTATTTAACACAATATATACATTTTACAATTGTTTCTCTTTTTTTTTCAGATTGAGCGTGGCGACCCAGACGGATCAAACCGTATCACTATAGTCAATGGGTTGTCCCACCCCTGGGGCGTGGCCGTGTACGACTCTTACCTGTATTTCACGGATCGAGATTTTGAGGTGATCGAGCGTGTCGACAAAGCCACAGGACTTAACCGGGTCGTAATGCGGGATAATGTTGCCGGTCTTAGAGTACTTAAAGTGCACCACAGAGACTGTGAGTACAATAAATTATTAAAAAATATGAACTATACAGGCACTGTTTTAAAAGAATATAAATGATGCCTTAGCTTAAAGAAGGTATCTTAGAAGACATTATAGTATTATATAATTCATGTTGATGTAGTTTTGCTTGGAGGACACGCCAAATGAAAAGAGCTGACTGGCCCTTTTCAGACCATTTTTGTCTGGTTTATTCACTGTGGTCTTAGGGTGGTCTCTCTGGAAATAATTGTAAACTTGATGTCCATGTAGCAATTACCAGAGAAGGATGAATGACTTTCAATAGGATATCGCTTTACCAATTAGTCACTCTCCGCCTCGGGGGACACTCGACTTTTTATCTTATTGTATGACCCCTTCATGGACACGTTCATTCTTTGAGCCATCTATTGTGATATGGCTGTAAGCGGGAGGCGACAATCCCTGCTGAAAAAAACAGCATACCAGCAAGACCAGCATATGTTGTGTTTTGGTGCTGGTTTGCTAGTGAACACCAGCTAAACCAGCATCAAACCAGCATCACCACCAGCATTCGCACCAGCTAAACCAGCATCAGCACCAGCTAAACCAGCATCAAACCAGCATTAGCCCCAGCATCCCATGCTGGTCATACCAGCATATGTTGTGTTTTGGTGCTGATATGCTGGTGACCACCAGCTAAACCAGCATAGACAGCATAATTCCCATGCTGGTCCATGCTGGTTTTTTCAGCAGGGATGACAGAGGTCTCTTAATATTAGGCCATGTGTATACTAGAAATATTAGTATACTAGAACAGACCTAGTGTGCACTACAAAATAGACCGATTGACCTGATCTACCTGTCAACCGGCATGTGTCTGTATAACCATGTGCTAACCAAAAGGAATAATTTACCCAAAAATAAAAATGCGCTCATAATTCATTCGCCCTTATGCCATCCCAAATATACACGACTTTATTTACTAAACACAAATTTTATAGTAAAATTGTGTAATTTTATCTCATACAGGACCCAAAATGATGAAGCTCCAATAGTCCCCCACATCTATTAAAGTAATGCCGAGTTCAGGCTGCACGATTTTAGCCCTGATTTTGACTCACCGACAGGTTTTGAGAAATCGCAGACGAAAGCCTGAAATCACAGGCAAATAGATGCTCGTGCATGCGATCACACAGTGTGAATTATCAAAGACGTGGTCTGAGAGAATCGCAGACGAGTCGCCGACACCCGTGAGATATTTGGCATGCTAAATATCTGGACCGGTCGGCGATTCAAAATCATGCCGTGTGAAATGTGTTCAGACTGAAAATAACATCGGCAATGACCTACAGCCAATGAGAGAGCAACATACATGACAGCTGGAAGTTCGGGGAGGAGTCTCTCCAAACATTTCCTCCTTCATAATCTTTATTTTTTCTTCTTTTTGCTGCTAATGAGCGCACATGCAATTTGTATGGTAAGCTTTTTGTGGGCTACCATTTTTAATAATAATCCCAGTCTCACGTGAGAATGCGTTTGGTTGTGATACCTGTACGTAGTTTGCGGAACGGGACAAAGCTGTCGCCGATTCTTCCTACGGTAAAGTCATGCAGTGTGAAACCTCCTGTCGCCAATACATCGTGCAGTCTAAAACAGCGACTGAATGCTACCCCAGATAGTCACACAGTGTAAAACATCTGTGACTCGACTAGTTTGAAAATCATGCAGTCTGAACTCGGCATAATTCAACGACTCCGGTCGTAAAACAAGGTGTACCCGAAAATAATGAACATTTTGAACTTTTCTAAAAATATTAAAATGCATACAAGCACTAAATTCAAATATAGCAGCATGTCTGTAGCTTCAAATATTCTTAGTTCTTGTGTGTCGCGTGATGTACAGGAAAGTAGTAATACTCATTAAACTACTAATCTGGGATGACATAAAGGTAAATTATGAGAAAATTGTCTTTTTGGGGTGAACAAATCTTTAAACTTTCTTTAAAAAAATACCAATAATTTACTTACACACATGTCATCCAAGATGTTTATGTCTTTCTTTGTCAAGGGTCATGTCTAGCGAACAGATCAAAAAAAGTACTTTTACACTAGCTATTTGACGCACAAGTGCGACCTTATGTATTACTTGATCACATTGAAAAAGCTCACGTGTTACATATGTGAAACGCACACTTGCGGACCATCTTAAACAATAAAGTGACAATTATTAGTATTATTTCTCATACAACGTCGGAGCGGTCATCTTTCTCCACACTTGTAAACACTGGAGCGGTAGTTTCACATACGTAATGCGCGACCGTTCGATGTACTTACGCAATACGTTAGGTCATGCTGGCGCATCACAAAGCAAGTGCAAGACGAGAAGTTGTTGTTAAAAAGTACATATTTTTAATTTTGGGCGAAAATGACGATCGTTTCACTAGATAAGACCCTTATGCCTCAGTTGGGATCGTTTAGAGCCATTTAAAGCTGGAATGATTTCCTCAAAAAATTTTATTTCTATTCATTATGGATGCCATGGGGGTGAGTAAATTACCTGAAGTGGAATATTCCTTTAATGCATTTAGAGATATCTGATAATATAATTTGTAATAAAAAAATTAACTCTCCTCTAACTCTCATTATTTTCTTTGTATGCGTTTTAGCATCAGCAGGCTCCTCTAACGGCTGTAGTAATAACATGGGGTCATGCGAGCAGTTGTGTCTTCCACGTCCCGGTGGTCTGTTCAGCTGTGCCTGCGCAACAGGCTTTAAACTCAATGCGGATAACAGAACCTGTGCCCCTTACCAGTCCTATGTGGTCATCTCAATGCTGACTGCTATCAAGGGCTTCAGTCTGGAGGGAAACGACCACTCGGAATCCATGGTGCCCATAGCGGGGAGAGGTGGGTCTTCATTACGACTGGACGATCATTTTGTATAACCAAATTAGATTTGGGTTATGAACTTAGTTTGAACTGAACTGATGGAAAATAACTACAATTATTTTGTAAAATGTACTTGTTTGTGTGTCCCATAGGTCGCAATGCACTTCATGTAGACGTGCACATGGCTTCTGGTTTCATTTATTGGTGTGACTTCAGTAGTACTGTAGCATCTCAGAATGGTATCCGCAGGATCAAACCCGACGGCTCTGGGTTTCGAAGCATCGTTACCTCTGGGATCGGACGTAACGGTATTCGAGGCATTGCTGTGGACTGGGCGGCAGGTGAGGGCTTGTGCTTGATTTACAGGGTCATTTAATATTTAGAGAAGTACCATATATAGGGCTGGGAAAATACCTTAAATCGTAGTATCTTTCCAAAATTTGACAATCCACAAAAAAGGGGATTTTCTTTCATCCCAGTTTGAAAAAGCTGGATTTGGATTGAACATTCAAAATGCAAAAACAGCCCCTTGCTACTATTTACTGAAATACTATGTGACCCTGGACAGCAAAACCAGTCAGAAGTAGCATGTGTGCACTGCAAAAAATGATTTTCAAGAAAACATTTTCTTAGTATTTTTGTCTTGTTTTCAGTAAAAATCTCTAAAAATTCTGAAATTAAGATACTTTTTCTTGATGCGGAAAACGACCCAAAAAAATTTAGTTTAAGAAAAATTTTGTTTTAAGAAAAATTTTCAAGATGTTTTGCTTACCCCATTGGCAGATTTTTTTTTTACTTTTTTATGCACAAAATCACTTAAATTTGATGTTTTTGGTCTACAAACTACTTAACTCTTTACTTAAGACTTACACTGCAAAAAATGATTTTCAAGAAAAAAAATATTTTTGTCTTTTTATTATTTTTGTCTTGTTTTCAGTAAAAATATCTAAAAATTCTAAGATGCTTTTTCTTGATGAGCAAAACGACCCAAGAAAATAAGTATAATTTTTAGATCAAAAATATTAAATTTTGTTCATAAAACAAGCAAAAAAAAATCTGCCAATGGGGTAAGCAAAAAATTTTAAACACTAAATTCAAGAAAAAAAATCAAGAAATATTTGTTTACCCCTTTGGCAGATTTTTTTGCTTGTATTATGCAAAAAATCACTTAAATTTGATATTTTTTATCTAAAAACTAGACTTATTTTCTTGGGTCGTTTTGCTCATCAAGAAAAAGCATCTTAATTTAAGAATTTTTAGATTTTTTTTCTGAAAACAAGACAAAAATACTGAGAAAATGATTTCTTGAAAATCATTTTTTGCAATGTGTATTTTGTGGAAATAGCCAAAAATACATTATGTTTCAATATTATATTTTTTTAATGCCAAAAAATCATTAGGATATATTTAAGTAAAGATTATGTTCCATGAAGATATTTTTTACATTTCCTACCAAAAATATATATAAAAATATATCATTATTAATATGTCATTTGGGCAACTTTAAAGGTGATTTTCTCAACAATTGATTTCTTTGCACCCTCAGATTCCAGATTTTCAAATAGTTGTATCTTGTCCAAAATTGATATCCTAGCAAACCATACATCAATGGAAAGCATAATTATTAAATCTTCTTATGACTGGTTTTGTGGTCCAGGGTCACATGTAAATACTGCCTGAGATGAAGAAAAATGCATTTGCTACCACCCACACCCGTGTCGCTTTCTGTCTTCTTTTAATAATGACAAGTTAACGTTTTGCGCTCTTTGTGAGACCTATTGGCGCTGTCTTTTGCACATTGATCTTTATTTTCAACAATATTCACAATATCCTGTAATTTTATATCTTTAGCAAAATTATTTCAATTTTATCTATTTAATATATCACCCACCCCTAGCCAGATATTTTGATAAATTGCACAATTTTCAGTAGATTGCATTAGTAGATCAGCTCAGATTTTTTTTGTACAGATAAAGCTTTTGTAAATCAGAGTTTATGTCATCTTTATATCCACAAAATAAAATTTTAGGTTTGCATAACATCTTTTTGATCATATTTGCTACTTCAAAGGAGTCGCAGGAGGTTATGTGAACGCCTTCTTTCATGTAGCGAACGCTGTTCGACAGGAATGTTCTAGAACGGGTTCAGAGGTCAAGGCTGTCTGGTGACAAACTGTAGGGACTAGTTAATGAACTGCTGTTAATATTAGTCCAGTTAGGTGGCATTTGGAAGATTAAAGGTTTACAAATTGATCAAAGAAACCTCAAAGTTATTTATGACCCTAGGGTTATGGCTAGAAGGGATACAGCAATGGCCAAAATCTCATGAAATCTTTCCAAATTTGCTGTTTTTAACAAACTTTACCCCCAAACCTAACACTAAACCCAACTTTCATGGCTGTATCCCATCTAGCCAAAACCTGACCCTTTTGTTCATACCCCAATATCTTCATAAATAACGTGGTAGCGAAGATATCAATCTAATGTCTACATAGACCAACAGTTGAAAGCTTGCACAGATGTAACTCAAGTGCCATGTGTCATAATCTTTTAAAGCAATGCTGCACACTGATTTCTACTTTTAAGGTGATGTTTCTGTACTGTTGTTTCCTTATTACAGTTTTTTTGCCTTTTGCCTGTCTCCAACAGGAAACCTCTATTTCACGAATGCCTTCTTGACCGAGACGTACATTGAAGTCATTCGACTTAATACCACCTTCCGTCGTGTGCTTCTCAAGACCCAAGTAGACATGCCACGCCATATTGTGGTGGACCCCAAGAACAGATACCTTTTCTGGGCTGACTATGGACAGACACCCAAAATTGAGCGGTCCTTTCTTGATGGTACCAATCGGACGGTGCTCGTATCCTCTGGCATCGTCACACCCAGGGGTCTGGCTCTGGACCACCGAGATGGATACATCTATTGGGTGGACGATTCACTGGACATGATCGCACGTGTTCAGCCTGAAGGGGGCGAGACGGAAGTTGTGCGGTATGGGAGTCGCTATCCGACTCCGTACGGCGTCACCGTGTTCGAGGGTAATGTGATCTGGGTGGATAGAAACTTAAAGAAAGTTTTCCAAGCCAGCAAACATCCAGGAGCGACAGACCAGCCGGCAGTGATCAGAGACAACATCAACATGCTTCGAGACGTCACGATCTTTGACCGGAGGATGCAGCTGAGCTCAGCCCAAGAACTTAATGGCAACCCTTGTTTGCAGTCTAACGGAGGCTGCGCTCACCTCTGCTTTGCCATCCATGGCGCTCAGACCAGAAAGTGTGCCTGCGCTTTTGGGAATCTGGCCGCAGATGGCAGCAGCTGTGTTGTGTCTCGGGATGACTACCTTATATACACCACAGAAAGCACGGTACGGTCGCTGCGGCTGGATCCGGAGGATCATTCGTTGCCCTTTCCTGTAGTCAACGTACCGCGGACTTCAGTGGCTCTTGATTTCGACAGGCTGGACGGCAGGATTTATTTCACCCAGAGCTCTGGAGCGGGCCAGAGCAAGATTAGCTTTATTACTTTGGCTTCACCTACCTCACCTGCCACAGTAGTGGCTTCAGGTAAGTGGCTTATTTAAACTGTTAACACACAATGACAGACAATGAAAATCTAACTATAAAGGAAAGTCTAAGACAACATGCATAGTCATTCAAAGGTAAACTTTGGATGTTGGCTTGAGCAAAAGTAATTAAATCTGAAGTAATTAAAATGTTTGTAGGTTTTACAGAATAGGACTAATGTAGTTTGCAGAATCTTTTATAAATTGAAGCCTTGTGTAGTTAAAATTTTTGGGTGGTTACAACAAGGATTTTAGGTCTGAAGGTAATTTAGGCATATGACAGTTTGAAAACTTTTTGTTAGAAAACTTTTTATTTTAGTTTAAAGTGAAATTGGAGGTTTGAAATCCTTTTATAATAAAATTCTTGGGCTGTTTAAATTGAGATTTTAAGGCTGTTTTAAGTTGACATATGTATGGAAGGCCATTTCCGCCACATAAGAAAAAAAATCTTAATTTTTAATGACTTTTTTATGAAAGTTTTTTTTATGATTTTTAAAGTCGTAATTATGAGATGAAAAGTTGAAATTGTGAGATTAAAATTCATAATAATGTGATTAAGAATATAAATTTTTGACTTTAAAAGCCATATTTTTTTATTTATTTTTTATTATTTAATTTTGACTTTTTTATCTCATAATTATGACTTTTCATCTCATAATTTTGACTTTTTATCTCATAATTTTGACTTCTTTTATCTCATTATTTTGACTTTTTATCTCATAATTATGACTTTTTATCTCATAATTTTGACTTTTATCACATAATTATGACTTTTTATCTCATAATTTTGACTTTTTTATCTCATAATTATGACTTTTTATCTCATAAATTTGACTTTTTATCTCATAATTATGACTTTTTATGTCATAATTTTGACTTTTTATCTCATAATTATGACTAATAATCACACCAAACGTGTTTTAAATGCTTGGAAACGCAAGGTGCGCTGCACTGCCTTTTTTGGTCACTTTATATAAAGAGCAGTGTGGCGCGGCTTTTTATATTGCTAGGCAAGCACTGAGTCAGCTGTCTTGTCAATGAAATATTGAAGCGTGAGCGCTCTTTTTCTGTTAAAGTCACAATTTTGACTTTTTATCTCATAATTATGATTTACCAGAGCATATTTTTTTTCTTATGTGGAAGAAATGGGCTTCATACTATAGAAGATTATATAAAAGTCAATGCAAAGACGTAAATGACTCAAATTGGGGATAGTGATTGCCAAGAACGCTCAATACTCGCTTTAGTCTTGTCTTCCACACAAGTTGAGACATTTTAACTCTATTTGAATTTGTACGACGTGTTGCCGCGCAAGCCAATCAGCGATGAGCTTATTGATAAGTCTGGTTTGACAAATCTGGTTTTATCCGAAAATCGAGGAGAGCATTGTTTTTATTTGCGCGAGTGACACAAAAAACAAGCAATCCCTTCAGTAATCTAGAGTGGATAACATTATGTGCATATTTGATCCGCTTTTGATGTGCACACACCTGTAGACAGATAGTAAATCTTAAACAGAGCCCAAGTTTAAAATATTTTCTACTTTAAATCCCTATTTTTTCGTATAACATTTGTCTTTGCATTTTAATGATTTCCTCTTGTTCGTAAAGATCTGGGAGCTCCTGACGGTATTGCCTATGACTGGATCAATAAGCGGATCTATTACAGCGACTATATTAATCAGACCATCAGCTCCATGGCTGTGGATGGATCTCAGCGGACTGTTGTAGCTCATGTCCCCCGACCCAGAGCCATCATGCTGGATCCATGTAGAGGGTAAGTCTCTGTGAATAGATGTGTTTTCTTTACATCTTTTTTAGGGCAGTCGTGGCCTGATGGTTGGAGAGTTTGAGATTGTAACCCAAAGGTCGCTGATTGATTCTCATGACTTAAATGTTGACTTAAATCACTTTCATCTGTATTTTAATTTAACTTAATTTCGTTTCTCTTTCTGTGTTCAGTTATATGTACTGGACTGACTGGGGAACCAGTGCAAAGATAGAGCGTGCTACACTGGGAGGAAACTTCAGGACAGAGATCGTCAACACTAGTCTGGTTTGGCCAAATGGTTTGACGCTCGACTATGAAGATCAGAGGCTGTACTGGGCAGATGCCAGCTTGTAAGATTTTTACTAGATTTACATTTTCATCCAAGATACTACTTACTCAGATTACTTAGCTATACACAAAGCTGACATTGTAGCATGCTAGTAAATGATGTTTTATTGGAAATACTTTGGTTTTGCATCTACATCTATTATGATATAGTCCATCCAACTGTATTGTAAAAATACACAGTGACTGTTTGTAATTTGTAAGACAATGACTAAAGCTGTTTTCTCAATTCAGGCAGAAGATCGAGAGGTGCTCTCTTAACGGAGCCAACCGTGAGGTCATCGTGAGCACAGCTATCTACCCGTTCGCAATGACGGTGTATGACCAACACATCTACTGGACGGACTGGAACACCCGCAGCATCTACCGCGCAAACAAGCACGACGGGTCCGACCAGAGGGTGATGCTACAAAACCTTCCTTCCCGACCCATGGACATCCACGTGCTGTCCAACAACAAACAGCAGCAGTGCGGCAGTCCCTGCGAACAGTTCAATGGCGGCTGCAGCCATATCTGCACTCCTGGTAGGGTCATAGACACGAAAAGTTCATTTTATTTATTTGTTCAAAATGTTTGAATCATCTTTAAAATCCAGCATTTATAATGTACATTTATTGTCAAATGTGCATTGTTTTTAAGTGACTGTTTCCTTGCAGGTCCTCAGGGAGCAGAGTGTCAGTGTCCGTCAGAGGGCCGCTGGTATTTGGCTGACAATAAATACTGTATACCTGACAATGGTACACGCTGCCAGCCGGGTCAGTTTACTTGCATGAATGGCCGCTGCATTCGTGCGCAGTGGAAATGCGACAATGATGACGACTGCGGCGATGGCAGTGATGAACTGGAAAGGGTCTGCGGTAAGCTGCGTAGTTGTTCGAATCTCATCTGCTTGTTCAGATTCTTTCAGTTGTAGTTTCATGGCAATTCAGTACAGTTTCAGGAT
Organism: Misgurnus anguillicaudatus; assembly: GCF_027580225.2. NCBI lineage: Eukaryota > Metazoa > Chordata > Actinopteri > Cypriniformes > Cobitidae > Misgurnus > Misgurnus anguillicaudatus. The sequence goes on along the minus strand of NC_073353.2, from coordinate 41,658,166 downwards.
AGAAACCCTTCTTTAAAAAAATTGGGAAATAAGTAGGGGACAATGATGTTTACTTTCATAATGAATTTTACTAATGCATTTTTTAATGTAACTTTTTGGTTAGTACATAAAAAAACTGTAAGCTTATTTACAGTAAGCATATACTAGTGATTTAAGCTGTTGGTTATTATCAGTTTGATTTTTATTTGACTTTAACTCACAAAAAGATAAAACCTTGCAAAAAGTACTTGCAATTTATGTTATAAACAATAATGGTGATAGAGAGGTAAAAGTTGCGGATTGCAGCTTTAAACCAAACGGTGATGTTTCATTTGCTTTTTGCTTTTATAAATTTACTTGACTTAATGTATTAAATTAAATAGCATGCTTAAAAATCTTTCTGCTGCTATCTGACACCGTCTCTGTTTGCTGCTGGTCGTTTTGTTTTCATCCTGCATGCTGACAAACCTTTTTACTAATGTTTCTTCCTCTTGCCTTAATATCTGCATCAAATCTTTTGCTCCAGGACCCAAGAGTCATTTCGTTTTTGGTGTGTATTCCTGCTTACCTCACATCACATGTAGATATGAAGAGTTTCGTTGCAAAACGAGATAACCACCGTTTTTTTAATTGTTCAGAAATCTCGTTTTTTGGTTGTGTCAAATTAATTTCAATGCAACTGCAGTTGGTTTGTTTTGATTTAAACCTTTATAACTTAAAAAATACAGCTAAGTAGCACCATAAAACAAAATAATAACATGATAACATAATAATAAACATGTTTTGTCAAAAATGTTAAAAAATGGATTTATCTCGTTTTGCAACGAAACTCTTCATATATACTCTTAAAAATAAAGGTGCTTAAATGATTCATCATAGCGATGCCATAAAATAATCATTTCCTTCATATATTTTTATGATCTTAAGAACTTTTTAGATGTTAAAGGTTCCTTATGGAACCATTCAGCCAAAAATGGATCTTCTGAGGCATCATGAAGCACCTTTATATTTACAGTGAAGGCTTTGGTTCAAAAACTAGTGAGATGCCTACAGTATGTACGTATAGGCAGCATTTTAAGGGGGCATTGTCATGCTTTGTTCCAACAATGAAACAGTAGTATGATAATTTGGCCTTTCAATATACCAGTTTGACTGTCATCATGTGCATGCGTAATGGAGAATGGAATCCCATAATGCATTGCGATTAGCTTTTTAACTCTTTCCCCAACAGCGTTTTTAAAAAAAGTTGAATGCCTTCCAGAAAATGTTCTTCTTTAAATTCAATTCAATTTTATTTATATAGCGCTTTTCACAATTGGTAATTGTTTCAAAACAGCTTTACATTAATAGATGCAGGGGAAACACAGAAAAATCAACAGACAACATAAGTAGCAAAATGCAGCGGCTATTAATAAACTTTACAAGTGAGCGTATTAATAATATAACGTATAGAAGAGAGTGCTAAGTTAAGCCAATGTCGACTGACTCCCCGGGGTTGAAAAACCCCCCTAGGAGAAAAACCTCTCGACTTTTAAAGCCTATAAGGAAAACAAGTCCTAGGAAGAAAAAAAACCCTTGGGAGATATATATATATCGAGGACGAGACAGGGAGAGAGAAACAAAATCCTATTAGTGTAGGGTCCGTTCACATGTAATGCAAGTGTCACACAGTGTTGTGGTTTAATATATGCTCGGTTCCAGACAGGCTAGCTATTACGTCATTAGTATCTTACCCAGACGAGTTATGTGAATGCTTTGTTCCATACAGGCTAACTATTGCGAGATAAGTACATTTACTAGACTAATTGTGTCAATGCTTTGTTAAAGAGAAAAGTCTTAAGTTTAGATTTAAAGTGATCGACTGTGTTTGATTCTCGGACATCAATTGGCAAATCATTCCAGAGCTTAGGTGCTAAGTAGGAAAAGGATCTACCACCTTTAGACACTTTTGATATTCTAGAGATATTTAACTCTTTCACCGCCAGCGTTTTTAAAAAAAGTTGCCAGCCAGCACCAGCGTTTTTCATGATTTTCACAAAAGTTTAATGCCTTCCAGAAAATGTTCTTCTTCAAATAAACATACAATATACCAAATGAAAGAACAGACCCTCTGCTTTCAAAAAAAAAAAAAACGTTTCATCCTACCTTCAGTATTTCTTTTGTAATCAGCTTTTGAATATGGGTAGGTTTCTGCAAAAACACCACATTTTGAGCAAAAAGCAGAGATAATTAAATTTTTGTGACAGACTTTTCAAAGAGATCCCATTCAGAGCGATCTTTAAAACAGACACGGACATGCAGCAGCTTGCCATAGGGCAATACTTCCAGTTTTAAAAAGTTGCGGAAGGGAAATAATAGTGGTATTGCGGAAAGACGGAAAGACTTGTCATTGGCGGGGAAGCGTTTTCTCTTGATTGACGAGATATCTCGTCAATGGCGGGGAAAGAGTTAAGAGACCAGAATTTTGCGACCGCAGTGTATGTGATGAAAATATATAAATATGCATTATATCAAATAAAAAACAGAGACCATCTTCTTTGAAAAAATAAAGTTTCATCCTATCTTCATTTATTTTCAAAAATACCAAATTTTGAGCAAAAAGCTGAGAAAATAGCATTTTTATAAAAGACTTTTGTAAGAGATCTGATTCAAAACATACGCAGAGTTTTTACTGTTTTTGGATCAGGGTATGCTTCAGTGTTTTATAAGTTGGCTAAGAGCGCCACCTAGTGGATAATAGTGGAAATATGGATTGCTTTTAAAACTCATCATTGGCAGGGAAGCGTTTTCTCTTAATTGACCAGATATGGCGAGGAAAGAGTTAAAATCCATCAATTATGGCAGACAAACCCAAATAGATGTTGCTCATAGTGTACTTTGAATTATATGAATAATTTACAAGATTTAATGAATTATATCTAATAAATACTGTCCCTTTAGACGGCAACCACCTATCTAGGCAGTAGTCATCAAGGGTGCTTTCTAGGTTTCGGATCAAAGCCACAGACTAGATGTTCATTGGACATACTGTAGCACTAACATCTCTCATTGCTGCTCTTTTGCATGCAGTCCCACAAGTGGCAGCATTTATTTCTCTCTCAGGTAATATTAAACATTTTAGGAAAGTAAAAATAGAGAGTTAGTGAAGGTAAAACAGTTGGTAGTTCCTGTTGGTTCATTTTGATTTTTGTTCCATTTCTATGAGTTTTGTATTTATTTTTTCTTCGCAGCATTTCACACCTGTGAGCCCACTGTGTTCACATGTGGAAACGGCCGCTGCGTGCCGTATCACTACCGCTGTGACCACTACAACGACTGCGGTGACAACAGTGATGAGACAGGTTGCCTGTTTCGCCCGTGCGAAACCAACACTGAGTTCACCTGCAACAACGGCCGCTGCATCGCACGAGAATACGTCTGCAATGGAATCAATAACTGCTTTGATAATGGGACTTCAGATGAACAAAACTGCCGTAAGTTGCTTAACTAAACCATAAAGAAAAAAACAAAGAATTTGTGGTAAGTCATCCGTAATGATTTCTCCACCTCATCAGTTGCTTTATTATTTTACAGCTGACAGAACGTGCCAGCCAGAGCACACCAAATGCCAAAGCACCAACATCTGTATCCCGCGCTCATACCTGTGTGATGGTGATAATGACTGCGGAGACAACAGTGATGAGAGTCCGACACACTGTGGTGGGTTTCACCGTCTCATCATCTGCTCTTCTTGTGTGAGAACATGATCTGAGTTAGGGTTGTGCCGATAGACGATAGTATCTTGTATCGACGATCGTCAGACATATCGCTAATAGCGGGCTTTCATGACAATAGTTGCAGATGGTTATTATTATCATAGTTTCACATTAACATGAGGGTTTGTGGGTTTCACTTTTAACGTGCGTGGATTCCTTCTCGCACGCACCTGGACTTAATGCAAGCGTCTTGGACTCTTGCTCGGATCTACATGCACACTGCATGGACTCCCTCTGTAATGTGCATGATTCGTACTCTTCCTGGCACATGAGCTTGTAATACTCTGACATTTCCTTGTACTAGAGTGGTTGTACTAGAAGTGATTTGTTCCCGCTCCCTGGCAATTTTAGAGCGCCTGGGCTTTTCCACACTCGGATTAAAGGCGGGGTACACAATCTCTGAAAGCCAATGTTGACATTTGAAATCACCTAAACAAAAACGCCCCTACCCCAATAGAATCTGGAACTTCTTTTGATAGACACGCCCCACACATACGCAACAAGTGTGTTTTGGTACTCGGCCTTACTCCCTTTTCCAAATTTTCTCAAAAATCGTGCACCCTGCCTTTAATGGCATCAGTTTTAAGAAAGTTGCAGTCATGACAGTGTTGCCATTAGCATTTTGTTGTTGAAAATGAATTTGAACTTTTCTCTGCAGGATTTAAGATTTAAAAAACTGTCTTTTTTTGTTATTTGGACCATGTTTTTCCCATTTCAATTTTCAAAGTAAATAATTAAAATATATATATATATATATATATATATATATATTTATTAGGAATTTTGCAAAAATGTTGTCAGTAGTCGGCAGAATAAAACAAAAATGATGATTTTAATTAAACGCATACCTTCACTGCAAAAAAAAGATTTGCAAGAAAAAAAATCTTTGTATTTTTGTCTTGTTTTCAGTAAAAAATATCTAAAAATTCTTAAATTAAGATGCTTTTTCTTGATGAGCAAAACGACCCAAGAAAATAAGTCTAGTTTTTAGATCAAAAATGTCAAATTTAAGTGATTTTGTGCATAAAAACCTGCCAATGGGGTAAGCTAATTTTTCTTGAATTGTTGTTGAATTTAGTGTTTAAAAAAAATGTTCAAGATTTTTTGCTTACCTCATTGGCAGATTTTTTTGCTTGGTTTATGCACAAAATCACTTAAATTTTATATTTTTGGTCTAAAAACTAGACTTATTTTCTTGGATCATTTTGCTCATCAAGAAAAAGCATTTTCATTTAAGAATTTTTAGATATTTTTACTGAAAACAAGACAAAAATACTAAGACATTTTTTTCTTGAAAATCAATTTTTGCTGTGTACCACAAATTACGTAATACATGTTAAATGATTGAATCCTCATCATCATTAATGGGCTGATTATGCAGTATCGTTCGAGTAGGAGTGTGATATAGCTCTATATCACACGACTCCGAGAGCGATATTGCTTTTATACAACAGTTCGACGGCACACGTTTCAAAAAAGAAAACTAGAAAACAACAACGGAGTTATTTTAAAAGCCTCTTTGTTTGAGAACTACTTCTTCCGCCACGGATTTGAGGGCGGCCAGAATGACAGGTAACACTTTCGGCTGCTTTGAATCTCATAATAACTCAATGGACGGAAAAGCCATTTCTTTATATTACCGTTTCTATACAAAGTGTAGTTTTAAGATTAGTTCAGTTGAGAATATATATGTATTATATTTAAATCTGCAGTTGATTAGTAAAGATAGCGCCGGTTTGAACGTTTGCTTAGTAAGATTCGGTATGAGAACCAGAGCCATGAATGGACGTCAGTGTTCACTCGCCCCGCTGACCACCGCCCTCTCTGGGCTACATCTCTGACAGAGATACCCTGGCTCTCATGTTGGCCTTGTTTGTTTATGATCGTCAAAATGAGATCAAATCAGCAGTATTTGGTGTCATGATCAAACTATTACTTGTTTTCTTATTCATAGTGTCTTTTATGTTATTATTGTTTTGGCGCGAGGTAAAAGTTAATAAAACTATACTTATATAATGTTACTATAGCTTTCCGATTCAATCTTAACGCGATACGAGCACTCGATTATTATTAGACTTTGTTCTTGTCAGTACTATATAAGTGTCAGAGAGATGTTTTTTGCATGCTGCTTATAAATATATCAGTGGTGATATCTCATAACGTGTTTTAATAGTCACGTCACGATAAAATAAATGATCAATGTCCACATTTAAAAGCTGCGGTGCTTACCTGCAGTTCCACTGTGTTTTCACGTTCTGAGGAGAGAGATCGCTCCAGAAAAAAATATTGTATGGGTGATGCTCACGAAAACTTGGTTTTAAAAATGTCAAGCATGAGAATTTAAAAATTGCTTAAATTTACTTTTTTTCCCACCAGACATTGAAAAACAAAGTCTGGAGTAAATGGGAACATTAATTTAAAAACTTTTACTTATAATTTAACACTTTTTGTAACATAATTTAAAAAATTAGTCCTAAAAAATCTCATTACCGCAACAGTCAGGAAACATCAAGACTGACATATTTTCAAAATGACATGACAAACCTGAAAGAACATAATTTGGAGATTCTGCACATGCATTTAAAATCAAAGTATTATGCTTCTATTAATTAAATTAACATTTAATAAGCATCTGTTGCGGTAATGATAATCAAAATGTCGTGTAAGCATTCTGACAAGACAATATTTCAAATTAACTGTAAAAAAATGATCTTACCTGGTAGCCATCTTGAAGTAACTGGTCCATGTGCTTGGTCACTCAAAATCAAACTTTATTCAAATTCTGTATGTGTGCTTAAACTGTTCTCAAAAAGTGTTGCGGAGGATGAGAACATCAGGCATGGACACATCATTTTCCTAATTTTTCTTCATTATTATTATACATGAATATTCAGTAAATATTTTTTCTGTCATCTAAAGTAGTCTAGCAAAACATCCATTTATTTTTTTTTCTTAATATTTTTGTGTTAATTTGATTAAATTACAACATAACGCATGTTCAAACACAGCCGGACACATTGCGATAATGAGAATTTCAGCAGAAAATGAGATAAAATTTACAATTATAAATTCTTATGTTGAAATCACACATTGTGCAAGGTAGAACACAGTATTGTGTTAATTCTGATGCTTTTTAATGTTACTATATTACACATTTTAAAGCTAAAATCATTAGTGCCGTGGTGTTTCAATGGTTTCGTGAGAATCACTGGTATACATTCCAAGTGTTAATCGTCCACGCTACTGTATGTGACAAGACATTACTCCCATTAAGTTTAACGTAACATCCAAGAGCGCTGATCTTTGACAGCATAATCAGTTCTGATTGGGATTCACACACTGATTCACGAGCTAGTGAACTAATGAGACACCCGGAGAATTTTTAAATACAGCGCGTCTGTGTGTGTGCGTGCAGTTTTTCCAGTCAGAGACCTCCATTCACATACTAAAATGACCAGCAGGTGGCGGAATGATACAAAAGGGTGAAGCGGTTACTGTGCCGTTATCAGTAGAATATCGCATGCCTCTATCGCATGAACCAGAAAGAACTGTAATAATCTTATCTTTAAATATCTTCATTTTTTAGCCACATCTACGTGTTCTCAGAGCGAGTTTCGCTGTTTGAGCGGACGTTGTATTCCTGGACACTGGTTCTGTGATGGTGGGACAGACTGTAGTGACGGTTCAGATGAGCCATCTACCTGCAGTAAGTATAACACACAAATACACAACTTACCAAAACAAAACACAAATCTGTACCCACAGTCCAAAATTATAACCAACTCTTCTTACAACAACTTCACATTGTGTCAATCTTACATTTATGCATTTGGCAGATGCTTGCTTACATGAATGTGACTTACATTTGAGCTATACATTTTAACTCTACAATATCAGATAGCACAAGAAAGATGTTTGGTTTAGCATATATAAGGCTGGCTGTATGTCTATGATGTCATTGGTCATCCCAGCCCCCGTTGTGTGTCACATTCCTCCAATGTGACGTCCACCAAAAAAGCCGTCACTCACACACTGCCCCTTCTTTTGACACAATCTACCCCCTCCTCTTAAGCTCACTGCCCCATCCTCACCCTTTTGTCCCCGTTAATCACAGCGTCCCTCGTGTCTTTTGTTCAAGCAGATCACTAGAGATGGGAATGTTCATTCTTTCCCAGAATTCCACAGTGTGATTGTGAATTCCAAGCAGCGGCACTGCTGCAATTTAATGGATTACATTGGCCATACGTTTCTTAGTCCCTTCTTAGGCATGGCTTTTGAACAGGTCTCTCGTCTCCTGGTTGTCCAAACGTGCCTCACTGTTGTGTGTTTGAACCTTACAGCCACCATGGTGAGAACTTGCAACTCTGATCAGTTTCGCTGTGATGACGGACGGTGCATCGCTTCATCGTGGATCTGCGACGGAGACAACGATTGCGGGGACATGAGCGACGAAGACGAGCGACATAACTGTGGTCAGTAATCTTGTAAGACTGTCTGTCCCTCCACCTTTTCTTTAACTCACTGCCACCATTTAATTGATTCAAACATAGAAGTCGTATGTGCACTCTTTTAATTTCGGGTTTTCTCCCATTTGGTCCTAAACTTGCAGCTAATCGTTCCTGCACAGCTCAGGAGTTCACCTGTATAAATAACAGGCCTCCTCAGAGGAAGTGCATCCCACGGGATTGGGTGTGTGACGGAGATGCCGACTGTTCGGATGCATATGATGAACATCAGAACTGCACTCGTAGGTCCTGCTCTACCAGCGAGTTCACGTGCAGCAACGGCCTTTGCATCCGCAACTCTTACAGGTGAGAAAAAGGTTTTACACCTTTACAGTTTATGGTGTAGAGAGCAATTAAATATCAACAGTTTAATCCTCTTCTTTAAAATGTTTAATAAGTTCAATAGGGATGCACAATATATCATTTCAGCCTCAACATTGTAATGTGCACATCTGTAATAGTCACATTGAAGAACTTGCAAAGCATGTAAACTATTTTGGATGCCTTTGCCGGTATTACACTATATGAGAAGAGTTTCAAACGCAGAGAGAAATCACAGATTTAATAACATTTCATATTGTGAAAGACATGATTCATTTTATTAATTAATTCTGTTCCAAAGAAGATTTTAATAAAATGGTCTGGTTGCTTGATAAGTGGTCTGTAAAACCATCATGCAACTTTTTCCTGAAGATGCCATCCCAGAGCTATACACAGGGTTACCACGAGTCATGGAATTTCTGGAATATAATGGAATTTTAAAAGGTCTTTTCCAGACATTGAAAGTCAGGGAATTTCAGTTATTTTTTTTGTTGTTGCTTTAAATTTTAGTTTCTATTTATCAAAATGCAATCCGCTTGTTAACTTGTGACATAAAGAATACCACTTCTGGGTCCAAGCCTCCACTGACTACTATTGAAACAGCTGTTTATTGGCATTGTTGATTAATTTCACACATTTAAGCTACATTTTTACATCAATGTTGTAAAGCATTGTTGCTTACTACACTAGTAAAAGTTTGGGCACACTTTGGAAAACTTTGAATTTATGTTAAAAGTTGAATAGATGTCACCTAAGACCTTACACTGCAAAAAATGATTTTCAAGGGAAAAAAATCTTAGTATTTTTGTTGTGTTTTCAGTAAAAATATTAAATTAAATATAATATTAAATTAAGATGCTTTTTCTTGATGAGCAAAACGACCCAAGAAAATAAGTCTAGTTTTTAGACCAAAATATCAAATGTAAGTGATTTTGTGCATTAAAAACAAGCAAAAAAATCTGCCAATGGAGTAAGTAATTTTTTTTTTGAATTTAGTGTTTAAGAAAAATGTTCAAGATTTTTTTGCTTACCCCATTGGCAGATTTTTTTGCCTGTTTTATGCAAAAATCACTTAAATTTAATAAAAAAAATAAGTCTAGTTTTTAAACAAAAAATATCAAATTTAAGCGAATAATTAAATTAGTGCTTAAAACAAGCAAAAAATCTGCCAATGGAGTAAGAAAAAAATTCTTGAATTAAGTGTTTATGAAAAAAGTTACATTTTTCTTATTCCATTGGTAGATTTTTTTGCTTGTTTTAAGCACTAATTTACTTAAAGTTTTTTTTTCTAAAAACTGGACTTATTTTCCTTGGTCATTTTGCTCAACAAGAAAATACATCTTAATTTAAGGATTTTTAGATATTTTTTACTGAAAACAAGACAAAAATACTAAGTAATTTTTTGCAGTGCAGGAAAATTTTCTTCTATAAATATATAAATATAATTTTTTTTTAAAAAGAAATAATAGATGCTCTGCTTTCAAACAAACAAAACGGAAAAAAGTTTCATCCTATCTTCATTTGTTCTCTTTTTATAACCTCTCAAATTTGGTTTCTTTAAAAATACTGAATTTTGAGCAAAAAGCTAAAATAATTGCTTTTTTGTAAAGGACTTTTGTTAGAGATCAGATTTAGAACGATGATCAACACATACACTGAGTTTACAATGTTGCTGAATTATTTGATGCTTCAGTTTTTTATACATTTGGTAAGGGCGCCACCTAGTGGATAATAGCAGAATTATAAATTTTCGTAAAAACTCGTTAGGGAAGCGTCATTGGCAGGAAAAAGGTTTCTCTTAATTGACGAGATAACTCGTCAATGGCGGTGAAAGAGTTAATGAAATCCTTAAAGTCCACATGAAATCAAAACTGACAGTTCCTATTTTTTAATGGAATATTGTAGTGTTCATTATAAACAATTTATCCGCTATTTTCCTCATGTGATATTTCATTTTACTCAGAAATACGAATTCCAATTTGTAGTGCAATCTCAGTAAAATAATTTTTGGAAATCCTTATTCAATAAATGTGCTGTTAAAATGTGCGTATAAGAAATTAAGATTATGTTTTTGGCCAAGAAAAGCTTCTTTTGCAATTTTCCGCTGTTCGTATCGTCTCTTTTAGGTGTGACCGTCGTAATGATTGTGGCGACAGTAGCGATGAGCAAGGCTGCACCTATCAGCCGTGTCAACAGCACCAGTTCACCTGTCAGAACGGCCGCTGTATCTCACGGGATTTCGTTTGTGATGGTGACAATGACTGCGGCGACGAATCCGATGAGCTGGATCACCTGTGCAGGACTCCAGCCCCGACCTGCCCACCCGGAAACTTTAGGTGCGACAACGGGAACTGTGTGCCGCTTAGCAAGGTGTGTGACAGGAGCGACGACTGCAATGACAACAGTGATGAGAAAGGCTGTGGTAAGTGCATAAAATCCACAATTATTGATTAACAGGCGCTTTTGTCCAAAGTGGCTTACAAATAAGGGCGCAATTTTTCCCCCAAAATGATAATACTGTGATAAGGTGATGCTATCAAACCACTGCTCTGCAATTACATCTTCAAGATAGTCCTAATGTTTGCTTATTGTTGTATATTCCCAGGTATCAATGAATGTACAGACCCATCTATGCACCACTGTGACCACAACTGCACTGACACACTCACCAGCTTCATCTGCACCTGTCGACCCGGGTACCGCCTCATGTCCGATAACAAAACTTGCGACGACATCGACGAGTGCTCTGTCACACCGAGCGTGTGTAGCCAAGTTTGTGAGAACATCTTGGGGTCGTACGTTTGCAAGTGCGCTCCCGGTTTTCTCCGAGAACCTGATGGCCACAGCTGTAGACAAAACAGCAATATCCACCCATACTTGATCTTTAGCAATCGCTACTATCTGCGGAATCTGTCTACGGATGGCGAGGCATATTCCCTTATTCTACAGGGCCTAAGCAGCGTGGTCGCTCTGGACTTCGATCGGGTGGAGAAACGGTTATACTGGATCGACGTGAGCCGCAGGGTGGTGGAACGGATGTTCTTCAACGGCACGGCCCGAGAGGTCGTGGTGAATGGAGTTTTGCACGGGGAAGGGCTTGCGGTCGACTGGGTCGGAAGGAAGCTGTATTGGGTCGACAGCTTTCTGGATTGCATGATAGTGTCAGAATTGGACGGGCGGTTTGTGAGGAAGCTTGCAGAACACTGTGTGGATGTTAATAACACATACTGCTTTGAGAACCCAAGAGGGATTGTGGTACATCCAAAGACTGGGTGAGTACCAGCAAGTGAAACAATTCAATGTCTTTATATTCACTGCAAAGTTTTGGAAATGACAATCACATTTAAATATAGTAGTGAATCACCTAAAATTGTGTTTTAAAGGCACATTCCACTTTTTTTGAAAATATGTTCATTTTCCAGCTCCCCTAATGTTAAACATTTGATTCTTACCGCTTTGGAATCCATTCAGCTGATCTCCGGATCTGGCGCTAGCACTTTTAGCATAGCTTAGCACAATCCATTGAATCTGATTAGACCATTAGCATCGCGCTTTAAAAAATAACCAAAGAGTTTCAATATTTTTCAAATTGAAAACTTGACTCTTCTGTAGTTACATTGTGTACTAAGACTGCCAGGAAATTAAAAGTTGCGATTTTCTAGGCAGATATGGCTAGAAATATACTCTCATTATGCCGTAATAATCAAGGACTTTACTGATGTAACATGGCTGCAGCAGGCGTAGTAATATTACTTACTGCCCGAAAATAGTCCCTTTGGTTACTTTCAACTGACTATTTCCGGGCACTGCGTAATGTCTTTTAATTTTCTGTCTTAGTACACGATGTAACTACAGAAGAATTAAGTTTTAAATAGGAAAATATCGAAACACTTTGATTATTTTTTTGCGTGATGCTAATTGTCTAATCAGACTCAATGGATTATGCTTAAAGTGCTAGCGCCAGACCTGGAGATCAGCTGAATGGATTCCAAAACTGTAAGAATTAAATGTTTAACTCTAGGGGAGCTGGAAAATGACCATATTTTTTAAAAAAAGTGGAATGTCCATTTAACTGGTTGTTCATCACCAAAAAATGGTGCTAATTGCAAATTATAAAGTGCAGCTAACTTTTTATTATGCATTTAAATGGGAGGATCTGTAAACACAAATATTTCGTCACATTCCTTTTGGGAGTACATTTTTAAGGTTGTCTAACTTGGGAAGGTAAGTAACTTGGCTTTTTGGACTGAAATGTGATCTTCTTACAGGTATGTGTACTGGAGCGATTGGGGAGATAAAGCCTTCATTGGACGCGTTGGAATGGACGGAAATAACAAGTCAGCCATCATCACGACAAAGATCGAGTGGCCTAATGGTCTCACTATTGACTACACCAATGACAAACTTTACTGGTCTGATGCTCATCTCAACTACATTGAGTAAGACCTTCTTACTACATATTACTTTAATCATAATTTCTAGATGTATTATGACCTTTTCAGTACAGTGTCTGTTGATGTTTAACCAAAGCACACGTCGGGAGTGACATAAAGTCACCCAACAGCAAATGTAAAAGACTCAGAGCATGACAAAACCCCTTAAAGGGGTCATATCGTGAAAATGTTAGCATTGCCACTTTGTAGGTGTGAGCAAAAATAGGTCATTGAAATTTGGCTTTCCTTATGATGTCATAAGGATATCTTATTAGAATAATACCACCCACTTAATGTGCACTATCCAACCACAGCACTGCCATTTGTGCAGAGAGAAAGAAAGAGAGAAAAAATAATTGACGGCACAATTGAGTTTGAATTGCATCAAACCACCATCATTGTGATCAGTGTTTGCACTTCATCAGCTCATTTGCATTTTAAAAGACACACCCAAAACGACACATTTTTGCTCAAACCTACAAAGTGGCAATGCTAACATTTTCACGATATGACCCCTTTAAAATGTGACTAAAAATCTGGGTTTTTCAATAAAATTTAATTTAGAATTTTTTCCTAAAACAAATGTAAAAAGATTAGTTTTTTTTTTTAATAAATTAATTTAAAGTTGTTTTCGATGCACTATTGAACATCGGAAAACACCATATTTTTGTTATTTTTGTTAAATAAATGCAAATAAAAACATAATTTTTATTAGCAATCTTGCAGAAATGTTTTCGGTAGTTGGCAGAATGAAGCAAAAATGATCATTTTACTTAAACGCATACCTATAAATAGTAAATCTACAAAAACTAAAAGGGACCATTCAAATTATCTCTTAATTTTTTCTGCAGTTGTATATATGAAGAGTTTGGTTCCAAAATGCGATAAACACCATATTTAACAATTGTTACAGCCAAAATCAGTATGGTATCAGATCAGTATTAAAAAGTAAATTCTTAATTTTACGCAAAATGCAATATCTGCAGTGTTATTCTGTCATCTTTTCTCTCTTTTTCTCAAAACACGAATAAATGCCAGTCCTCCTTCTCTGCAGAATGCAATAAATCTGCTTAACCAATCACAGCGCACCATTCCGCGCATTGTAAACAACAATGGCGGCGCATTGAATACACACAAAATCCTAGTTTTCCTCATCTACTTTGTACTTCATGATCAACAAACAAACAAAACAAAATAATACTTTTGATGGCATTGATAAACTTGTAAGTCATCAAAATTTTAATATTTATGTGAGACGCACTCGGGAGATGGAAAAATGCTGGCTCTTGCTTGTGCTGACATGACAGCATGAAGCTTCTGTCATGCTTACACATTGCCCCAGGGATCTTATGAAAAACTTTACATTATTATTATAAAAAGATCAATATTTTTTACCCATTCAATGTATGGTTGGCTATTGCTATAAATATACCCTTGTGGCTTATGACTGGTTTTGTGGTTCAATATATGCATTTGCAGATATTAAATTCTTCTATCTTCCCAGATTCTCTGACTTAGATGGACGCCACAGGCACACCGTGTACGATGGCGTTCTGCCTCATCCTTTCGCCATCACCGTGTTCGAGGACTTTGTGTACTGGACGGATTGGAACACTCACACCGTGGAAAAGGGAAACAAATACGACGGCTCGGGAAGGCAGATGCTCGTCAACACCACTCACCGACCCTTCGACATCCACGTGTGCCACCCCTACCGTCAGCCCATAGGTGAGCCCAGGACAGGGTAACCCGAACGCTGGCGTCCCTCTTCCATTTCGCCCTTTATCTCACATCAGCTTCCTTAAAATATCCACAGAGGCCCTCTGCCAATATTTACACAGTCAGACACAATGCCATCAGTCTTTGCTTTCTCGGAGACAGGAAAGACGAAACTTGTTATCATTGCTGTAATTGGCAGGACAGGTAGTTTAAACTCTTATCTACGGTCTTCTTTAGAAAGAGTCGCTAGACCTACGAGAAGTGGCCACATCCTGGTTTCTTTGTAAGACGATATAGTCAAACAGTCAATGGGTCTTAAATGGATCTCAGTTTTAACTTTAGACAGAATTATGTGTGGTGCAAAAATTAACAAAGTCTAAAACATTTAAAGAGCAACTATTGTCCGATTTACGATTTTTCCTTTGGTGTGTAAGTGTGTATTAGTAATGTTAACGATATGCAAAAGGTACAAACCCCAAAGTAAATGAATAACGCAAGTTATCATCTCCAACATAAATCTCTTTTCTTGGACTACAATAAACACACGGATGTAGGCAACCGTTTACTTCCTGGGATTGGTGATGTAAACAAGATCGACATTATCATAATTCCTCCCACTTCTGAATCACAGCCTGTAAGTTAACTCGTGTTAGCATTGCATTGTGACCGAATCTTTCAAACATGGTAAGAAGCGTCATATTTCCGGCTGACGTCAGAGGTATTCAGGCCAATGACAACGTACAGATTAGCTGGCCAATCAGGGACACGGAGCTTTACAAATCCATGCGTTTCATAAAGAGAGTGAAATCTGGAGCTACATAAATGTATGGTTTGTGAAAAAAAAATGTTTTTACCCATAAACCACACAAACACATTGTATTATACCAAATACACAAAATAATTTTTTTAGCAATGAAATAGGTGCTCTTGAAAAAAATCTTACGCTGCACGTAATCACATTTTGTTCGGCACAAATCATGTTTAAAGTATAGACTGTATATGGACGTAGATGTCACCTGTAGGTTTCTGAAGACCATTTTTGAAACCTAATATAGGCTGAGCTGTCCGTATCCATCTTCGCAGCACGTTACTTCCAGATAAAAAAAAATGGGCAAAGAGGCAGCACGTGGGTGGAGCTGAGGTGCCTGAAACTATGCGGGCTTGACGATAGTGACAGCAACAGCAATACACCTGTCACTTAAGTGGCCACGCCCCTAAATTATACCGAACTTTAAAACTTAATATAATTTTAACAGATGAGTTAAAAAAAAATCACTCCCCCAGTTGTCAAGTCTATATATAAACAATATAGACCAAAAACACTTCTTGTTCCAGACTGTTAAAGGCGCTCTAAGCAAATCTGTGTGACGTTACTTTTTGTTGATGTTTGAACTGTTTTCAAACAAACAGAGCGTAGCTAACTCCTCCCCCTCTTTTCCGTGCTTTCATGAACGCGCCCCACCCCCAAATCCTTCTTGTCGTTTATCGGCTAAAACACTTTGTTATCGTTTTTGGTGGTAGGTTTTTGGCCACTTTGTTTTTATTGCAGTTTGTGGAGCCTAAGCTGTCTACAGAGATCGCGTTTTTTAAAGTTTGATCAGCGGACAGGCAGCAAGCAGATAGTGAGGAGATGTTTGCTGTATGTAACAAAAAATGTTTTATTGTCTAAAACGCATGAATTCGCTTAGAGCACCTTTAACATATTTTCCTGCTCTAAAGTTGGACATTTTAACATGGGGGGTTGATTGACTCACCGTTTGGAGCCTGCCTCTAGTGGCCAGTCAATGAATTCCAGTTTAAAGGAATAGTCTACTCTTTTGCCATATTAAACTATGTTATTACCTCAACCTAGACGAATTAATACATACCTGTCTTTTTTCAATGCATGCACTGTACAGCGTGTTATGAATGTGTTAGCATTTAGCCTAGCCCCATTCATTTCTATGGTACCAAAAAAAAGTTTTATTTTGTGGCACCATACTTACTGGTATAACTCCTCATGTAACAGTCTTTAAATAGGGAAAACACGGAAGTGTTTAGTGGCTTCCCTGTTTGGTACCATAGGAATGAATGGGGCTGGGCTGAGTGCTGGCGCATTCGCGACGCGCTGTGCAGTGCACGCATTGATGGAGGATGGATATGTGTTGGTTCGTCTGGGTTGGGGTGATAACATGGTTTGGTATGGCAAAGGGGTAGACTATTCCTTTAAGTCACTTCCTTGTTAAATTCACCGCGGGAGACCAGAAGGTTGCCCCTTGATTTCAAGTAATTCTAGGTAATATAGGACTGCCCAATTATTCGCTTTGATATTGTAATTGCAATTGTTATTTTTAATTAATAGATTTTACATTGAAGTTTTAAAATGTTTTATAACTTTCTGTGAAGCAGCTGCATGGTAAATTCTAAACATCCAAAGCTAAATAATAAAATCAAGTTATGTTGTTAGTAAAATATCCAAAATGGCTAAAGGACATATCAATTTTATAATCTCTGATTCACCACTGTATTTGGTGCCCAAACACAGAAATGAGCACAAATGGAGAGTTGTAATGAGTATTTTGGCAATTATATAATTGTTTAAGCTCATCATTGAAATCCTGATACGTTTTTCGCTTAATTGTGCAGCCCTATGGTGTATGTGGTCCGCTAGTGTCTCAACCTGTATGTTTTGGCACCTGCTTCTTCTACCTATCTACTATGCATAATTATATAATGCGTCCTTTATTATGTTGTATGTTATGTCAATTTAACATTGTTTTATCTCTGCTGTCTGGGAGCTGCTTATATTGACATTTGTGTATTTGCCAGATGCTTTTATCCAAAGCGACTTACTGGGAATCAAACCCTAAACCTTTTGTACTGGGAACACTATGTTAAGCTACAGGAATATATTCCTCTCTGACTCTCATTGTTTGTCCTGTAGTGATGAATCCCTGCGCCGTGAATAATGGAGGCTGTTCTCATCTGTGTCTTCTGCGAGCCGGAGGTCAAGGGTTTACATGCGAGTGTCCCGATCACTTCTTGACCGTGCAGATAGGGGGTGTCGCTCGCTGTCTGCCCATGTGTTCCAGCACACAGTACAGATGTGCAGACAACGAACGGTTTGTTTTTTTAAGTTTGGATAGTTTATACCAGTGGTTCTCAAACTGGAGTCCGGGGCCCCTAGGGGGGCCGCGAGATGGTGCCAGAGGGGCCCCAGTTTTATGACATTTTATACAATTCTGTGTAATTAAACCTAAAAAAAATAAGGCTACTAACCAACAGCACTACTTTGTATAACTTAATATGTTTTGTTTAATTAAAATGTTAAATTTTAGAACAGTTTTTGTCATAAATTCTCTTTGGGGGGGCCGCGAAGGAATGCACCGTACACAAGGGGGGCCGCATGCGGAAAAAGTTTGAGAACCACTGGTTTATACATCAAAGCTCTGTAACATAGCCTGCCTGCATAGGCAGTGACCTAACACAATTTGGAAATTAGGTGCTGCAATATTCTGGATAATGAATGTAATGTAAAAGTTGACAATACCTCTGTTTTTGCTTCACACCACAGTTGTATTCCTATTTGGTGGAAATGTGATGGTCAGCGAGACTGCAGAGACGGATCCGATGAGCCCTCCACATGTCCGGTGCGGCACTGCAGACTGGGCCAGTATCAGTGTAATGATGGAAACTGCACCAGCCCACACTTCCTATGCAACTCCAACCAGGACTGTCCCGATGGCTCAGATGAGGACAATGTGCTCTGTGGTATGGACCACATTTCTATCATAGCAGTGTCTGCATTATGCATTTGGCCGATGCTTTATCCAGAGCATTCGAGCTATACAGTATGTGTGTTCTCTTGGAATCGAACCCACAACCTGGGTTTACGCTGTTACCGCAATGCTTCAACTTACTTTAGTGAAATTTAGCGTTTTTGATAGGACCAAAGCCATCTTGCATTAAATGCAATAAATGCGTCTTTGTTTTCCAGCCACGCATCAGTGCGAGTCACATCAGTGGCAGTGTGCAAACAAGCGCTGCATCCCAGAGGCGTGGCAGTGTGACGGCGACAACGACTGCGGGGATGGCTCAGACGAAGATCCCGCCCACTGTTCCACCAGAACATGCCGACCCGGACAGTTTAAGTGCAGGAACGGCCGCTGCATCCCGCAGAGCTGGAAATGCGACGTGGACGACGACTGTGGCGACCACTCGGATGAGCCCATCGACGAATGCAGTAAGTTTATTTATACACATGGAACGACATTTTATGAGTTTTATTTTGTTTATTGAATGAAAACTCATTATTTTATTGTTTTAATAAATTCGTAAATTTCATTTGCAGTAGCTGCTGTGCATTATAATTATGCAATAGCACATTTCTCTCAGTATTTTGTTATATTGTTGTTTATTATTGTGTGTGTTGTTGTTTGTAGTGGGTCCGTTATACAGATGTGACAATCACACAGAGTTTGACTGCAGGACAAACTACCGCTGTGTACCTCTGTGGGCCGTCTGCAACGGACAAAATGACTGCAGAGACAACAGTGATGAACAAAACTGTGGTGAGTTTATTGGATGTAACACAGAACAACACTTTATTAGATTAATATACAAAAGTGTCGATCAAATCGTTTACATGCACAGAATAAGCGGATAACTATCAAAAATCTGCTTATTATAGAAATCTGAATTGGATTGAATCCCTGACATTTGTGCTGCTATCACAATGCTTTATTAATTGAGCTACAGGAACGTTCTTTCATGACTGATTGGAAGAATGAGGAGTTATTCTTCCTCTCACACTTCAGCAGTACATTAGTGAGTTAATCTCAGACGGGCTGATGGACGGGCCGTGACCTCTGTGACCTCATACTTTACACCCGTGTTAAGTTTGGGGCCACAACACAGATTTATGAACTGTGTGTGTGTGTGTGTGTAAGAGAGAGAGAGTTTCTTAGGTATGGCTGTATCAGGCACCAAACTGTGTGTGTGTCTGTGTCAGGCACCAGTGTGTGTTCTGTGATCTGACCAACACACACACACACACACACAGTGTTATCAGCTTACCCTTACTCCATTAGTGCCATCCTGCACAAAGAGGAGAGATCGCCCTAATCTGAGTATAAGAATGTACCGCCCAGGGTCAGGTGCACCATTAACGTGTGCAGATGTGTGGGGTTCTTGATTCTTCTCTTCCTCTGCTCTCCTCTCATTCTCGTCTATCTTTCTCTCCTCTCATTAGCCTCTTTCACACAGTTATTTCGGTAAATTACCATGAAGTTCACACATGCAGTGATGTTCCGTATTTTTACCAGTAAATTACTATTAAAGACTGTATGTGTGAAGAGGACCATTCTCTCCTCGTATTCACTCCTCTCATAATCGTCTATTATTTTCTCCTCTCAGTCTCTCCTCTTATTCACTCCTCTCATACTCGTCTATTATTTTCTCCTCTCAGTCTCTCCTCTTATTCACTCCTCTCATACTCGTCTATCATTTTCTCCTCTCAGTCTCTCCTCTTATTCACTCTTCTCATACTCGTCTATCATTTTCTCCTCTCAGTCTCTCCTCTCATTCACTCCTATCATACTCGTCTATCATTTTCTCTTCTCAGTCTGTACTTTTATTCACTGCTTTCATACTCGTCTATCATTTTCTCCTCTCAGTCTCTCCTCTCATTCTCTCCTCTCATACTCATCTATAATTTTCTCCTCTCAGACTCTCCTCTTATTCACTCCTCTCATACTCGTCTATTATTTTCTCCTCTCAGTCTCTCCTCTTATTCACTCTTCTCATACTCGTCTATCATTTTCTCCTCTCAGTCTCTCCTTTTATTCACTCCTCTCATACTCGTCTATCATTTTCTCGTCTCAGTCACTACTATTATTCACTCCTCTCATACTCGTCTATCATTTTCTCCTCTCAGTCTCTCCTCTCATTCTCTCCTCTCATACTCGTCTATCATTTTCTCTTCTCAGTCTGTACTTTTATTCACTGCTTTCATACTCGTCTATCATTTTCTCCTCTCAGTCTCTCCTCTCATTCTCTCCTCTCATACTCATCTATAATTTTCTCCTCTCAGTCTCTCCTCTTATTCACTCCTCTCATACTCGTCTATTATTTTCTCCTCTCAGTCTCTCCTCTTATTCACTCTTCTCATACTCGTCTATCATTTTCTCCTCTCAGTCTCTCCTCTTATTCACTCCTCTCATACTCGTCTATCATTTTCTCCTCTCAGTCTCTCCTCTTATTCACTCCTCTCATACTCGTCTATCATTTTCTCCTCTCAGTCTCTCCTCTCATTCACTCCTATCATACTCGTCTATCATTTTCTCTTCTCAGTCTGTACTTTTATTCACTGCTTTCATACTCGTCTATCATTTTCTCCTCTCAGTCTCTCCTCTCATTCTCTCCTCTCATACTCATCTATAATTTTCTCCTCTCAGACTCTCCTCTTATTCTCTCCTCTCATACTCATCTATCATTTTCTCCTCTCAGTCTCTCCTCTCATTCTCTCCTCTTATTCACTTCTCTCATACTCGTCTATCATTTTCTCCTCTCAGTCTCTCCTCTCATACTCATCTATCATTTTCTCCTCTCAGTCTCTCCTTTTATTCACTCCTCTCATACTCATCTATAATTTTCTCCTCTCAGACTCTCCTCTTATTCTCTCCTCTCATACTCATCTATCATTTTCTCCTCTCAGTCTCTCCTCTCATTCTCTCCTCTCATACTCATCTATAATTTTCTCCTCTCAGACTCTCCTCTTATTCTCTCCTCTCATACTCATCTATCATTTTCTCCTCTCAGTCTCTCCTCTCATTCTCTCCTCTTATTCACTTCTCTCATACTCGTCTATCATTTTCTCCTCTCAGTCTCTCCTCTCATACTCGTCTATCATTTTCTCCTCTCAGTCTCTCCTCTTATTCTCTCCTCTCATACTCGTCTATCATTTTCTCCTCTCAGTCTCTCCTCTCATTCTCTCCTCTTCTTCACTTCTCTCATACTCGTCTATCATTTTCTCCTCTCAGTCTCTCCTCTCATACTCTCCTCTCATACTCATCTATAATTTTCTCCTCTCAGTCTGTACTTTTATTCACTGCTTTCATACTCGTCTATCATTTTCTCCTCTCAGTCTCTCCTCTCATTCTCTCCTCTCATACTCATCTATAATTTTCTCCTCTCAGTCTCTCCTCTTATTCACTCCTCTCATACTCGTCTATTATTTTCTCCTCTCAGTCTCTCCTCTTATTCACTCTTCTCATACTCGTCTATCATTTTCTCCTCTCAGTCTCTCCTCTTATTCACTCCTCTCATACTCGTCTATCATTTTCTCCTCTCAGTCTCTCCTCTTATTCACTCCTCTCATACTCGTCTATCATTTTCTCCTCTCAGTCTCTCCTCTCATTCACTCCTATCATACTCGTCTATCATTTTCTCTTCTCAGTCTGTACTTTTATTCACTGCTTTCATACTCGTCTATCATTTTCTCCTCTCAGTCTCTCCTCTCATTCTCTCCTCTCATACTCATCTATAATTTTCTCCTCTCAGACTCTCCTCTTATTCTCTCCTCTCATACTCATCTATCATTTTCTCCTCTCAGTCTCTCCTCTCATTCTCTCCTCTTATTCACTTCTCTCATACTCGTCTATCATTTTCTCCTCTCAGTCTCTCCTCTCATACTCATCTATCATTTTCTCCTCTCAGTCTCTCCTTTTATTCACTCCTCTCATACTCATCTATAATTTTCTCCTCTCAGACTCTCCTCTTATTCTCTCCTCTCATACTCATCTATCATTTTCTCCTCTCAGTCTCTCCTCTCATTCTCTCCTCTCATACTCATCTATAATTTTCTCCTCTCAGACTCTCCTCTTATTCTCTCCTCTCATACTCATCTATCATTTTCTCCTCTCAGTCTCTCCTCTCATTCTCTCCTCTTATTCACTTCTCTCATACTCGTCTATCATTTTCTCCTCTCAGTCTCTCCTCTCATACTCGTCTATCATTTTCTCCTCTCAGTCTCTCCTCTTATTCTCTCCTCTCATACTCGTCTATCATTTTCTCCTCTCAGTCTCTCCTCTCATTCTCTCCTCTTATTCACTTCTCTCATACTCGTCTATCATTTTCTCCTCTCAGTCTCTCCTCTCATACTCGTCTATCATTTTCTCTTCTCAGTCTCTCCTCTTATTCACTCCTCTCATACTCGTCTATCATTTTCTCCTCTCAGTCTCTCCTCTTATTCACTCCTCTCATACTCGTCTATCATTTTCTCCTCTCAGTCTCTCCTCTCATTCACTCCTATCATACTCGTCTATCATTTTCTCTTCTCAGTCTGTACTTTTATTCACTGCTTTCATACTCGTCTATCATTTTCTCCTCTCAGTCTCTCCTCTCATTCTCTCCTCTCATACTCATCTATCATTTTCTCCTCTCAGTCTCTCCTCTCATTCTCTCCTCTTATTCACTTCTCTCATACTCGTCTATCATTTTCTCCTCTCAGTCTCTCCTCTCATACTCGTCTATCATTTTCTCCTCTCAGTCTCTCCTCTTATTCTCTCCTCTCATACTCGTCTATCATTTTCTCCTCTCAGACTCTCCTCTTATTCTCTCCTCTCATACTCATCTATCATTTTCTCCTCTCAGTCTCTCCTCTCATTCTCTCCTCTCATACTCATCTATAATTTTCTCCTCTCAGACTCTCCTCTTATTCTCTCCTCTCATACTCATCTATCATTTTCTCCTCTCAGTCTCTCCTCTCATTCTCTCCTCTTATTCACTTCTCTCATACTCGTCTATCATTTTCTCCTCTCAGTCTCTCCTCTCATACTCGTCTATCATTTTCTCCTCTCAGTCTCTCCTCTCATTCTCTCCTCTTATTCACTTCTCTCATACTCGTCTATCATTTTCTCCTCTCAGTCTCTCCTCTCATACTCGTCTATCATTTTCTCTTCTCAGTCTGTACTTTTATTCACTGCTTTCATACTCGTCTATCATTTTCTCCTCTCAGTCTCTCCTCTCATTCTCTCCTCTCATACTCATCTATCATTTTCTCCTCTCAGTCTCTCCTCTCATTCTCTCCTCTTATTCACTTCTCTCATACTCGTCTATCATTTTCTCCTCTCAGTCTCTCCTCTCATACTCGTCTATCATTTTCTCCTCTCAGTCTCTCCTCTTATTCTCTCCTCTCATACTCGTCTATCATTTTCTCCTCTCAGACTCTCCTCTTATTCTCTCCTCTCATACTCATCTATCATTTTCTCCTCTCAGTCTCTCCTCTCATTCTCTCCTCTTATTCACTTCTCTCATACTCGTCTATCATTTTCTCCTCTCAGTCTCTCCTCTCATACTCGTCTATCATTTTCTCCTCTCAGTCTCTCCTCTTATTCTCTCCTCTCATACTCATCTATCTTTTTCTCCTCTCAGTCTCTCCTCTCATTCACTCCTATCATACTCGTCTATCATTTTCTCTTCTCAGTCTGTACTTTTATTCACTGCTTTCATACTCGTCTATCATTTTCTCCTCTCAGTCTCTCCTCTCATTCTCTCCTCTCATACTCATCTATCATTTTCTCCTCTCAGTCTCTCCTCTCATTCTCTCCTCTTATTCACTTCTCTCATACTCGTCTATCATTTTCTCCTCTCAGTCTCTCCTCTCATTCTCTCCTCTCATACTCATCTATCATTTTCTCCTCTCAGTCTCTCCTCTCATTCTCTCCTCTCATTCACTCCTATCATACTCGTCTATCATTTTCTCTTCTCAGTCTGTACTTTTATTCACTGCTTTCATACTCGTCTATCATTTTCTCCTCTCAGTCTCTCCTCTTATTCACTTCTCTCATACTCGTCTATCATTTTCTCCTCTCAGTCTCTCTTCTCATACTCATCTATCATTTTCTCCTCTCAGTCTCTCCTTTTATTCACTCCTCTCATAATCGTCTATCATTTTCTCCTCTCAGTCTCTCCTCTCATTCTCTCCTCTTATTCACTTCTCTCATACTCGTCTATCATTTTCTCCTCTCAGTCTCTCCTTTTATTCACTCCTCTCATAATCGTCTATCATTTTCTCCTCTCAGTCCCTCCTCTTATTCACTCCTCTCATACTCGTCTATCATTTTCTCCTCTCAGTCTCTCCTTTTATTCTCTCCTCTCATTCACTCCTCTCATACTCGTCTATCTTTTTCTCCTCTCAGTCTCTCCTTTTTTTCACTCCTCTCATACTCGTCTATCTTTTTCTCCTCTCAGTCTCTCCTTTTATTCACTCCTCTCATACTCGTCTATCATTTTCTCCTCTCAGTCTCTCCTTTTATTCTCTCCTCTCATTCGCTCCTCTCATACTCGTCTATCATTTTCTCCTCTCAGTCTCTCCTTTTATTCACTCCTCTCATACTCGTCTATCATTTTCTCCTCTCAGTCTCTCCTTTTATTCTCTCCTCTCATTCGCTCCTCTCATACTCGTCTATCATTTTCTCCTCTCAGTCTCTCCTTTTATTCACTCCTCTCATACTCATCTATAATTTTTTCCTCTCAGTCTCTCCTTTTATTCTCTCCTCTCATTCACTCCTCTCATACTCGTCTATCTTTTTCTCCTCTCAGTCTCTCCTTTTTTTCACTCCTCTCATACTCGTCTATCATTTTCTCCTCTCAGTCTCTCCTTTTATTCTCTCCTCTCATTCGCTCCTCTCATACTCGTCTATCATTGTCTCCTCTCATTCTCTGC
The DNA here is from genome assembly GCF_027580225.2 of Misgurnus anguillicaudatus. NCBI lineage: Eukaryota > Metazoa > Chordata > Actinopteri > Cypriniformes > Cobitidae > Misgurnus > Misgurnus anguillicaudatus. The sequence goes on along the minus strand of NC_073353.2, from coordinate 41,632,749 downwards.
TTTTATTCTGTCATCTGAGTCAATCCTCTCATACTGGTGTTTCATTTTCTCCTCTCAGTCTCTCCTCTCATTCACTCCTCTCATACTCGTCTATCTTTTTCTCCTCTCAGTCTCTCCTTTTATTCACTCCTCTCATACTCGTCTATCATTTTCTCCTCTCAGTCTCTCCTTTTATTCTCTCCTCTCATTCGCTCCTCTCATACTCGTCTATCATTTTCTCCTCTCAGTCTCTCCTTTTATTCACTCCTCTCATACTCATCTATAATTTTCTCCTCTCAGTCTCTCCTTTTATTCACTCCTCTCATACTCGTCTATCATTTTCTCCTTTCAGTCTCTCCTTTTATTCTCTCCTCTCATACTCGTCTATCATTTTCTCCTCTCAGTCTCTCCTTTTATTCTCTCCTCTTATTCTCTCCTCTCATACTCGTCTATCTTTTTCTCCTCTCAGTCTCTCCTTTTTTTCACTCCTCTCATACTCATCTATCTTTTTCTCCTCTCAGTCTCTCCTTTTATTCACTCCTCTCATACTCGTCTATCATTTTCTCCTCTCAGTCTCTCCTTTTATTCTCTCCTCTCATTCACTCCTCTCATACTCGTCTATCATTTTCTTCTCTCAGTCTCTCCTCTCATTCACTCCTCTCATACTCGTCTATCATTTTCTCCTCTCAGTCTCTCCTTTTATTCTCTCCTCTCATTCGCTCCTCTCATACTCGTCTATCATTTTCTCCTCTCAGTCTCTCCTTTTATTCACTCCTCTCATACTCATCTATAATTTTTTCCTCTCAGTCTCTCCTTTTATTCTCTCCTCTCATTCACTCCTCTCATACTCGTCTATCTTTTTCTCCTCTCAGTCTCTCCTTTTTTTCACTCCTCTCATACTCGTCTATCATTTTCTCCTCTCAGTCTCTCCTTTTATTCTCTCCTCTCATTCACTCCTCTCATACTCGTCTATCTTTTTCTCCTCTCAGTCTCTCCTTTTTTTCACTCCTCTCATACTCGTCTATCTTTTTCTCCTCTCAGTCTCTCCTTTTATTCATTCCTTTCATACTCGTCTATCATTTTCTCCTCTCAGTCTCTCCTTTTATTCTCTCCTCTTATTCACTCCTCTCATACTCGTCTATCTTTTTCTCCTCTCAGTCTCTCCTTTTATTCATTCCTTTCATACTCGTCTATCATTTTCTCCTCTCAGTCTCTCCTTTTATTCTCTCCTCTTATTCACTCCTCTCATACTCGTCTATCATTTTCTCCTCTCAGTCTCTCCTTTTATTCTCTCCTCTCATTCACTCCTCTCATACTCGTCTATCTTTTTCTCCTCTCAGTCTCTCCTTTTTTTCACTCCTCTCATACTCGTGTATCTTTTTCTCCTCTCAGTCTCTCCTTTTATTCATTCCTTTCATACTCGTCTTTCATTTTCTCATCTCAGTCTCTCCTTTTATTCTCTCCTCTCATTCACTCCTCTCATACTCATCTTTCATTTTCTCCTCTCAGTCTCTCCTTTTATTCTCTCCTCTTATTCTCTCCTCTCATACTCGTCTATCTTTTTCTCCTCTCAGTCTCTCCTTTTATTCTCTCCTCTCATACTCATCTATCATTTTCTCCTCTCAGTCTCTCCTTTTATTCTCTCCTCTTATTCACTCCTCTCATACTCGTCTTTCATTTTCTCATCTCAGTCTCTCCTTTTATTCTCTCCTCTCATTCACTCCTCTCATACTCGTCTTTCATTTTCTCCTCTCAGTCTCTCCTTTTATTCTCTCCTCTTATTCTCTCCTCTCATACTCGTCTATCTTTTTCTCCTCTCAGTCTCTCCTCTTATTCTCTCCTCTCATACTCATCTATCATTTTCTCCTCTCAGTCTCTCCTCTTATTCTCTCCTCTCATACTCGTCTATCTTTTTCTCCTCTCAGTCTCTCCTTTTATTCACTCCTCTCATACTCGTCTATCTTTTTCTCCTCTCAGTCTCTCCTCTTATTCTCTCCTCTCATACTCATCTATCATTTTCTCCTCTCAGTCTCTCCTCTTATTCTCTCCTCTCATACTCGTCTATCATTTTCTCCTCTCAGTCTCTCCTTTTATTCTCTCCTCTCATTCACTCCTCTCATACTCGTCTATCATTTTCTCCTCTCAGTCTCTCCTCTTATTCTCTCCTCTCATTCCTTCCTCTCATACTCGTGTATCATTTTCTCTTCTCAGTCTCTCCTCTTATTCACTCCTCTCATACTCGTCTATCTTTTCTCCTCTCATTCTCTCCTCTTATTCACTCCTCTCATACTCGTCTATCATATTCTCCTATCAATCTCTCATTCTCTCCTCAAATACTCTTCTTCTATCGTTCTTTCCTCTCAGTTTCTCCTCTCATTCTCTCCTCCTATTCTCCTCCTATTCTCCTCATTCACTTCCCTCTTTTTCTCCTCTTATGCTCTCCTCTCATACTTGTCTCTCATCCTCTCCTCTTAGTCTGTCCCCTCATTCTCTCCTATCAGTCTCTCCAATCATTTTCTCCAATCATTCTCTCCTCTCATATCTCATTCATTTCTTTCTTACTTGTCTATAATTTTCTCCTCTCATTCTATCCTCTTGTTCTCTTCTCTCAGTCTCTTCTCTCAGTCTCTTCTCTCTTTCTTTTCTCTCAGTCTCTTCTCTCTTTCCCTCCTCTCATTCCTCTCCCGTGTGTCTGGTCTGACTCATTGGTCAGTGTCTGTGGGGGGTGCACATACTCCCGTTCCCTAACCGATCATGCCCGTAATTAAATCCAGCATTTGCTCTTTCTTCAAAGCCACAAGCTGCATTTATCATCATGTCTTTATTAAATTGCAGGACGCTAGGTGCTAAAGAATGCCCTGTTTATCTAACCTGTCAGCTGTCCGTTAATAGACTTTTTAAAAAGCTACGGCACATACGGCCCCAAGCACATTTCAGGGAGAACAAGAGGCAGGTCTCTGTTGGATCACAATGTTTGCATGCCAGTTCAATGCTATTCTATATCTTTGAGTTCATTGATAGACTACGATATAGTGAAAAATGCACAATGTTGTCTGTTGTGTTTTCAGAGGAGTTGACGTGTGAACCAGTGGGTGATTTCCGCTGTGACAACCATCAGTGCATCCCGTTGCGCTGGCGCTGCGACGGAGACAATGACTGCGGCGACGAATCAGATGAGCGCAACTGCAGTGAGTCGCTTTCTATCTTTATCACACAGAAGTAAAACAGAGGGAGAGAAAGACGGATGAGAAAGAGACAGAGAGAGATGAGAAACAAACAGCACAGCGAAACAACAGTTCTTCTTTAACATATAACGCAGGATATTCATTAACCTTTCAGATATGTGTAAGTGGTGCTTATTGAAAGAAGCTTCGAGTTTGTCCTCCCCACACAGGATTTGCAGTGGTGGTCAGCACGAGTCATCTCCCTTGATGAATTCAGCTCTGAACAAATGGCCCTTTAACATAAACTCACCACAGCGATCTGTAAAAACAGCCCTCAGGCCATCAAATAAACCTGAAGGGCTCTATCATACACCTGGCGCAAGTGCCTTTTGCTAGTTTCAACCCGGCGCAATTATCATTTTCATGTTTAGCGCTACATTGTTTAAATAGCAAATGCATTTGGGCCCAATTTTGCGCCCATGTGCGTTCTGGTCTGAAAACGAGGTGTGTTCAGGCGCATTGTTGGCGCGTTGCTATTTCGAGGCAACTAAAATACACTACGTCATTGACCAACTAAAACTTGGTCTAAAGTCAATGGCGCAATTTTTTTTTTGTTATTTAATGAGCGCGTTAGTAATATGCGCCTATAACGGAATGACAACATGGGTTGGCTTATCACACACATGGATGTGCAGCAGCACAAAAAAGCTTTTAAATATGAAAAATTAAAGCATTCAAATGTTAAAGATTATTATTGGGTCCCTTGAACATAAATGAGAAATAAAAGGGATGAGAGCTGAGACTCTCATTGGTTTATTGCACGTTACGGCCAAAACACACCAATTACTCGAAAATAGGAACAACCCTTTTAGGCCGTGCACTTGGCGCATAAACCATTTTTCCTGTCCTTAATGGAACAATATGTAGGATTGTGGCCAAAACTGGTATTGCAATCACAAAACTTGTGGCTAAAACTGGTACTGCAATCACACAACTGGTGGCCAATACACAAAATGACAAAATAAACATCAGTTGAGGGCTGCAACTCCAGTTTTTAAATGACAATATCCTGGCCATACCCCAGTTGTCAGTGTTATAAGTAGTTGAAATTAAAATGATTTCTTAATGTCTAGTGACATATCAGGGCCATTTTATGATTAATTGATATAAATTTCTTACATACTGTTCCTTTAAATGAGCAAAAGTGGGTTCAGACACGCCCGTTTAGACCGTGCGCTGTGCGCTTAGATTGTTAAAATAGAGCCCTTAGGCATTTATCACCCATATCTGTGTCAGAACTGTTGTGTGTTTGCAATGATTTACTGCAACAGCGCAGGTTAAAGATTTTGTGACTTATTTCTGAAGAAAACTTCCAAGTCAGCTTCGATATCTGAAAATAAACACTAGAGGCAAGCAAGCTTTCACTTCAAAGAGTATCTTAAGTATCATAGTTTCATATGGCCAGAACTTTATCAGAGTGGGATTTTCAATTAGGTTGAGAAGAAACGCATACCTGTGAGATTTAACTTAAACGCATTCCTGTGACCATCATATCACATTGCAACTGTAAACGGCACATTTGTGAGCGTGTGTGATTGAGCCGCCTCTTTTACATTCACAGCTCCTCGTTCGTGCACAGAGAGCGAGTATCGCTGCGACAACCTGCACTGCATTCCTGACCGCTGGGTTTGCGATCACGACAACGACTGTGAGGATAATTCTGACGAGAGAGACTGCGGTAAGTCAAAAAATGAAAGAAAAGGCAATTCATTTTGCATAAAGATGCTTTACTCATTTAGTTAAATTTTTTTTTAGAGCTGCGGACCTGTCATCCGGGTTACTTCCAGTGCGGCAGCGGGCACTGCATCGCAGAGCGTTTTAAATGTGACGGCAATGCAGACTGTCTTGACTTCACCGACGAAAGTTCCTGTCGTGAGTGTGCCGTATTTTAATGTATTTTTTAAATTCCCACCCGTTAAAGTCGCACTTGTTGTTGCGAATAGCATTCAAAAAGGGCAACCTATTATGGCCTTTTTACAAGTTGTAATATAAGTCTCAGTTGTGTCTGTGAAGTTTCAGCTCAAAATACTCCACAGATCATTTATTATAGCATGTCCAAAATGACCCTATTTTAGGTGGGAGCAAAAACGCATTGTTTTTATGTGTGTGTGTACCTTTAAATGAAAATAAGCTACAGCTCCTCACTTCCTTACAGACAGTGAGCACTTTTAGTTTAAATAGATCTGATTAAAACATTTTGAGACAATAGTATCTAGTGGACAGAGTACAACTTGCTGAGGGTGTAAACTACGGTAATGCAGGACTGTTAGTGGGCGGGGCTTTATCAATGTGACCTCACATTGATCAGAGAATAAAAACTGCATGTCTAATAAGCTTTGGTTTAATGATGATTAAAAAACAAGGAGCAAGTGGATTTTTTTTATCGTAGGCTGGTTGTGTTCACATACTACCAAAACACGTATGTCCAAACACATTGTAAAAAAGTGGATTTTGCATAATAGGTGCCATTTAATTAAATGTTTTATTGGCAAAAGATGGACATTGCAATGTCTTAAAAAAAATTCAAAATGTATTTCTGTTCACTGTTGAATCATGCACAATGTTATATTTTCATTTTGTATACATTACTATGTCATAATGTTATAGAGTATGTTTTGTTCAGTTTAAATGCAAAATAAAATAAAAAATGTATCATGTTGACTTTAAGCTGTGTGTGTGTTTCAGCCACACGATACCCAAACAGCACATACTGTCCTCCGTTTCTCTTCGAATGCAAGAACCATGTGTGTGTGCAGCCGCACTGGAGATGTGATGGAGATAATGACTGCGGTGATAATTCAGATGAAGAGCTTCATCTCTGCTGTAAGTGACACACATAGGCCTACTTCAATTTACATCTGTATTAGATGAGAGACTTAAAAGATCCATCACACTGTTATTGTACAGACCTCAAACTTTTAGTAGCTAAAGGGGAGAGTGGGGTGGTTTGTGCCAGGGGGGGAAGTAGTTCCACCCCTTGTTTTTGGAAAACCATAAAAGAAATTGGTCATGTGACCACATCATTTTGAAAAGCCATCAATTTTACTAATCCTCAAAAAAAGAGAGACACGTGGCATGAGAGGTAAGCACATTTTAGCTCCAAAAACTGTTTTTTTCCTTTCAAAGTAAAATTTCTATGATTAAGGTTTTTTGATTGTAGTGTCTAAACAATTATAGATAGGTTTCTACATTTTTCACACATGTTTTAGTGCTTTAGCAAGCTATACAATGAGTCTATACAGTTAGCATAATGTAAGCTCTTAACTGCTGGATCATGCTAATTGTTCAGACTTGTAGGTCTGGGGTGATTTGTGCCAAAAGGCCTGGGTTAAGTTGTGCCGGAGGAGATGTGCTCAAGAAACTACCCACACCGCAAAAACTTGGTGGTACAGACATAAGACAGCATAAGTTTATATTCTCCTGCAGTATTGACAAGTGGGATGTTAAATAGTAGGCCAGATCCAGACCACCTAGACCTACATACTCACAGGGGATAATCTGGAGAAGTGAGGAGATGGACATGCCTCATCAGTGTTTGACTTAGGCCTACCTGCCATTTGTTTCATTTAACAATTTACCCCAACTTATTTTCCCTAAAGGCACAAGTTACCCCACACCAGGGGCAAGTTGTGCCACAAGACCACTTTTTTCCCAAAAGCTATATTTCTGAAAGTTATTGTTCTCAGGGATGCACAACATCCTGAATATATGGGTGATTCTCACGAAAACTTGGTTTTAAAAATGTCAAGCATGAAAATGTAAAAATTGCTTAAATTTACTTTTTTTCCCACCAGACATTGAAAAACAAAGTCTGGAGTAAATGGGAACATTAATTTAAAAACTTTTACTTATCATTTAACACTTTTTGTAACATAATTTAAAAAATTTGTCCTAAAAAATCTCATTACCGCAACAGTCAGAAAACATCAAGACTGACATATTTTCAAAATGACATGACAAACCTGAAAGAACATAATTTGGAGATTCTGCACATGCATTTAAAATCAAAGTATTATGCTTCTATTAATTAAATTAACAATTAATAAGCATCTGTTGCGGTAATGATAATCAAAATGTCGTGTAAGCATTCTGACAAGACAATATTTCAAATTAACTGTAAAAAAATGATCTTACCTGGTAGCCATCTTGAAGTAACTGGTCCATGTGCTTGGTCACTCAAAATCAAACTTTATTAAAATTTTGTATGTGTGCTTAAACTGTTCTCAAAAAGTGTTGCGGAGGATGAGAACATCAGGCATGGACACATCATTTTCCTAATTTTTCTTCATTATTATTATACATGAATATTCAGTAAATATTTTTTCTGTCATCTAAAGTAGTCTAGCAAAACATATGATTAAATTACAACATAACACATGTTCAAACACAGCCGGACACATTGCGGTAATGAGAATTTCAGCAGAAAATGAGATAAAATTTACAATTATGAATTCTTATGTTGAAATCACACATTGTGCAAGATAGAACACAGTATTGTGTTAATTCTGATGCTTTTTAATGTTACTATATTACACATTTTAAAGCTAAAATCATTAGTGCCGTGGTGTTTCAATGGTTTCGTGAGAATCACCCATATGTACATCCTTAAGTTTAGGATGTAACTTTAAAGTCACTTTGAGTAAAAACTGGCACAACTCACCCCACTCTCCCATACTTGAAAAATCACTAACCTCACTTTAATAACCAAGTCGCCAAGTTTTTTATTTCACAGTAATTGTTTGTGCATTAAAGAGTTAACAACATGCACTTTACTGTATGTGCTTTGTTTCTTCAGTGGATATCCCGTGCGATCCTCCGTTCCGGTTCCGATGTGATAACAATCGTTGCATCTACAGCCACGAGCTCTGCAACTCCATAGATGACTGCGGTGACGGCACTGATGAGAGGGCGGAGCATTGTGAGTAGCAGCCAATCGGTGAACAAGATTACTTGAAAATCATACATAGAGTAATAAACTACAATGATGATGAATCTGCGAAAATTGAAAATTGCAACAAGGGGGTTTCACATTGCATCACCATAGTAAGAATCGCAGACATTTTTGTCCCGGTCCACAAACTACGTCTTACAATCAAACGTACGGGAGAAGTGACAAGAAAACAATGCAAGGTTAGCCGTGCAAGACCGAGTTCTCACATGAGACTAAGATTGTTATTCAAATTGGTAGCCCACAAGAAGCTTGCCTTACAAATTGCATGTGTGCTCACTTGCAGCGAAAAGAAAAAAAGAAAAAGAAAAGAACCAAAACCATGCTTGCTGATATTATGGTCTGTACCTTTATAACTCCTCCCTTGTCGATATTATTTTCAGTCAGAACACATTTCACACGGCATGAATTTGAATCGTCGTGAGGTCCAAATATTTAGAAAAACCTGTCGGCGAGTCAAAATCAGGGTTAAAATCTTGCAGTCTGAACTCGCACATGAACAGAATTGTTTTGTGTTAATTTCTCTCCTTAAGGTGTGACTCCAACTCACGGACCGTGCTCTGCAGATGAATATAAATGTGGGAACGGTCACTGTATTCCTCTACAGTACGCCTGCGATGACTATGATGACTGTGAAGACCAGACCGATGAACTGGGCTGTCGTGAGTTTACCACACACATGGACATTACATGCTAATTTTCCCAATGATAAAAATGTTTACCTGTATATTATTATGTCCTCAAAATCTAATTTTCGTCTATTTTATATAAAACTCTGCAACATTTTTTTTCTCTCTCTCTCTGTTAGATTATGGCAGTAGCCGTTCATGCAGTGAGAATCTGTGTGAGCATAACTGCACAGATATATCCAGTGGAGGCTTCATTTGCTCCTGCAAACCGGGATACAAACCCAACCCTGAGCACAAGACCACCTGTGATGGTTCGTGACCTCATCCCAATATTTCCAATAAATTGTACTGCCAGCTGGGACAAGAGGAACGTCTGCATGGGTTTATGAAGGAGTACAGATTTCATCAACCTGATCTCATGAAAATCACGGAAAATTTTATCAATTTATCCGAGACCATGTCACGGAATTCAGCTTTTTTTGTGACGGGACCACAGATGTCTTTTCCGTGTCAGTCCCACGGATTTCTTGTGTCATTTTATGTATTGTTTTCTCATAGTTTTTTTCTATTTTCTTACCATTGTCGTTTGGGGTTGGGATTAGAATCACTTTCTGTTACATTTTTAGACATCCTAACCCAAACACCAACTCTAACACCAACTTCAGGTGAGCATACACTGCAAAAAAAAAAGAAAATTCTTAGTATTTTTGTCTTGTTTTCAGTAAAAGTATAAAAAAAATCTTAAATTAAGATGTATTTTCTTGATGAGCAAAACGACCCAAGAAAATAAGTCTAATATCATTTAAAGTATCAAATTTAAGCGATTTTGTGCATAAAGCAAGCAAATAAAACTGCCAATGGGGTAAGCAAATTTTTCTTGAATTTTGTGTTTAAGAAAAATGTTCAAGATTTTTTTGCTTACACCATTGGCAGATTATTATTATTTTTTGTTTATTTTATGCACAAAATCACTTAAATTTGATATTTTTGGTCTAAAAACCAGACTTACTTTCTTGGGTCGTTTTGCTCATCAAGAAAAGCATCTTAATTTAAGAATTTTTAGATATTTTACTGAAAACAAGACAAAAATACTAAGATTTTTTTTTCTTAAATTCTTTTTTGCAGTGTAGTTTTAATAGCGGAAGAAAAACATGTGGAAACCAATACATAAAAGTACATCCTAACTCAAACCCCAAATCTAACCGTAATCCCAAGCGACAATGATTTGAAAATAGGAAAAAACAATGAGAAAACAATACATAAAATCCCACGAGAAATCCGTGGGACTGACACGGAAAAGAAATCTGTGGTCCAGCCACGGAAAAAAGCTGAATACCGTGACATGGATAAAATGATAAAATTTTCGGTGACAATAACACGGATTTCCATGAGATAATGTTGAATTTCATACACACACTGTAGATGTTTACCGTAACACTTTATTATGCAATGTTGCCTGTTGCTGTTCAAAACCCTTTTGTATTTGGTAGACATTTCAGCCTGCTGAGAAGATGCTCTCCATGTGTCAGACATGTGTTGTTTATGAAGCATTAGTTATAAAGATATTATATAAAAACCACCGTAATGCAGTAACGTTTTTTCAATAGGCTGTTAATCACATTTTGGAGACATTTTCAAATCTATGAAATGACACAGAGCGAAACAATGTATGTTGTCCCCTAAAAGTGTTAAACAAATCAAAACCATCTTGTATTTTAGATCTTTACACATCACTTCATGGTTGTGTTCTTAAAAAAAACAACACTAATGCCTAATCATGTTTCGTTTCCCGTATTTGTTAACTAACATGTTTTCTCTCCTTTGCAGATGTAGACGAGTGTGAGATTTATGGGACGTGTCCTCAATTGTGCAAGAACACCAAGGGCACGTATGAGTGTTTCTGTGCTGAAGGGTTTCGATCTGTCGGGGAACAACCTGGAGTCGAATGCGCTGCTGAGGGTGAAGAAAACATTTTTTTATTATGTCTGTGTGTGACTCTTTAAAATCCTCTCTATTTTCTACCCTCTGCTGCCCCCTACTGTTTTCTTCACGTGATTATTTTTGGATATCTGCCTTGTCACCTTTGTCATTTTTAGCTGTATCACTATAACATCATAATAGGCTAAATAGACAGCTATTTAATGCATTAACGAGTTCATATTGTTTATAATAAAATTATATATAAACATACCTTTTATATAATATATCCTCTATAGAATCAGCTATGTTTGGCTCGGTCTCAAAGGTTTTTTTCCTCCTAGGACTTTTCCCTACCTGACCAAAAAAAGCCAGGAGGTGTTTTCAACCCCTGAGGAGTTAGCTGACATTGGCTTAACTTCTATGCGTTACATTGTTACTACGCTCACTAGTACGGTTTAATCTTAGCCGCTGTATTTTGCTGCTTATGTTGTCCATCGATTTTTCTGCATTCTCTCCTGAATCTATTAATGTAAAGCTGCTTTGAAACAATTAGACAATTGTGAAAAGCACTATATAAATAAATTGAATTGCATTATAGATTATCATTATGAGATACCATTTTTGTCCAAAGTAGCATTGCATGTGTCTTTTCGTGTAGAATATTATCCCATAATGCATTGCAATGTTAGCGATGAAGCAAGAGAAATGTTTATACATGTACTGAGTTTTTACCCTTGTTTTCTCTTTTATACTCAGGAAATCCTCCTGTGTTATTATTACCTGATAACGTGCGCATCCGTCGCTTTAATCTGTCTAGCGCGCAGTACTCGGATTACGTGGATAACGCGGAGCACATTCAGGCCCTGGATTATGTGTGGGACCCCGAGGGCCTTGGGCTCAGTAAGACACTTTACTCCTTTAAATGTGACACATGAGGTTATTAAAATAAAGCGTAAATCTAAATGTATGCTTTTTATGTTACAGGTGTAGTTTACTGGACAGTGTTGGGTCGAGGTGCTGACTTTGGTGCGATAAAGAGAGCTTACATGACTACATTTGATGATTACGGCAATAATCCTGTGAAAGAGATGAACCTCAATCTCAGATACATCTCCAGCCCGGATGGCATCGCTGTGGACTGGATTGGACGGTATATGAAATAAATATACAAAAAGCATTGATATGTAAAGAAGATACTGGTGAGTCCTTGTTCTGATTTTTTTTTGCTTTTAGCCATATTTACTGGACAGATGCTGGAACCAATCGGATCGAAGTGGCCAAAATGGATGGGCGGTACAGGAAGTGGTTAATTCACACTGATCTTGATCAACCAGCTGCTATTGTTGTGAATCCGGCTCTAGGGTAAACACCTCAACCTAATCCATAATGTACACTGCATGCAGTATTGCAGATAGTAAATGAAAGGCCATAAAAGTTGCATGCATAATAATTATGGATTTACTAGAAAATCAGTCTAAATCACAAACAACTAAAGGTCGGGCACATCCATGGAAAGTGTAAGAATATCAAATCAAATATTTAAAAGTTTTATTTGGAGAAAAATATAATTGTGCCAACATACACTGCAAAAAATTACTTACTTTTTTGTCTAGTTTTAAAGTGAATTTGTGAATAAAACAAGCAAAACAATAAATAAAAAATCTGCCAATAGGGGTAATCCAATTTTTGTGTTTTGCTTGTTTTATGCACAAATTCGCTTAAATTTGATATTTTTTTTCTAAAATAGACTTATTTTCTTAAATCATTAAGTTTTCTTATGTAATTTTGTTAATCAAGATTTGTTAATCAATTTTGATTTATTAATTTTTAAATATTTGTACAAGACAAAAATACTACACTGCAAATAATGATTTTCAAGAAAAAAATTCTTAGTATTTTTGTCTTGTTTTCAGTAAAAATATCTAAAAATTCTTAAATTAAGATGCTTTTTCTTGATGAGCAAAGAAAATAAGCCTAGTTTTTAGACCAATAAAATCTGCCAATGGGGTAAGCAAAATTCTTGATTTTTTTCTTGAATTTAGTGTTTAAGAAAATTGTCAAGATTTTTTTTTTACCCCATTGGCAGATTTTTTCCTTGTTTTATGCACAAATTCGCTTAAATTTGATGTTTTTTGTCTAGAAATAGACTTATTTTCTTAACTCATTAAGTTTTCTTAAGTACACTGCAATAAATGGTTTTCGGGAGGAAGATTCTTGGTGTTTTTGTCTTGTTTTCAGTAAAAATGTCTACAAATTCTTAGATTAAGGTGGTGAATGGTGTAAGCAAATTTTTCTTGAATTTTTCTTGAATTTAGTGTTTAAGAAAAATTGTCAAGATTTTTTTGCTAACCTCATTGGCAGATATTATTGCTTTTTTATTAATCAAAAAGCATCTTAATTTAAGATTTTTTTGATATTCTTACTGAAAACAAGACAAAAATACTAAGATTTTTTTTCTAGAAAATACTTTTTTTGCAGTGCACTGCAAAACATGACTTTCTTAGTTAGTATTTGTATTGTTTTCAGTAAAAATATCTAAATATTCCCAAATCAAGATGTATCTTCTTGATAAGCAAATGACTTAAGAAAATAACTCTAGTTTTTAGACAAAACATATCAAATTTAAGCGAATTTGTCCTTAAAACAAGCAAAAAAATCTGCCAGTGGAATAGGAATTTTTTTCTTGAATTTACTTAATACAAGGAAAATTCAGCAAAAAATGTATTATTCCATTGGCAGATTTTTTTTCTTCTTTTAAGCACAAATTTACCTAAAGTTTATATTTTTTGTCTAAAAACTCGACTTATTTTCTTGGGTCATTTTGCTCATCAAGAAAATGCATCTTAATTTAACAAATTTTAGATTTTTTTTACTGAAAACAAGACAAACACACCAAGTAAGAAAGTTATTTTTTGCAGTGCATTACAAAACATTTTTTTTAAAATGTGTTTAAATAGGATAAATAAATAATGAACAAAAAACATCCAATAGGAGCCCAGAATAGATGTGAACCACTTTAACATGTTCAAGACCTCAAGAAGCTGCTTGATAAAATGTCAAGACAACATTTTTGCAAGCTTATGGTCAAATTATGATGATGTTAAAATATACTTACATTTTTTAAATGTATTTGTTTAATTATTTTCATAAGCATTATTTTGCTTTATGTGTGTTTAAATATAACAGTAAGATGTTTTGGACCGACTGGGGAAGGAAGCCCAAGATCGAATCAGCGTGGATGGACGGCCAGCACAGGCAAGTCCTGTTAGAGGAAGATCTGGGCTGGCCTACTGGTTTAGCTTTGGATTACCTAAATGAAAACCGAATCTACTGGTGTGACTCCAAAGAAAACATCATAGAGTCCATGAAAGCAGATGGCACCGATCGACAAATCATCATATCAGGAGGTGAGATGCTAGTAATGCAGTACATAAGGAGACATCTGTGAAGTTGCACTGCTTACAGTTTTCATTTTTCATCATTAGATATCGGTCACCCCTACAGTCTAGATGTCTTTGAGGGACACGTGTACTGGACCACTAAAGAAAAGGGAGAAGTGTGGAAGAAAGATAAGTTTGGTAAAGGAGATAAAGTGAAGGTGTTGACCATAAACCCCTGGCTGACTCAAGTTCGCATCTACCAGCAGCACAGACACAATCACTCAGGTGAGATATCAGGTTGATTTTAAAACAGTTAATGGAGGATACTTCAGATTTGACTGAAGGGTTTAAATGCATCCTAGCCATCCTACGTATATCTGATTTTCTTCTTTTAGCCAAATAGTTATATTTAATAATATCCTTGCTCATTTCAACTTTGTAATGGCATTAGATAGTGCACCGTTCCTAAAGCTCCAAAAAGCGTATCCATCCATCAAAAATGAATCCATACGATCATTAACGTCTGTGTAAAGTTCGATATTAAATGTATTCTCAGTTTGTCACACCACAGAAAAATGTGATAATGCGATGTAAAATCTTGAAAAAACAGGCAGGATTATCTGAGGAAAAGCTGCCTTCTGTCTCAACTATCAAATACACTTATATGCTCTTATTTGTTTTAGGTGCGGGGCCATGCTTGGTGGCTCCAGTGCATCATCGAGCCACCATTTTAGCCCCGCCCAAATAATCACAGAATACAGAACAACTTTTAAGGTGTACCCTGCCAAAAAAAAATTCTTAGTATTTTTAATTGTTTTCAGTACAAATATCAAAAAATTCTGATGAAATTAAGTCTAGTTTTTAGACAAGAAAATCTCAAATGTAAGTGAATTTATGCTTAAAAAAAGCAAAAAAAAAAAAAAAATCTGCCAGTAGGCTAAGAACTAGATTTTTTCTCGAGTGTTTAAGAAAAAAGTTAACTTGTTTCAAGATTTTTTTGCATGTACTGCAAAAAAAATTATTTTCAAGAAAAAAAATCTTAGTATTTTTGTCTTGTTTTCAGTAAAAATATCTATTTTTTTTTAAATTCAGATGCTTTTTTTGATGAGCAAAACGACACAAGAAAATAAGTTTAGTTTTTAGACCAAACATATCAAATTGAAGTGATTTTGTGCATAAAACAAGCAAAAAAAATCTGCCAATGGGATAAGCAAATGTTTCTTGAATTTTTCTTGAATTTAGTGTTTAAGAAAAATTTTCAAGATTGTTTTGCTTGCCCCATTGGCAGATTTTTTTTTTGCTTGTTTTATGCACAAAATCACTTAATTTAATATTTTTTGTCTAAAAGCTTTCTTGGGTAATTTTGCTTATCAAAAAATGCATCTAAGAATTTTGAGATATTTGTACTGAAAACTATACAAAAATACTAAGAAAATCATTTGTTTTTGCAGTTAGCATTCAGTACACTGTAAAAAATGATTTTCAAGAAAAAAATCTTAGTATTTTTGTCTTGTTTTCAGTAAAATATCTAAAAATTCTTAAATTAAGATGATTTTTCTTGATAAGCAAAATGACCCAAGAAAATATGTCTAGTCTTTAGAACAAAAATATCAAATTTAAGTGATTTTGTGCATAAAACAAGCAAAAAATAAATAAATCTGGCAATGGGATAAGCAAATGTTTCTTGAATTTTTCTTGAATTTAGTGTTTAAGAAAAATGTTCAAGATTGTTTTGCTTGCCCCATTGGCAGATGTTTTTTTTTTTTTTTTGCTTGTTTTATGCACAAAATCACTTACATTTAATATTTCAAAAAAATGCGTCTTGATTTAAGAATTTTTAGATATTTGTACTGAAAACTATACAAAAATACTAAGAAAGTCATTTGTTTTTGCAGTAAGCATTCAGTACACTGTAAAAAATTATTTTCAAGAAAAAAAAATCTTAGTATTTTTGTCTTGTTTTCAGTAAAAATATCTAAAAATTCGTAAATTAAGATGATTTTTCTTGATAAGCAAAATGACCCAAGAAAATATGTCTAGTCTTTAGAAAAAAAATATCAAATTTAAGTGATATTGTGCATAAAACAAGCAAAAAAATCTGCCAATGGGGTAAGCAAAAAATCTTGAACATTTTTCTTAAACACTAAATTCAAGAAAAATTCAAGAAACATTTACTTATGTAAATTTAAAATAATGTTTTTTTTTTAACTATAAACCATGCAAACACATTGTATTATACCAAATACACAAAATAACATTGTTTTTTAGCAATGAAATAGGTGTTTTGATAGTCAAATATGCATTTTAGTCTTGGACTAGGATAAGCCCTGTTCAGGAAACCGCCCAAAAGTGGCTTCCGAAGTAAAGTCAAAGTTTCAAACTTTATATAGTACAATCACTGGCCTATGGCAACGACTGTACGCACATTCACAAGAAAGTCTAGTTTATAATAAACTCCATTTGTGAGGATCGAAAACAGTGGCGTAGTCTAAATGAAAGGCGTAAACATGGCAAAAGTAATGCATTTTAAAAGGTAAACGCAATAATGTAATCATGGCCTAATATTTTCCTTACCAAAACCTCATTGCTTCATTCTGGAAAACATTTAATAAGTGTATGGATTAGTTTTTGATGGATGGGTGAACTTTTTCGAGCTTTAAAAATGGGGCACTATCCAATGCCATTATAGAGCTGAAAAGAACCAGGATATTATTGAATATAACTTGTGTTTGGGTGTAAGAAAGTCATATACACTTAGGATGGCTTGAGGGCAAGTAAAATATGGGCTCATTTTCATTTTTTGGGTGAACTATTTCTTTAAAGGATGCCAAAATAGCATTTATCTCCTTCTGTTTCTTGCAGTAGTCAACCCCTGTCAGGGTGTCTGCAGTCACCTTTGTTTACTGCGACCAGGTGGGTTCACCTGTGCCTGTCCGCAGGGTTCCAGTACTCTCACCTTCAACAAAAATGAATGCGATGCAGGTAAGAGATGCCTGTTGATCTTATATAATATGCATGTGCTGCATCTAACGCTGCATGATAGGAGTATGTTATTGCCATGTGACGTTTTGAGTGCTTTGATACTGTGATGACGGTGCCGTGTTTCATCTGTGATGTGATAATATTGTGGCTCGTGTTGTTGTGGTTATGTCGCGCCTGCCGCTCGCACGTGCAGCCATTGAGCCGGAGGTTTCCATGCCTCTTGCATGCAGATGCATGAATGGAGGAACGTGCTACACCGATGAAGGGGACCTGCCGAAGTGCAAGTAAGTTTGACCGCTGATTGAAAGCCCCACAACCACCCTGTGATGCCTCTGTTACCTTACTTACATGACCTTACTCAGTCAATATTAAAGATATCAAGGTTATATTTTTACATCATGTAGGATGTAGAAAATAGTAAATCACCCAAAATTGATTTTATCTGGGTTTTCACAGACTGGGTGACATGCACAGAATGAGAAGTGTCAATTTTAATATCTAATCATTTTGTTATTTGGTTCCTTAGGTGCCCGTACGGATATTCTGGTAGTTACTGTGAAATGGGAAGATCTATAGGTGCACCCGCAGGCACAGGTAATGACTGCTTTTGATTGTAAGTGTAAGGACTTTTGCTCATGCTTCTTACATTGGGTTGTAGGGTCATGCAATGCTGTTTAATATCCACTATAACCAGACTGTAACCTGCTAGTTCAGCATTTTTATGGTTCAGCAAAGTTTACAGAAGACCTTTTTCATCCCCAGCAAAAAAAAGCTTGGCCACAAAACCAGTCATAAAGGTCAATTTTTTGAAATTGAGATTTATACATCATCTAAAAGCTGAATAAATAAGATTTCCATTGATGCATAATTAGTTAGGGTTGGACAATATTTTTTTCGAAAATCTGAGGGTGCAAAAAATTAGTAAATCGCCCTTTAAGGTTGTCCAAATGAAGTCCTTAGCAACACATATTAGTAATGATAAATAATTTTTGATATATTTATGGTAGTAAAATTCCAAAATAACTTAATGGAATTAATATCCTAATGATTTTTGGCATAAAAATCTATCATTTTGACCCATACAATAGCTGCGTTTCCATTACCCTTTAAATTTCGCTAATTGACATTGAAAATACGGCCAATGAAAAACACATAAATTTCGCAAAAACTCCCATATATCGCAACAAGTTTTCACGCTGGCATGAGGTGGTTTTTCAGGCAATTCGGAAAAGGTGTATTTCGCAAAACAGTTTATTTGCATTTTAAGGTCACCTGATACAAGTACACTGTAAGAAATGACTTTCTTACTTAGTATTTTTGTCTTGTTTTAAAAATATCAAAAAATTCTTAAATTAAGATGTATTTCTTGATGAGCAAAATGACCCAAGAAAATAAGTCTAGTTTTTAGACCAAAACTATCAAATTTAAGTGATTTTGTGCATAAAACAAGCAAAAAGATCTGCCAATGGGGTAAGTAAAAAAATCTTGAAAATTTTTCTGAAACACTACATTCAAGAGAAAAAAATATTTGCTTACCCCCAATGGCAGATTTTTTTTTGCTTTTTTATGCACAAAATCACTTAAATTTGATATTTTTGTTAAAAAAAACTAGACTTATTTTCGTGGGTCATTTTGCTCATCAAGAAAAAGCATCTTAATATGAGAATTTAAAGATATTTTTTCTGAAAACAAGACAAAAATACTAAGAATTTTTTTCTTAAATATTTTTTTGCAGTGTAAGTATAAGGGGCTTTCCTTCGCATTAATGTTTGGATAATAATCTTACTTCTCCTTTGGTTAAAAATAATGTTTTACTTGACTTATCGCGAGAAGAAAAATTACGTTTCAGTGCCCTATCATCGATAAATGGAAATGCCGTCATTTCGCAATAGTTTTTTGTTGACATTATGAAAATAACGCTAAAATTTTGCGTAATCTGTAAAGCTATTGCTATTGCTATTGCTGGTTTTTGTGGTCCAGGGTCATATACAGTATATCAAATGAAGTTTAATTCATGGATTTACATGTTTGTGTTTGTGTGTTTGTAGCTGTGGCTGTTTTGTTAGCAGTGATTATTATTCTCATTACCGGAGCGCTGGCGGTGGCAGTTTTCCTTAACTACAAGCGCACCGGATCCCTCATTCCATCAATACCTAAACTACCCAGGTAAAACAAATACACCTGCAGTTGACTTAGAAAGTATTTGGATACTTTGAAATGTTTTCATTTTAATAGCTTATAAAATGTCAATCCAAGTGACTTACGCACATTCAGTATATAATAATATATATACAAGGCTGTAAACGATCTAGATATATTTTGATCAACATTTTCTGTTTAGTCTGAGCAGTCTGGTGAAGTCGGGTGATGCAGGAAACGGGGTGTCGTTCCATTCGGGCGACAATGTGACCATGGACCTGGAGCCTCAGACTGTAGGAGTGTCCTTCATCGACAGAGCCATGCAGCTGGTACATGTGATTAATGTTTGTTCATTTAACAGTAACTGCTTTCTTCTTAACCCTTAAAGTACATTAAGCACATTTTCTGACTTATCTGTGAAGCGTAAAATCTCTGGTTTATCTTTGACCCCAGTGTTAATGTTACAGTACTTCAGTTCCATGTCTAAGTGTACCATTAAAGGCACAATATGTACTTTTTTAATGCTAGAGGTTCGCAAAACTACAACAACGGCATAGTTTAATGATGCTGTGAAAGAGCATGGAATGATGGGAGTCTTGACATTCATTGTTAATAGGAATACATCTGATGTGACTCACAAATCATGTTCATTGATGGCGTACTGAAATAAAGTGTTATAACCGTACATTACAATTAGGGCTGTCAAAATTAGTGTTAATGCAAATTCATTTTAACGGCACAAATTTTATTAACGCGCGATTAACGCCACACGCAATTTCTGTTTGACCCACAGCTGGATGAATTGAGACGCAGCAAGTGACCCGCGCTGTCTAGATGAGTCGGAGGTTTTCATAAAAATAAGAACATTAAGCTCTCGTCTAGCGAATTCAATGCTGTATATAGTCATTAAACATCTAAAATGATCTTTATCTGCACGTTTCCTGAGAGGTGTATCGTCCAAAATCCATAATATAAAGCAAAGATGCGTCTTCTTTTATTTTTTTGTTTTGTTTTTAAAGCATTCAGAAATGATAGAAAATAGACTGCAGGACTTTCTTGATGTTAAAAGAGTTATTAAGAGTGACAAGACTCTAAAGCGATGTCTGACGCAGACGTCTGAAGCGCATGCACACAAACACGTGAGTGCGCGACCCCGATATAAACAGACATCTAACACAAAATTACAGGTTTAAAAATATCTGTTTTGACAAGAATTCACGCAGGTATGACCTATAATCTGTTATATCTGAAGTGAATGTTTGGTTAACTGTTAAGGAAAAGTATCTGTTGTGTCATTTATATTAAACCCTTGAATTAGCCTACAGGATCTTAAAGCGGTCTGTCTCAATGTCAAAATTAAACAATAAAAGAAAAACATATATGTAACATATATTGATATTGTTTTTGCTCTGCGTAAACAGGTATAGTTCTGTCATGTTTGTCAGATTCCAACAATTGTTCCAATAGTTTTGAAGTTTTTTAATAGAGAATGTTAAAATATAAAACACATTTGTGGAAAATTTGCTCATACCAACTCAATTTGCCGGCACAGGTCACAAATGATGCAGCAGCAAACAGAAATGGAGAAAGAACAAGGTGTTCTAAAGGGAAAATCATATACAGTTGTGTTCAAAATTATTCAACCCCAACTGAAATTGATTGTTTTGGCCAGTTTGACATTGATTTTGATCATTCAGTCATCCTGCTTACAATTACATCAAAGAGGCATGTGTAGGTCAGACAAATATAACATAACATTTATAATGAAATAACCCCAAATGTCTTTTCTGTGCTCACATCATTATCAGTTTTATTCAACCCCCAAGTGACATTCAATCTTAGTACTTAGTACAACATCATTTTACAGTTAAAACAGCTTTTAAACGTGAAGCATAGCTTGACACAAGTGTCTTGCAGCGATCTACGGGTATCTTCGCCCATTCATCATGGGCAAAAGCCTCCAGTTCAGTCACATTCTTAGGCTTGCGCACTGCAACTGCTTTCTTTAAGTCCCACCAGAGGTTCTCAATCGGATTTAAGTCTGGTGACTGCGATGGCCACTTCAAAATGTTCCAGCCTTTTTTCTGCAACCATGCTCTAGTGGATTTGGAGGTATGCTTGGGATCCTTGTCCTGTTGAAAGGTCCAACGTCTCCCAAGCCTCAGGTTTGTGACGGACTGCAACACATTGTCATCCAATATCTCCTGGTACTGAAGAGAATTCATGGTACTTTGCACACGCTGAAGTTTCCCTGTACCTGCAGAAGCAAAACACCCCCAAAGCATGATTGACCCCCCACCATGCTTCACAGTAGGCAAGGTGTTCTTTTCTTCATAGGCCTTGTTTTTCCTCCTCCAAACATAGCGTTGATCCATGGGCCCAAACAGTTCTAATTTTCCACAGAACACTATCCCAAAACTTCTGTGGTTTGTCCACATGACTTTTGGCATACTGCAGTCGACTCTTCTTATTCTTTGGAGACAGCAAGGGGGTGCGCCTGGGAGTTCTGGCATGGAGGCCTTCAGTACGCAGGGTGCGCCAAATTGTCTGAGCAGAAACTTCAGTACCCACATCTGACAAATCTTTCCTCAGTTCCTCAGCAGTCACACGGGGACTTTTTTCACTCTACGCTTCAGATAGCGCACAGCAGTCGCAGTTAGCATCTTTTTTCTGCCACGACCAGGAAGCATTTCAACAGTGCCCTTTGCCTTGAATTTGCGAATGATGCTTCCTATGGTGTCTCTTGGTATGTTTAACATCTTTGCAATCTTCTTATAGCCATTGCCCTTCCTGTGAAGATTAATCACCTCTTCTCTTGTCTTCCTGGACCATTCTTTTGACTTCACCATGTTTGTAACCACACCAGTAAATGTTTAGAAGGAGTTGAGTATCACAGTCATTTTAAAGCTGCCTAATTGGTGCTTATTAGGCTTTATTGCTGTTCCCTGACATCCACATGTGTTTTCAATACCTGATTGAAAACACTTCAATGAACCTCTGTTCTTCAGAGTGGTAGTTCTTTAAGGGGTTGAATAATTGTGTCAATGAAGAATTCACAAAAGAAACATTTACTACTATATTACAAAACCAATTGATGTCATTTTAGTTGCATATGGTTCTTTAAGAAGTCATTGTAGGATTTCATTCTGAATACAATTACAAATGTACACTAAATTCCCTAAAACCCTTAACAGCATTGGGGGTTGAATAATTTTGAACACAACTGTATAAAACTATGGCTGATGGTTCTGTTGAAAATGTAAACAGGCTGTTGTAAACATACATTTGCATATAGCATATATATTGACCAAATCCATGCTGATTAGAGCATTAAAAACTTGAAAAGTGTTACATTTAGGTAAATTTAGAACAGATAAAAATGTGCGATTAATTTGCGATTAATCGCAAGTTAACTCATGAAATCATGCGATTAATCTAGATTAAATATTTTAATCTATTGACAGCCCTAATTACAATGCAATCCCACAGTAACTGCGTTTCCATTACCACTCAAATTGTGCAAATACGTCAGTTTCACATAAACTCCCATATTTTGCAAAAACGTTTTTACGCTCGGATTAGTGCTGCCTCACGATTAGTCACGACTAATCGTTTGCAGAATAAAAGTTTTTGTTTACATAATATATGTGTGTGCGTACTGTGTATAACAACTATGCATATATAAATACACACACATACATGTAGAATTTTAAGAAAAAATATATTAATATAATAAATATTTATATTTATATATAATATAAATTATATATAAATATAAACATGTATATACACATGCAAATATTTCTTAATTAAATACATGCGTGTCTGTGTGTGTATTTATACACAATTATTATACACAGTACACACACATATATTATGTAAACAAACACGTATTATTATTATTCTGCAAAGGATTAGTCGCGACTAATCTTGAGGCAGCACTAGCTCGAATAAAGTGATATTTCAGGCAATTCAAAGAAGAAATATATTGCAAAACTACAATAGAAAAAGTTTTTTTTTTCGCATTTATAGGTCACCTGATGTTTGTAAAAGTCACATAATCATTCCTTAAATATGGCAGGGTATGTACGTCACAAGAACCGACAAGCGCATGGCTTCAACATACCATGAGAGTGACTCTGGAGCCGACCGCTCTTTATGCTTTCGAGTCGCTCTCGCTGTATTTTGATATCATATGCATGTCGGCCAGTGTTGTACCGTATGAAGTCGAACACACCCTTTGCCGTGGTTTTGACAACAAAATGACGTTTAAGGCCCTGTTTACACAAAAACGGTAAAGGGTGAAAACATAAAAATATTTTATCAGATGTGCCTTTCGTTTACACGGTGACGGCGGTTTCTGGGCTTAAAAAAGCAAAAAAGTGAAACCACCCTCCAGAGTGGAAATCTTAAAAACCCTCGCGTTCTTGTCTAAAGGGTAAAAACGCAAAATCCCCCACCAAAATGCCCGTATAAACGCGGAATAAAAAGTGATAATGCAAAGCCACTTTTGCGTTTTCTCTTCAGATCGTTTCCATGTAAATGCAAAGCCACTTTTGCGTTTTCTCTTCAGATCGTTTCCATGTAAACGTAGTCTAAGTTGCATAACGTCGGTTAATGCAAACGCTTATTTTGTAAAAGTTTTTTGTCGACATTTAGAAAAGAACACTTTTACACACATCTATATTGGAAACGCAGCTACTATGGCTCGATAGAAGCAACAACAAAGGGGCTACTGCATCCGCTGCTGCATAGATCGGTTGGCGTATGTCACACACCGATCGGCCCGCGCAGTGCAACAGGAAGTCAAACACACTTATGGATTCTATGGCAACAATGAAGATTTTTTTCTGATACAAATCCTCTTCGGTTGTTTGTTATAGGATGAGAATTTTGTAGAGTCGGGAAGGCAGCCGATCACATTTGAGAATCCTCTATATTCAACTACAGCAGGCCCATCTGGTGCCCCTGCAGTTATCCATCCGACACAGGTCACATCATCTCTCAAAAGCATTTCATTGTGGTCTACATACAAATATAAATAACATATAAACAAGCATGTTTCACACAGGTCACAGTGGATGTCAGTGGTGACCAGACCTTCTCAAACCCTACATATCACACGGGTGAACAGCCAGTGGAGGTGAAGAGCGTCCCAGTGGAGCAAACAAACACACAGGTATGAAACCCAAAAACATTTGTGCTAATCAGGGTCAGTTTGACGGGCAATCCTCACCTGTCAAAATAATGTTAACATAGTGTCAGTGTTTGCTGTATATTAATGTTAATTTACAGTATGTGTTCCTGTATAGCTCAGTGGTAGAGGATTGTGGTAACAGCGCAAAAGGTCATGGGTTCAGACCCAGGGAACACACATACTAAGAAAAATGTAATGCATTGTATGTCGCTTTTGGCTTCTGCCAAATGGATAAATTGTTAATGTAAATAAAAAAGGATACACGAGAGAATTTCATAATAATACATTTTACCTGTTGTATTACCCTGTTTTTCTTGTTTATGTGACCATTTTGTCATTCATTCATCTTTCAGGAGTCCAGATGGAGCATCTTTAAAAGAAAGCTGAAGCCAAGTACAACATTTGAAAACCCAATATATTCAGAGGTGAGAATGAAATCAAAGTCATTTTCAAATAAGATATCCTAATTGATTTAACCCTATAACTGTCACCGCCCCTTTTGAGTGGGGGTGGGCGGTGAAAAGGTGATCTGCACGTTAAAATGACTATAACTCTGGCATTCTTTGGTTTAGAAGCAAAATCCTGGTCTCTTTTTAAAGAAGACAATTTATAGTTTTACACTGAGGTGTTTGAAGTTGTAAATATTAAATGACAAAAAAGTTATACCCGTTTAAATGTATTTTAAATAATAAAAATAATGCAATAAAGTATATACTCTCTTATCAAATGTATATAAAAATTTAAATGTTTTACTCTCAAAACACCACACCAATAAAGACACAAGTCTCAACTAGTTCTGAACCAAATTTTAGGTGAAAATAACAAAAAATGAAGTTTCTGTCTCACTTTTAGTGGTTTTACCAACCAAGGCCACTAGGTGTCAACGGTTGGTTGCAATATCTTGTCACAAGTTAATAAATTACTGTCTCTGCATTGTGTTTAATGCAAAAAGGTTTTGAAATATGAAAACTACATTCTTAGAGCTTTCCAACGATATATAGTTTGTCAAGATTATTTCAAGATTATAGGGTATTAGTGTTATAAATATATAATCATTTATATGTATTCCTATGGGGTGAGTGACATTTAACAAAATAACTGTCCCTATACAAATTCTATCATCAAATGGCCTTGAAATATGAAAACTACATTCCCTGAGCTTTCCAACAATATGTAGTTTGTCGAGGTTATTTCAGGTTAATGGGATATTTACAAATAAATATGTAATAACATTTTGGGCCCACCTGTTGGTCTGCGACATTTTAGAAAATGACTCTTACTACATACTTTTTTTTCAAAATGGTGTTGATATGTTAAAACTACATTCTTTGAGCTTTCCACGGTATATAGTTTGTCAAGATTGGTGTAGGTTTAGACTATGTAATTATTGTTTTAAATATGTAATGCCAAACGTCCCACCTGTGGGACAGTGACAGTTATAGGGTTCCATATGGTAATAAAATATATTTTATAAATATAATTTTAAATATATTTTAAAATATACAAAAATGGCAAATATATTTTGAAATAAGTTTACAAAAATGTATTTTTCGCTAATATATTTTTTGTCCATTTTTTGTATATTTTAAAATATATTTTAAAAATAAATATATTTGAAACCATTTATATTCACATCGCATTGGAAGAAAAACTTTACATGTTACAAACCTGTAAACATAACCGGTTTGAAAAGATTCAAATTAAATATATTTATATATACTTATGATTTTATATTTTATACTTATAGTTTACAAACTTTAAATTTTTGCCGTATGGGTTGTACAATTAAAAATTTATTTGTTGCCCCTAAATACTTTTTGAAATATATGTTAATATATGAAGGTTAAAACAAAATATATTTTTGAATTTGAAAATAACCTTCAAATTCAAAAATATATTTAATAAAGTTTTACTTTCTACAAAATGTATTTAGCATATATTTAAAATTTATTTTTTGCCAGAGAAATTAATTTTTTGCCATATGGGAATGAATATATTGTGAAAAGGTGGATGTTATGGGTGGTTTAACTCTTTCCCAACCAGCGTTTAAAAAAAAGTTGCCAGCCAGCGCAAGCATTTTTTATGATTTTTACAGAAGTTTAATGCCTTTTGAGAAAATGTTCTTCTTTGAATATATACACTGCAAAAAATTATTTTCAAGAAAAAAAATCTTAGTATTTTTGTCTTGATTTCAGTAAAAATATCTAAAAATTCTTAAATTAAGATGCTTTTTCATGATGAGCAAAACGACCCAAGAAAATAAGTCTAGTTTTTAGACCAAAAATATCAAATTTAAGTGATTTTGTGCATAAAACAAGCAATAAAATCTGCCAATGGGGTAAGCAAAAAAATCCTGAACACTTTTCTTAAACACTAAATTCAAGAAATTTCAAGACAAATTTGCTTACCCCATTGGCAGTATACACTGCCAAAAATTACTTTCTTACTTAGTGTTTTGTCTTGTTTTCAGTAGAAATATCTAAAAATTCTTAAATTAAGATACTTTTTCTTCATGAGCAAAACGACCCAAGAAAATGAGTCTAGTTTATAAACAAAAAATATACAATTTAAGTTAATTTGTGCTTAAAACAAGCAAAAAAAAAAAATCTGGCAATGGGATGAGAAAAAAACTAAAAACAAGTTTTCTGTTTCTTAAACACTTAATTTAAGCAAAATTTTCTCGACCCATTGGCAGATCATTTTGCTTGTTTTAATCACAAAGTCACTTAAATTGTATGTTTTTCCTCTAAAAGGTATTAGGTCAATTTGCTCATCAGGAAAAAACATCTTGATTTAAGAATTTTTTTTAGAAATTTTAATGGAAAACAAGACAAAAATACTAAGTAAGAAAGTCATCTTTTGCAGTGTACACTGCAAAAAAATGATTTTCAAGAAAAAAAATGAAGATGCTTTTTCTTGATGAGTAAAACGACCCAAGAACATAAGTAGATTTTAGACCAAAATATCAAATGTAAGTGATTTTGTGCATAAAACAAGCAAAAAAATCTGCCAATGGGGTAAGCCATTTTTTCTTGAATTTAATGTTTAAGAAAAATTTTAATTTTTTGCTTACCCCATTGGCAGATTTTTTTGCTTGTTTAATGCACAAAATCACTTAAATTTGATATTAGACTTATTTTCTTGGGTTGTTTTGCTCATCAAGAAAAAGCATCTTAATTTAAGAATTTTTAGATATTTTTTACTGAAAACAAGACAAAAATTCAAAAAAAATTCTTGAAAATCCTTTTTTGCAGTGTAGGGTGGTACTTCCGGGTTTTATAAGTTGTGGAAGAGCACCACCTGAAAACATGATCATAAGTCCCCCTTAAGTCATTTTAGATTAAAGCTGGATGCATTTGAAAGATGCTTTTATCCAAAGCTACTTACAGTGCATTTAATCTATCATTTTTATCAGTATGTGACTTGATCAAACCTTTGCCTTGTTACCGCAATGCTCTACCAACT
The DNA here is from genome assembly GCF_027580225.2 of Misgurnus anguillicaudatus. NCBI lineage: Eukaryota > Metazoa > Chordata > Actinopteri > Cypriniformes > Cobitidae > Misgurnus > Misgurnus anguillicaudatus. The sequence goes on along the minus strand of NC_073353.2, from coordinate 41,604,886 downwards.
GAGCTTCAGAAAAAGACATAATATATAAGTGATGCAAACATCGTTTGTTGCAGATGCAGGACCAGCAGGCTGTTGGAGGTGAAGAAGCCAGCGATACACAACCTTCTCCATTCGTCCCCCCTCCCAAACCTCAGAAACGAGAGAAACTGAGCTCCTATACTCCCACAGAGGACACGTACAGAGATACGGCCAACCTGGTCAAAGAGGACAGTGAAATATAACCACCACACATACACACACGGGAAAATACAAGCTTTGCACAAAATCTTATTTTTATATGCAGCCGAATCATTGTAAGATTATTTTGCAAAACGAAGATGGAGATGAGAATAAATTTGATTAAATGTTTGTACAGTATCGCCTACAAAACGTAAGGTCTGTCCAGAGTTTGCCTTTGTATGCCAATTCTTGTATGATGATTTTTTATTGTGATGTCATATTTGTATATCTTTGCACTGATGCTGCTGATGGAGAATGCTATGAATATTTTGTACATTTGTAAATTGAAAAGATTTGTTGATGTCCTCTGCTAAAAAGTTATTTTAAAATAGATAAATACTTATTTCTGGAAATACACGAACATGCCAACATTACCGTATGAGTAATGTGTTTCGAGTCTTTGCCATTATATCAGATTGTTTTCAACGGTTTTGCCACGGGACAGACAAACATGACACATATGCATATATATATACCTCATTTCTGGAGCGATCAGCTTGAAGAGAAGGAGCAGAAGTAATAATATCAGTCAACATATCATGATTTAGTCACATGATCTGTTCTTTAATAGTCCAGCAAGTAAACATTAACAATGGGATTTGTGATATCTAGAAGATTAAGTTGATTTAAGGTGGCTGTATTTATCTTCTTGCTCTGAAGAAAGGGACTCTCATCTGAACGCAATAATAAAAATGCAGTCATTTGATATTTTCCCTGCCTTCCGTAAGAGTAAATATTAGTGTAATATTATAACAGAGGCGGAAAAATGTGTCAAAATATACTTGAAAATGTTCACAATATATGCATGTAAAATTTTGTACATCTCCGATATCCCACCAGCGGGGAGGGCTCTTCATATTTACTACGCAAGATTCACACCTGTGCAGTAAAAAGTCAATATATTTTAAGTGATTTTGTATTATAATGACAGAAAATAAATATTATAAATGTATAAGCCCATGTGTCTATAAATGGAACTGGAAATAAATTGATGCTGCTGTGAAATAAAATCAAATAAATGTGTTTGTTTTTAAATTAATGTGCAGGTCATTTTTATCTTTCTGCCTATAATTGTCTTACAGTATGTATGTACAGTATCAAACAATGTCATATAACACAATTTGAACAATATGTCATTGCGTTCAATGGCAGGATGATTGTGATGATTTCAGGACTCTTTGGGAAAAGGCAAAAGTAAGCTCATGATGAAGTCTGCTACACAGGTAGGCATGTATGAAAGAGGAATCCAAAAAAGCTTAGCGTCCCAACCAGCTGCATATCGCGTCCTAGGATTACGAGCTGACAGAGCATGCACCATACATGATGTCACTTTGGAAATGTCGCTACTGCATAAAATACCCATAGAGAACGCCTGGCACTTCATATCTAGAAGAAACCGATTGAGAAAAATAAATGTTCAATTGTACATCATGACATCTTATTTTGGGGTGAACTGTCCCTAAATCATGATATAAATATCAAATGTAATCGATATGACATCACTGGTACTCACATTCCTGCAAGTACGAGTCTCCGTAGGATCTCCTGACCTCGGCTGGAAGACCGTTCCATCGTTTCTTTAGATCATCTTCAATCAGACCAAGATCTGTTACTTGCGTTTTAAAGAAACCTGGTTCAATGATACTTACCCTGATGCCAAAGTGACACATATCCCTCCTAACAAGAGAATGAGAAGTCAGAGAGAGAGGCTATCCACGCTGCCTATCCAAGTTACGCTGTCACGATTTATTTTTATAGGGTCTTGGAAAGTTAAAATTTTTGTTAGATATACCTCAAGCTATCAGAAAATGCCTCCACGCCCCATTTAGAAAGACAATATCCTCCTCCGATGAGAGAAAGTCTGCCCAGTATGCTGGCAACATTCACCACCCTGCCTCGAGCTTTCTTCAAGAGAGGGAGAAACTTCAGGGTCACCTCAATGACGCCCATCAGATTTACATCAAGAACTTTCTTAAAGTCCTCCAGATCCATCCATTCTGTGGGACCGATGGGGATTGAGATACCGGCATTGTTCACCAAGCCCCACAGACCTGAAGGAAGAAAAACAAGGCTTTGAAAGGTTTGTGTGTTAGGGTTACCACTATTCTTGACCAATTATTGTTTGTGATTTGGACACCTATAGGCTCACTTGTGAAATCTTTTTCATAACACTTTTTAATCTTATGCTTAATGGTCTGAAATTATTTTTGTAGACAATTATATAATTGTGCAAATGTATTTGTTTCATTGCAATACCAAAATTTTATTTAATAGAAATGTTTTTAAATTGATGAGTCAAAATCAGCCTATAGAAGCTCAGCAAATATTTGAATTCCTTCTGTAGCCTACTTAAGCCCTGTCCCAAATGGTGCACTTCATGTGGACTTTCGGTCTTGTGGCCTTAAATTGCACGCGCTCGCTTAGTCAACGAGTCCGTATGGTGTCCCATCTGTCATTTTTACACTCCGAAGTGTGCACTCTCAGAAATAAACTGGACCTTTTCTGTAACTGGGGCTGTACCCTTTCAAAAAGTACAGCTTTGCACCTAAAGATTTCATTTTAGTACCTCAGAGGTACATACTGGGACCAAAGAGAGCTTATTAGTACCTCCAAAATACATATTAGTATTTCAAAGGTACATATTGGTACTAAATATTTACATATCTGTACCTAAAAGGGTGCTGCCCCACTGACAGCTAGGGTACATATATTGACTTTTTTCTAACAATGTAGGTCCTTAAGGTACGGTAATCTACCCAAAATTGTATTCTGTTTTTTATTCCGTAAAAAGGTACCAAACGGAAACTTAGGGTACAGCCCCAGTGACGGAAAAGGTGCGGTTTTGTGCCTTTGTTTCTGACAGTGTGCTCATTAGCGCCCCCTTTGCACCCTTGGTGGGTCTTTGGCACTGCTGCAGGCTTCACGCACTTTACCCACCCAGAAGTTCTTGCAAAAGAGCAATTAGACCAATCAGACGACATAAGGGAGGAGTTTACACTGATGGGCAACTTCTCTTGATGCTCGAGTCTGTCCCAAAATACAACTCCGGTGCGCCCTCGTGGACTCGCGTCAAGGGTCCCTAAAGTCACTAGGGGGCGATTGATCCTTTGGATCGATCTAAAGGGTCCCCATGATGAAGTGTGCACTCTGAGGAAGTCCACAAGTCCAGAGTTTGCCATTTGGGACAGGGCCAGACTCGAGCATCACGCCGGAAATAGGAAGAGAAGTTCTACCATAAAGACTCAGAAGGCAACGTTTGAATGACATTTATTCCATGATGAATTAATAAACATATCTATTCAGAACAGTCTCAAATTAAATAGATGCTTAAGTCTCGTTGTGAGACTCTTTTGGCGTATCCCCCGCCTTTCATCCGGGTCTAGCTGTACTCCGGCAGATCTTGCCTGGAGATGAAGGCAGGGGCGGAGCCTACCCCCGGACAAAAGAACAGGGAACAGCCTGGTGGTGGTGGGGAGGATGGAGGCGAACTTCAGCGTTGGTTAGCCGATTTTTATAGATGAATGACGTGGTATTAGAGTCTTCCTGGTAAAACTTACACTTATGCTTTCATTGGTGTGAACTCCTCCCAACCCATCTTCTGATTGCTCTTTCACAAGTACTTCAAGGGTGCAAAGGGGGCGCTGATGAGCACACTTCTGAGAGTAAAAATTACAGATGGGACACCCTACGGACTCGTAGACGAAGCAAGGACGCACAATTTAAGGCCACAACAAGACTGAAAGTCTACATGAAGTGCGCCATTTGGGCCTCTGTCAAAAAATAGGACTCCGGGGCGCCCTCATGGACTCGAATCAAGGGTCCCTAAGGTCTGCACTACATGATGTCATCAAAGTAAAGGAAGTCCACAAGTCCGGAGTGTGCCATTTGGGACAGGACCTTAATGTGAGACCTCAACACGCTGCTTTAGTAAAATGACACAAGTAGCCTACATTATTTGCTAATTCTTGATATTGGGTGACTACACTGAAGATGCTCGAATATAACATAGTTTGAGTTTATTTTGTATTTTTCCTAAAACTTTTGAATGATAGCAAATATAAAACCACAGATCACTGAAGGAAGCAGGTTAGTGCAAACATCAGATGTGTGTTTGAGGATGTCATCCCATAATAAACGATGATGTGCAGAATGATGCGTGTTGGCATTTTGCTTCTCCAGCTCAACTAAAAGCGTCCTGTCCAAACGTTAATCAAAAATGCAGATTTATGAGTCAGACCGAGTGCTTATATCTCCACTTTATCGTCTACTGTTCTTGGCTCGAGCTGACACACTATAGCCGTTTCTCAATACCAAGTACGCCAAACTCGGACTTGTGTCCTTCGTAGTTCGAACTTGCAAGTTCAGACTCGGAAGAACGAAATCCTGACGCGAAATGCATTCTGGAAAACTTCGCTGTCATAAGTCCACACAAGTCTCCTCTGATGCATCCTCGATAAAATGGGCGGATCAAGAACACATCCGGGGATTTTATGTGAACTTGGGCTTGATGCGAACTTTGAATTGGAACAGTACTTGGGCCGCGACTGATGACGTTTCACAAGTCCACAAGAACACAAGTACAGACAAGAACGCATATTGAGAAATGGCTTATCTCACCTCTATCCCCTGTCTCGATGCACACGCGCTCCAGTGCGCTCTTGATGCTCGCGCTGTCGGTAACATTGAGCAGAAGCGTCCTCAGTGTGGGGGAGGCGGCGGCGTGCAACCTGGAGGCACCAGCTTCCGTTAGACAGGCGGCGATGACGCGAAAGCCGCGCTGATCGAGCTGCCGCGCTGCGAGGTGTCCGAAACCGCTATCGCACCCTGTCACCAGCACGTGCTTCTCATGGATGTTGTGGATGTGATAAGAGTCTCTGATGAACCACACGATCACCAGCGCGACTGCTGCCAGTGCGCATGCGCACAGCAGGTTACTGGTGAGCACCTGCGGGATAGAGATGCAATTATCTCTATTTGTCTACCTCCCATGACTGTACCATACTTTAGTATTTGCTATAAAATTGTATTTAGTATTTTGTAGTCTTTGTACTTGTATAGTTAGTAGTAGGCCCATTCACAGGGGTGCCACTAACAACTTTGGGCCCTATGAAAGAATATATGGGTTGGCCCTCTACCACACCCATGTTACTTCTAATAAAAATGATCTTTGGGGGCCCTATAGTGCGTGGCCCCTTAGAATTGTACTTAGTGACAGCCCCTGCCTATTCTGTACTATTAACTATAAATTGATAAACGGTTGTAGATACTGTATATACTTAAATTTTTACTAAAGAAATATTTAAAACACTTTACTTTCTTGAAATGTCAGTCCGACTGTTACAATTTACTATACAGTTTACCATATTTACTTATTGCAATATTTTTGGAGGTATCTACTCTGTCTGTCTATCGGTTGGTTGGTCTGTCTGTCGGTCAGTCTCTGTCAGTCTGTCGGTCAGTCACTGTTGGTCTGTCTGTCTGTCTGTTGGTCGGTCCATCTGTCTGTCAGTCCGTCTGTCTGTCTGTCTGTCTGTCAATCTATCTGTCTGTCTGTCGGTCCGTCTGTTGTCGGTCGGTCTTTCCATCTATCTGTCTGACTATACTGTTTACTATATTTACTTTATTGCAATATTTTTGGAGGTATCTACTCTGTCTGTCTATCGGTTGGTTGGTCTGTCTGTCGGTCAGTCACTGTTGGTCTGTCTGTCTGTCTGTTGGTCGGTCCATCTGTCTGTCAGTCCGTCTGTCTGTCTGTCTGTCTGTCAATCTATCTGTCTGTCTGTCGGTCCGTCTGTTGTCGGTCGGTCTTTCCATCTATCTGTCTGACTACACTGTTTACTATATTTACTTTATTGCAATATTTTTGGAGGTATCTACTCTGTCTGTCTATCGGTTGGTTGGTCTGTCTGTCGGTCAGTCTCTGTCAGTCTGTCGGTCAGTCACTGTTGGTCTGTCTGTCTGTCTGTTGGTCGGTCCATCTGTCTGTCAGTCCGTCTGTCTGTCTGTCTGTCAATCTATCTGTCTGTCTGTCGGTCCGTCTGTTGTCGGTCGGTCTTTCCATCTATCTGTCTGACTATACTGTTTACTATATTTACTTTATTGTAATATTTTTGGAGGTATCTACTCTGTCTGTCTATCAGTCAGTTGGTCTGTCTGTCGGTCGGTCTCTGTCGGTCTGTCACTGTCGGCCTGTCTGTCGGTCCGTCTATCTATCCGTCCGACCCTCAGTCTGTTTGTCAGTCCGTCGGTCTGTCTGTCCGTCTGTCTGTCAGTCCGTCTGACTATACTGTTTACTATATTAACTTTATTGCAATATTTTTGGGGGTATCCATATGTCTGTCGGTCTCTATCTGTCTGTCTGTCTGTCAGTCCATCTGTCCGTCCGTCCGTCTGTCTGTCAGTCTGTCTGTCGGTCTTGTCTGTCAATCTGTTTGTCTGTCGGTCCGTCTGTTGTCGGTCGGTCTGTCCATCCGTCTGTCTGACTATACTGTTTACTATATTTACTTTATTGCAATATTTTTGGAGGTATCTACTCTGTCTGTCTATCGGTTGGTTGGTCTGTCTGTCGGTCAGTCTCTGTCAGTCTGTCGGTCAGTCACTGTTGGTCTGTCTGTCTGTCTGTTGGTCGGTCCATCTGTCTGTCAGTCCGTCTGTCTGTCTGTCTGTCAATCTATCTGTCTGTCTGTCGGTCCGTCTGTTGTCGGTCGGTCTTTCCATCTATCTGTCTGACTATACTGTTTACTATATTTACTTTATTGTAATATTTTTGGAGGTATCTACTCTGTCTGTCTATCAGTCAGTTGGTCTGTCTGTCGGTCGGTCTCTGTCGGTCTGTCACTGTCGGCCTGTCTGTCGGTCCGTCTATCTATCCGTCCGACCCTCAGTCTGTTTGTCAGTCCGTCGGTCTGTCTGTCCGTCTGTCTGTCAGTCCGTCTGACTATACTGTTTACTATATTAACTTTATTGCAATATTTTTGGGGGTATCCATATGTCTGTCGGTCTCTATCTGTCTGTCTGTCTGTCAGTCCATCTGTCCGTCCGTCCGTCTGTCTGTCAGTCTGTCTGTCGGTCTTGTCTGTCAATCTGTTTGTCTGTCGGTCCGTCTGTTGTCGGTCGGTCTGTCCATCCGTCTGTCTGACTATACTGTTTACTATATTTACTTTATTGCAATGTTTTTGGAGGTATCTACTCTGTCTGTCTATCAGTCAGTTGGTCTGTCTGTCGGTCGGTCTCTGTCGGTCTGTCACTGTCGGCCTGTCTGTCGGTCCGTCTATCTATCCGTCCGACCCTCAGTCTGTTTGTCAGTCCGTCGGTCTGTCTGTCCGTCTGTCTGTCAGTCCGTCTGACTATACTGTTTACTATATTAACTTTATTGCAATATTTTTGGGGGTATCCATCTGTCTGTCGGTCTCTATCTGTCTGTCTGTCTGTCAGTCCATCTGTCCGTCCGTCCGTCTGTCTGTCAGTCTGTCTGTCGGTCTTGTCTGTCAATCTGTTTGTCTGTCGGTCCGTCTGTTGTCGGTCGGTCTGTCCATCCGTCTGTCTGACTATACTGTTTACTATATTTACTTTATTGCAATGTTTTTGGAGGTATCTACTCTGTCTGTCTATCAGTCAGTTGGTCTGTCTGTCGGTCGGTCTCTGTCGGTCTGTCACTGTCGGCCTGTCTGTCGGTCCGTCTATCTATCCGTCCGACCCTCAGTCTGTTTGTCAGTCCGTCGGTCTGTCTGTCCGTCTGTCTGTCAGTCCGTCTGACTATACTGTTTACTATATTAACTTTATTGCAATATTTTTGGGGGTATCCATCTGTCTGTCGGTCTCTATCTGTCTGTCTGTCTGTCAGTCCATCTGTCCGTCCGTCCGTCTGTCTGTCAGTCTGTCTGTCGGTCTTGTCTGTCAATCTGTTTGTCTGTCGGTCCGTCTGTTGTCGGTCGGTCTGTCCATCCGTCTGTCTGACTATACTGTTTACTATATTTACTTTATTGCAATGTTTTTGGAGGTATCTACTCTGTCTGTCTATCGGTCAGTTGGTCTGTCTGTCGGTCTCTGTCGGTCTGTCTGTCGGTCAGTCACTGTCGGCCTGTCTGTCGGTCCGTCTGTCTATCCGTCCGACCGTCAGTCCGTCGGTCTGTCTGTCTGTCAGTCCGTCTGACTATACTGTTTACCATATTTACTTTATTGCAATATTTATCTGTCTGTCAGTCTGTCTGTTGGTCCATCTGTCGGTCTGTCTGTCTCTCTGTTTGTTGGGCGGTCTGTCTGTCAGTTTGTCTGTCCATCCGTCTGTATTACTATACTGTTTACTATATTTACTTTATTGCAGTATTTTTGAAGGTATCTATCTATCTGTCTGTCTGTCTGTCAGTCGGTCTGTCCACCCATCCGTCTCTCTGTCTGTTGGACGGTCTGTCTGTCAGTCCTTATGTCTGTCTGTCAGTCAGTCAGTTTGTCTGTCCATCCGTCTGTCTTACTATACCGTTTACTATATTTACTTTATTGCAATATTTTTGGAGGTATCTATCTGTCTGTCTGTCTGTTGGTCCGTCGGTCGGTCGATCTGTCTGTCAGTCTAACTTTATGTTTGGCCGTCCGTCTGTCTGTTCGTTGGTCGGTCTGTCTGTCAGTCCGTCTGACTATACTGTTTACCATATTTACTTTATTGCAATATTTATCTGTCTGTCAGTCTGTCTGTTGGTCCATCTGTCGGTCTGTCTGTCTCTCTGTTTGTTGGGCGGTCTGTCTGTCAGTTTGTCTGTCCATCCGTCTGTATTACTATACTGTTTACTATATTTACTTTATTGCAGTATTTTTGAAGGTATCTATCTATCTGTCTGTCTGTCTGTCAGTCGGTCTGTCCACCCATCCGTCTCTCTGTCTGTTGGACGGTCTGTCTGTCAGTCCTTATGTCTGTCTGTCAGTCAGTCAGTTTGTCTGTCCATCCGTCTGTCTTACTATACCGTTTACTATATTTACTTTATTGCAATATTTTTGGAGGTATCTATCTGTCTGTCTGTCTGTTGGTCCGTCGGTCGGTCGATCTGTCTGTCAGTCTAACTTTATGTTTGGCCGTCCGTCTGTCTGTTCGTTGGTCGGTCTGTCTGTCTGTCCATCTGTCTGTCCATCCATCTGTCTGTACTTTTCAAGGGCTTAAAACAAAATTAACGGTGACAAATTAACTTTACCTCATGACAGGTTAGGTGTTTACATTCTCACCTGAACAAAGTCCAGAAACACACTACCCTCCTCAAATACCTAGAAAAACAACAGAATTTATGTATTAACTTTTTTAAAAAAATAAGTGAGAGCAAACTCCTTTTTTACACATAACACATTATATATATACAGTATAACACATTATAATATAACACATTACATAAGTTCTAGAATTGTTTTTATAGGACTAATGAGTGTTTAGATACTGTATGTGTGCATTGAGCAACTGATTCATAAACATATACATGTGATGAATATTTGTTTAAAATGCAAATACTTTCATTCAGTATTTAGTTTGTAATTACATGAAATCAACCAACAGCCATAATCCCTGCTGAAAACAACAATACACATTCAAATGCTTTCCAATCAGCTGTTTACCATTAAAAACAACATTTCTTTATGTGGTGTGTTTTGGGTCTTATTCCAATAGGATTAAATAGTGTTCAAATGATTCCCATCTGCCACATAACAGAACCCAGCACATTACCAGTAGAAACCATCAGAGACGAAGTTCCAATGCAATTTCCATTATAACCACTGAATCCAGTAGACTCTCCATGACGGTTTCAATTTGCTTTTTATTTTACAAATGTACAGTTTATAAACACAAACAGACATCATAGTAAAGTGTTTTATAGTTCTGGACATGCTTCAAGTTTAATCCTGACTTAGGACCAAAAAACAACTAATCTCCTTAAAGGTTAAAGAGAGACTGACACTCCAACTAGATCAATGCTGTTTAAAGAGTTACAGAAATAAACCATGCATAAAGAAAACTTCTATCACATAGCCTCTAGGTGTCATCTTACTATTCCTTCAGATCGTTCATGATTCATTGCAAATAATTTAAACTGTAACTCCAAACAATGAAATGTAAAAGTAGCTGCATGTTTGTACATTAGTAATGTTATTCATGCATAAATTGTTGTTACACAAATAATATGCTTTTATGCAATTACAGAATCGACTGACATACCATAACTGTGACAGTGGTCTTCAACACCTTGTTCAGTAATACACCTGTGAGAATACAACGTCTGTATTCTGCAAAGAGGGGCTGCCAATAGACAGCAGGGTCAAAGGTCTCTACTGAGACTGAGTAAACACATCACTGAAGTTGTGTAATAACCCGTATGGACTCTATTAGCTGCTAATCATACATTAACTTTATTTTATGTTCATACTAGGTTGGACTAAAACAGTGGTCACCAACCCTGTTTCTGGAGATCTACCCTCCCGTCCACTTTAGATCCAACCCTGCTTCAACACACCTGCTTCAAATTTTTGGGATTAGCAGGTTCAGGTGAAAAATTCTTAGTATTTTTGTCTTGTTTTCAGCAAAATATCCAAAAATTCATCAGTCAAGATGCTTTTTCCTGATGAGCAAAACGACCCAAGAAAACAAGTCCAGCCTTAAGACCAAATTTTTTTTTAGATCTGCCAATGGGGTAAGCAAAAAAATGTTGAACATTTTTCTTAAAACTAAATTCAAGAAAAATTTCCTTACCCCATTGGCAGATTTTTTTTGCTTGTTTTATACACAAAATCACTTAAATTGTATATTTTTGGTCTAAAAACTAGACCCACCCTCCTGGGTCGCCCCGCTCATCAAGAAAAAGCATCCCAATTTAAGACTTTCCAGATATTTTTACAGAAAACAAGACAAAAATACTAAGAAAAGTTTTTCTTGAAAATCATTTTTTGCAGTGCAAAATTGATTCAAGCTGAAATGTGTTGTTGTTTATCAGTATAAAACAGGTCTAAAATATTTAGTTTGTAAAATGCAAACTGTGCTAAACATGTGCTAATCACTTATATAATTATAAGGGGGTCCCTGAAAAACATTCTTCTCTTTAAGGGGTCCCCAAAGTGTTTAAAAACCATGTAACATAAACAAGACATTATACATAATTGTGCATTTGATTTGGCAAACACTTTTATTCAAAGCGATGGTGCATTCAAGCTAAACATTTTTATCAGCATGACCCCTGGGATTGAACCCATGACCTTTGCAGTGCTCCACCAAAATCGAACGCGTGTTTTAGGAAACAATTCAAATGAGTTTAATTGATTTATTAAAAAGTAAAAGTACCACAGAGGAGTAGCTGTTAAGGACTCAATTGTCTACAGAACTGAAACTTTCGGTTTAACGGCATTTCTCAAAAAGAAAGCATCAGAGATGAAGGTTGGCATGTAGGACAGAGGCAGCCAGAAGAACTTTGCATCCCAGCCTGGAGAATATCTTGTACGGGGATGTACGGCAGCCACGGCGTGCTCCATACAGTTCACGACCTTCATCAAATCTCCGTCTGACATCTTCTCAAACTTCTCTCGCATTATAACACTCACTGCAGACATTTGGTTAAACATCATAACAGTGAGATCAGGAGGACACATTGCAGAATGTAGTTCATTATCAACTCTGACCGTCGGATTGAAACTCACTTTGTCCAAGTAGTCACTGCCGTACTCGTCTTTGATATCTTGTGGCAACCTCTCCCACAGTTTCTCCAAATGAGTTTTTATGAGACAGGAATCAGTGACGGTTGTTCTGAAGAAACCAGGTTCAATGCATAAAACATTGACTCCGAATGGCGCCAGGCATCTCCTGTAAAACAAAAAAATAAAGCATTAACCCTTTAACTTTACCCATTTTTAAGTGTGGGGGTGAAAAGGTGATGTGCACCTTCAAATTAATTTAATTCTTTGGTCAAGAAGCATAATCTTTGTCTTTTTTAAAGAAGACACTAATGTTTTTAAAGAGTTGTAAATATTAAATAAAAAAATAGAATACATTTAAAATAAATAAAAAAATGCAATGAAGTATATATGCCTAAAAAAAGTGAGTTTGTCACACTTTTAGTGGTTTTACCAACAAAGGCCACTAGGTGTCAACAGTTTGCTGCATACTCACATATCACAAATTAATAAATTACTTTCACTCCATCATTAATATTATTAAAAAAAGGCTTTGAAACATGAAAACTACATTCTTAGAGCTTTCCAATGATATATACAGGGGTGCACACAAACATACAAATATATCAAATGAAAGAACAGACCTTCTGCTTTCAAACAAACAATAAACAAACTAAAACTAAATAAGGGTATTTTTCTTTAAATATACAACTTTTTAGCAAAAAGCTGAAATAATTGCATTTTTGTGAAGGAATTTTTTTTAGAGATCTGGGGTCTCATTTATAAAACGGTGCGTAGGATCCTTACTAAAAATGTACATACCCACAAAAGCCAAAAATATTAAGACAAGCAATGTTCCCTTTATAAATTACAGATCACCTGCAAGTTTGCATAGATGAATCATCCTCAGATCCCACCCTTCCCATTAAAGGCGGAGTCCACAATGTTTGAAAAACGCGTTGGAAAAGGAGATGGGCCGACTACCAAAACACACTTATAGCCAATCAAATCAAATAAAATGCCGGGTTGCGTATGTGTGGGGCGGGTCTATCAACAGAAGGTCCAAATTCTATTGGGTGTAGGGGCGTGTTTGTTTAGGTGATTTCAAATATCAACATTGGCTTTCAAACATCATGGACTCTGCCTTTAAGTCTGTTTTTTTTTATAAATCACAACCTTTACGTGGAACTGGGTAAGTGTGCCATCTACTGGATAATCGCGGCATTGCAGATTAACATAAAAATTCATCAGGAAGGTTTTTTATGCATTTGTTTTTTATGCAAATGTTTTTTCTTAATTGACGAGATAACTCGTCAATAACTCGTCAATGGCGTGGAAAGAGTTAAGTGTAATCTATATTGGGACTATTAAGCAAAACACTAGTAAATAACACCAACTAATAAATCTGAAAGAAAAGATCTTGTTGTGAATACCATTTAGTGATATTTCTCCTTTAAAGGAATAGCTCCCCCCAAAATCAGTTAAAGGTCCACTGTGTATATTTTAGTGGCATCTAGCAGTAAGATTGCGAATTGCACCCAATGTCTTAGTACACAGAATATCTTTGTGTGTTCAACAGAATAAAAAAACTCAGTTTTAAAACTACATGAGGTTGAAAAAATAATGACAGAGTTTTCATTTTTCTGTGAACTATCCCTTTAAAGGGACACTCCACTTTTTTTTCAGCTCCCCTAAAGTAAAACATTCGATTTTTACCATTTTGGAATCCATTCAGCCGATCTCCGGGTCTGTCGGTGCCACGTCTAGCATAGCTTAGCACAATCCACTGCATCTGATTAGACCATTAGCACCACACTAAAAATACGTTTTCGATATTTTTCCTATTTTAAACTTGACTCTTCTGTAGTTTCATCGTGTACTAAGACCGACAGAAAATTAAAATGTTGCGATTTTCTAGGTCGATGTGGCTAGAAACTACTCTACGCAGCAGCCAAAAATAATTCCCTAGTAACTTTCAATAGCAGGGGACTATTTTCGTGCAGAACGTAATATCATTGTGCCTCCTGCAGCCATGTTACAGCGGCAAAGTCCTTGATTATTACGCCAGAATGAGAGTATAGTTCCTAGCCATATAGGCCTAGAAAATAGCACTTTTAATTTTCGGTCGGTCTTAGTACAACTAAGGTTGTAAGGCAACTTTTGTGTACCATATTCACGTACCTCAAAAAAACAAAAAGGGTTTATGGTAATTGGGATCAATTTATGGAACTCTTTGGATAATGAGGAAAAATCATGCCATACGATTGTTCAATTTAAAAAAATATATATAAAAAAGGTATTTCGAAAATATGAAGAAAGTGAAATATAAGAATAAATTTTTGATAAATATGAAATTGTTAATTATATACATGTGAAGTAAATTTGCACTTTGATATAGAGAATGGGAGCAATACGAGCTATATATTCTGTGCTAGACTAGATATTTGGAAAAAGGGGCATGAATTTATAAGACGATGTCTTCCTCATGCTCCTATTCAGCATTGGAAGATAATATTTATTTGTGTATGAGATTATTTTGTGTTTGTAACAATATCATGGCTGAATAAAAGAATTTGATTGATTGATTGAGTACACGATGTAACTACAGAAGAGTCAAGTTTTAAATCGGAAAAATATTGAAACTCTTTGGTTATTTTTTTTAAGGACGATGCTAATGGTCTAATCAGATTCAATGAATTGTGCTAAGCTATGCTAAAAGTGCTAGCACCAAATCCGGAGATCAGCTGAATGGATTCCAAAACTTTTTCAGCCCAAGGACCACTTTATCTTCAAAAAATTTTCTGAGGACCACCTAACAGAATCCCACTCTAACACGCCCCCAAAAAACAACAAAATAGGAAGGATAAGCTAAATTTAAGTTTAATATGCAACTGTTTCAAGTCAAAAACTTATTTTTTAAACACAAATGCAATGCTATGTTCAGAAATTATTATATGAATTTTATTTCATTTGAAAACGTAAATGTGAAATGAGTTGCAGCTTAATATGAAAAATCTACTTAAATAAGTGACGATTGTATAAACACCTAGTTTAGGTCATCTTTTGGCGGACCACTGGGGGGGTTTGGCGGACCACACTTTATGAATTACTGCTCTAGGGGAGCTGGGAAATGAGCATATTTTCAAAAAAGTGAAGTGTCCCTTTAAAGCAATAGCTCCCCCAAAATCAATTAAAGGTCTACTGTGTAGGTTTTAGTGGCATCTAGCAGTAAGACTGCCAATTGCACCCAACATCTTAGTACACAGAATATCTTTTTTTGTGTTCAACAGAATAAAAAACTCACACAGGTATAAAACTACATGACGGGTGAGTAAATAATGACAGAATTTTCATATCCCTTTAATGTTAAAATTATTGTACCAGAAATGTACACTATGACAACTGCTTAAGACTCTTAAAAAGCAAGCAAATATAAAGTGCCCAAACCCTATTAATAAAATACCAAAGGATGCAAACATTTAAATTGTTCTCATTCAGTCCACTTACAGTAATCTCCTCAGACTGTCATTGAATGCCTCTACTCCATACTTAGATATGCAGTACGCTCCTCCAATAGGACTGATCCTTCCAAACACACTGGCCACATTGACCACTCTACCTTTAGCTTTTTTAATGAGAGGTAATACGCTCAAAGTGACCGCAATAACCCCATACAGGTTAACATCTAACATGTGTTTAAAATCTTCAATCCCCAACCAGTCATAAGGAGCACTTGGGACAGAGACACCAGCGTTGTTAACCACAGCCCACAGACCTGTTCGATAAACACACATACGATACGTTATGTTAATCTATACATGCTTACATGCAAGAAATGAAACATGACGTGTCTTACCCCTCTGCCCGACAAGGGTTTTAATGGCGTCTGCAACTTTTTTGACATTGTCATTATCAGTCACATCCAAATGCAATGTTGTGAGTTTGTCCGTGCAGATCTTCTTCAACTCATCTTCTCCTTTTTCTGAGTAACAGCCGGCGATGACACGGAAACCCTTCTTATCCAGGTGTCTAGCCAAGAGATTCCCAAAGCCTGAATCACACCCTGTGATGTAAACGAATTTGTCTGACTTGTCGGGAACTCTTCCCAATTCCCGGAACCATCGATACACGTAGAATGACAGTATGAGGACGATAACGTATAGAAACATGTCTGCGAGAGAAAAGGGAAAAATGTTAAGTTTTTAAGATATAAAAAGCAGATCCATTAACATCCAAGCAAATCTCAGCGTCAACAAAATATGAGACTGGTGTGGTCAAAGCTCCACCGATAAGAGTATATGATCTAGTGAACTATTAACTACAGCAAACACAATACATCTGAAAAAGTGAAAGTTGAAAGAAACTGAGTTACAGATAAATAACATGATTAATATAGACGCAGCAAAGCAGTAGAAATATAAACTTTTCTTTAGATAATAAAACAATTAGACTATCTTGTTAGGGAAATCATATTGTTTCACTTAGTGACATAATAAAATAATAGCACATCTTTCTTACTTATAATACATATTTTAAATAACAATTACAAAAGATAAATCATGAGATTAATATTTAAATCAAATTGACAATATTTTCTCTGAAAAATAGCCTAGAGGTCTGTCGATTAAATATTATGTTACATCTGTAAGCAAGATATCATTTTAATTAAATATTTACATATTACTGCAGATCAAACAAAAAAATATGTCACTACCTGTCCCCATAAATGTCTAAAGTTGAGCTAAAAAGAGAAGTTTGTACCTTTGTGCGTTCCATAGTCCGGTGTACAATGTATAAAGGTGCCTGTTCGTAAAAGTTATCAGACTATTTCACAAAGTGATGAATTTGCCAATTGTTTTAATTTTAAATGCAAAACATAATTTCTACACTGCAAAAAATTATTTTCAAGAAAAAAAATTCCTAGTACCCTTGTCTTCTTCTCAGCAAAAATATCCAAAAATTCCCAAATCAAGATGCTCCCTCCCGATGAGCAAAATGACCCAAGAAATTAAGTCAATTAATCAAGAATTTTTTGCTTGTTTTATGCACAAAATCATTTAAATTTGACTTATTTTTTGTGTCGTTTTGCTTATCAAGAGAAAAGCATCTTAATTTAAGAATTTTTAGATATTTTTACTGAAAACAAGACAAAAATACTAAGAAGATTTCTTCTTGAAAATCATTTTTTGCAATGTAAGCTATGCCACAAAACCAAGCAAAAGCATACACTGCAAAAAATGATTTTCAAGAAAGAAAAGTCTTAGTATTTTTGTCTTGTTTTCAGTAAAAATATCTAAAAATTCTTAAATTAGGATGCTTTTTCTTGATGAGCAAAACGACCGAAAAAAATAAGTCTAGTTTTTAGACCAAAAATATCAAATATAAGTGATTTTGTGCACAAAACAAGCAAAAAAAATCTGCCAATGGGGCAAGGAAAAACTCTTGAACATTTTCTCTTAAACACTAAATTAAAAAAAATTCAAGAAAAAATAGCTTACCCCATTGACCGATTTTTTTGCTTGTTTTATGCACAAAATCGCTTAAATTTGATATTTTTGGTCTAAAAACTAGACTTATTTTCTTGGGTCGTTTTGCTCATCAAGAAAACCCATTCCAATTTAAGAATTCCAGGATACTCCTACTGAAAACTAGACAAAAACACCAAGAAAATCCCTTCCCGAAAATCACTCCTTGCCGTGTATGCCACAAAACTAAGCAAAAGCATAAAACATGTAATCACAATTTTTTAATCATTACCTTAAAACAAGGACAAACAAGACCAGAAATCCAAACCAAAGGAACTAAAATGAGAAAATTAACTTAAAACAAAAAAACACAAACAAAGCTTGTTTTCTGGTGGCAGTCCGCTTTCTCGCCGATGCTTCTATTCTGTCCCCCTTTTATATGAGAACCGTAAAGTTAAGACATCGTCACACAAAAAAGAAGACTTGTTCGACTTCATTCTTGGATAAATGTGTGTCTCCAGTTACACCAAAAGAGTATGCAGTTGTGTTTGATGCCATACCTTAACAGCTTATATACTTTGTAAGAGCTTTTGGAAGTAACACTACTGAGGCAATATGTTAAAGATGTTTATAGAAGACATTGATATTATTAAATATAGTTGTTCTAACAAACATATAAGGAATGTTATGAGGTGAAACAACTATTCATAAAAGTTTAATGTGGATCAGTCTATTTAGAGATACGGACTGAAAAAAGCTTGGCTAATCTGTGAAAAATATTGTTGAAATAACAAAGAAAAAAAAGTTACATGGAATAGTGCAACGTATACAATTATGTTCAAAATAATAGCAGTGTACTAATAAAACTGAATAAAGTGCAAAAACTGAGTTTATTTTCTCTGTACACTGAAAAAATGATTTTCAATAAAAAAATTGTCTTGTTTTCAGTAAAATTATCAAAAAATTCTTAAATTAAGATTTTTTACAGTTTTTAAAAATTAATGCCATTGCTAGATAAGACCCTTATGCCTCATTTGGGATTGTTTATAGTCTTTTAAAAATTCCTTTGAAAAAAACTGTTAAGTGTTTAAGTATTAAATGTTGGGCTCTATTAAAGTCCATTAAAATTAGAAAAATCCTGCAATGTTTTTCTCAAAAAACATAATTTCTTCTTGACTGAACAAAGAAAGACATCAACATTTTGGATGACATGGTGGTGAGTAAATTATCTGGATTTTACTTTTAAGAAAATTGACTAATCCTTTAAGTGTACAGCATCACCATCTAATTTCAATCATACATAATATTATTGACCAACTCAGCAGTATTTCAAATTAACAATTTATTTTGCCAGGCAGGTTATACTTAAATCAATCAATTAAGTCATCAACTACAATTAGGAACGCCACATTATTAAATCAACCACTTAAAATGATCAGCATAATATAAAAACATAAGTTACAGAGTCATACCTGGCAATATAGACACACAGCAGTGCGCAAAGTTCTGAATACAGACGCTTCCCTGAATCTCTTGCCAATGCCTCTTAAATACTGACATCAAAGAAATGAAGTTTGACCCCTCCAAATGACCTTAAAGGACACCATCAAGGACGAGATCAAGTAATCAAACCTTAAGATTAGAAAGACTCAAACCTTTGAGATGAAGATATCATGAGACCAAAAGGTTCAAACAGCACCACCTGAGGTTAATTGTTTTACAGTGTCTTTTTCCTAAACAAATTCCAAGTTGATTTATATAAATCCAGTATTACACCGCCGATATGTGTGGGCTACTACAGTACACACTGTTACATGTCACTGCGTTTTAGTCAGACTCGCCTGTTATCCCTAAATTGCTAGGGCAGCGCCCCAGGCCAGCTGTTTGAGTAAAAAGGTAACATTTACATAAACATTATGAAAACTACAATGAACAGTTATAATACAAAATAATGTATTT
The DNA here is from genome assembly GCF_027580225.2 of Misgurnus anguillicaudatus. Lineage (NCBI taxonomy): Eukaryota > Metazoa > Chordata > Actinopteri > Cypriniformes > Cobitidae > Misgurnus > Misgurnus anguillicaudatus. The sequence goes on along the minus strand of NC_073353.2, from coordinate 41,585,609 downwards.
ATTGTATTTGATATATTTATGTTGGCTTGAGAAAGTTGCACGTAAACTTTTTATTCTTCTTTTTTTCTGAGACTAAATATTGTAACACTAAGGCCATGTTTACATTAGAGAATTTACGTCTTAAAACGGCATTTTAAAATGAAAACGATCCTCGTTTATACTGCCATTTTAAAAAGAATCTTCATCCACACTATGCACGACCATAAACGCATGAAACATGACCAATCACGTAACTGGGCATGCACATAAAAGTGTAAAATAACTTAGTACTCTAATAATAGCTTACCTTTGCGAATTTACGCAGCCTATGGGTGTGCGATATTGACAAAATTCATATCCTTTGCCGGCAACTACAACAGACACTATTTTTGAACCTACAGTATAAAAATGTGTTTGGAAAAGTCTTATACTGTTCTAGCTCCCCCCTTTAACATATTAATATGATTAATAGGTTAATTTTGATTGTATAAACAGAAAGGTCTTTATGATTTAAAAGAAAGCATTCAAGTGAACAGTACTAAACAAACTTATTTCAGCAAATGAAAACTTCAATCAAACATAAGAAGTGAAGTATAGCTTTAGCCTACAGAAATGCTTATTGCATTAATTTTTAAAAGTGTGCGAGGTCCGTGCACATCCTCCGCTAGCAACACAGAAATAGCTAAAAGCGCAAGCGGCTAAACGAGCATTAAATATTAATGACGTTGAGTTTATTGTTTTTATTAATTTATATTCATAAAACTTATCAACAAAACATCGATTAAAATTAAGAGACAAATTATATGAAACGAAATTCATTTTAAAGTACCAAACAAAACAAATTAAACTCGAAAATAATGTCTTACCCATTACAATTCTCCCTTCATATTCGCCTTTACAACGCCCTATATGGGGGGGGGGTATAGAGTTATAGAATTCTAAAGTTGTTCACAAGCTTTTTATTCTGCAGACCACTCTATATGTTTTCTTTTAAAAACTCACTCGCACCTCACATCCATAATGTACAGCTGAGCTGACGGTGCATACAAACTATATAGCCTATTGCAACATAGTAGAGTTTAGATTCTCTGCCAGGGTAGTTATTTTCTGCTACTATCCTCTAGCCGGGCCGTTGATTAAGCATATTTTCTATCCTTACTTTATTAGCCTCATTGGGTGGGGAGAAAACTATGCCATATTATCAGAAATATTATATATAGAATATATTTAGGCCAAAGTAACAAATGTTTCCAAAAAGTTACACAAATTACAAAATGATTTGTAAAAGTTACAAAATGCAACGCGAGTCATGTGCGGAGTCTCCTCTGGAACCCATCACGCACGGGTCTGCTGTTCTGTATGGTGTAGTTTAAGTGCAACATGGCGTTTGAAAATGTAAAGAAACAGAGAAAAACAGGAGAATTAACTTTAAGCAAGTTTGGAGGAAAGTCGGAGGTATGGAACCAGTTATACATTCTCACTCGTGCCAGTAGCCTACTCTGCCTTTGTTTTCCTTTGCTTAAGTTTTTAATATTTATAAATTTTAACTTTATTGACATCACTCGAGTTAAGGCAATTAGTGGACCTTTTAATTCACGGGTTTCATTTAATTCTATTTTTTAAATGTAAATGTAATATTTTTGTTTCGGTTTGCCATGCCTCCTGCACAGCGGTGTAAAAATAAGATATTTTCCACTTTAAAATAAAAACATCATATCCTAAATTGTTGGAATATATTCCATATGTATTAATTTGGATTTATAGATGTTTAACATTAAAATCGATGCATGGGAATAATTTATATTAATTTTTTAAATACCCACCACTCTTAAATGCGGATGTTCCTTGTGCATCGAGGCTTACAATGTAGTTCCTTTCATGTCGTTTTAATAATTTAATTCAATCTTCTTTACTTTAAATGTTGTGTTACATTTACATATGCGTTAAACACCGCAAAACAATTTGGCTATATTTTTAAATAGTTTTGAAAAGATGACCTTTTTCTGATATGCATGATAACGAGTCATTTGGAGAAATAACGCTAGTCCTCGGGACTTTTGGGCTGTGTGATTGAAAAAAATCATATATTCTCTTATGAGACATTACGAAGCTGATAGATAGGCTATAGATAGCCTAGTAATTCGTTCTATGTGGCTGTGAGTGTGTGTGCTTGTGTGTAATACTTATACGTATACGCAGCTTATCAGCTGAATCGCAATCACGTCGTCAAAACAAATTTGATTGGCTAATACACACTGAAATAAATTGAATCATTTTAAAATTACTAAATTAATCATTCTCTCTTCATCACACAGCCCAAACATGACATACAAAATGTCATGGAACAGTAACAAACAACAATCAGAGATATTTATAAGCTATCATTTCACGGTCATTGTAGTTTTAAATCTTTGCCACCAGGGGGTGCTGCAGCACCTGCAGCACCCCCACTTCCCGCGCCCATGACAGGGTCTGCAGCGTTTAAGAACGAATCTGTTTATAAGGGTCGAAAACGGTGATGTAGTGTAGATGAAAGGCGTAAACGTAGCAAAAGTAACGCGTTTTAAAGGATAAACGCATTAATGTAAACATAGCCTAACTCCTCCTACAGCTTTCAAGCTACGGCCATCAAACTTTGCACAGACCTTCAGTCTGATCTGAGGAGGCGGGCTTAAGCTTTTCTAAGGGATCGAACTTACGGTTCTCCTAAACCGTCTGATCAACTTCCCAAAAAACATCCATAGACACACCCACACACGCACACACACTTTATACTCTACAAACATTATAATATTAATGTATCCTCTGCACATTACTAAACCTAACCCTCAGATGAACCTAACTACTTATATCTATCTATCTATCTATCTATCTATCTATCTATCTATCTATCTATCTATCTATACCCTCAAACTACCCTGCTGAAAAAACAGCATACCAGCAAGACCAGCATATGTTGTGTTTTGGTGCTGGTTTGCTAGTGAAAACCAGCATCAGCACCAGCATTAGCACCAGCTAAACCAGCATTAGCACCAGCTAAACCAGCATTAGCACCAGCTAAACCAGCATTAGCACCAGCTAAACCAGCATTAGCACCAGCATCCCATGCTGGTCATACCAGCATATGTTGTGTTTTGGTGCTGGTATGCTGGTGACCACCAGCTAAACCAGCATAGACCAGCATAATTCCCATGCTGGTCCATGCTGGTGTGATGCTGTTTTTTTCAGCAGGGTAGGCTTTTTTAAGCCAACATAAAGTTTGTTCACAAACTTTAACATCAACTAGTTGTACTCATTTTCACAAATTATGAATAGGCTAATGTACAGAAAATTAAATGTTTACGTTGTTTCATGTGTTTTTGTAAATGGACCTCGAGTCAAGTTTATGGATATTAGTTAGCGTTTGACCATGTTAACATTCAGACTCCGTCCTCTTTGTATAAAGTCATTGTCTTTTTGTCACGAAGTGTACCAGCAACAGCAAGTTTGGTGTTCTTTATATTAGATCAGATCGGTTTCAAAAGTTTAGTAAACTATAATGCAATCGACTCAAGTATGTAGCATGGTGTAGCAAAAACGATATCCTACATTAGCGACAAAAAGACTAAAAAACAAACTCCCAAAATACTACTACTGCAAAACAAACACTGGTTGTAAGTGGTTTGTTTGTACTGTTTCTACCTGTCGATATGATTCAAGCCTCGTGTTCACTTTCCTCGGTGTTGCATAAAAGTTTGCTCTAGTCTAGTGGATTTTACATCACTGAAATGCGATGACGTGTCTGCTGTTATTACGTAAACGTCACTTTGTGTTTTTCCTACAGGGGGCGCTGCAGACCAGAAAAATCTGCCCGAGAACATCTAAAACAGCATATTTTATATGATTTAGATATACCTTTTTTATTAGATCTGTAATATGGAGAGTGATTCTTTCAAACATTTCTCACAAATGCAGCAGATTGCTAAATACAACGAGCAGGCACAGTAAGTGAGGTGGGATCAATGTTTTATTCATTAAGGCATCTGTTTACATTGACATTATGCAGAATCATAACCTCAATGTTAAATATTCTGATTATTGGTTAATGATTACAAGCTTTTCTCAAAACAACACCAACCATCAAACACCAACAAAAGACTTTATCAGCTTAACTGTGAAATTGATTAATAAATGATATAATGATAAATGATTTATTACAGGTAAGAAATTCAGCAGGTATTCACCGTCCGGTCATTGACCACATTTTACACACCTGACTTTTTCTTAAACTCATTTCATCTATGATCCATATAGTTTATGAAATTAATCTCAAATTAAATGTGTTATTTCAGATTCCAAAAAAACTTTATAACTTATAGGCATAGATTGAACATAACATAAACAGCCCATAAAGTATACAAGAAAAAAGAAGTTACTTTTTACATATAGTAAGTTATATCTTAGTCATTTTAACATACAGAGAGGGTCAAATATTTTGCTTTTTAAAGTGTTGTGTGCTGTATGCTGGAAGTGTGCTGCGTAGTTTAATTGGAAAATTAAAAATGTTTCAAAATATTTAAAAAAATTAATACAAAATTTCAGTCAAATCAAATGCTCAAGATTGTTTTTTATTATTATAATTTTTTTAAACATTTGTGTTTTATTGTACTGTTAATAATTTATGACACAACAAAACAAACTGATATCTATACATCTATATTAACTATACATTTAACAAAACAAAAAAATTGTTTGTAGCAGTATAATGTCTTGTATTAGTAGTACATCACAAATCTTACTTTTCACATTATTTTTTTTACAATGCATACACACACTGCTTAATTCATGTCAGAAATGTGCATTATTTTTGTCATTGGGAATTGTAATTGACATTTGTTAAGCAGCTCCTTGTTGAAGTAAGATTAAGCGGCCAATGCGTTGTTTATGTTAATTTGATAATTTTGATAAAAATTTAGTTTGTAGGTAAAGTCACAATAAGATATTTTGAAATTGTGTAATTTAAACGTTTTAATGCATTTTATATAAAATAAAATCAGTTGTTTGTAAGCTTCTGAATTTGAATAGCCACAACGTCACAACAAGGGTTGAATGACCAATAGGTTATTAACCTATCATATTTTATAATAATACATCTTAATAATTCAAGCTGAATATGTGCAATAGTTGATAAGAGTAATTCACAGTCAAAGCAACCATGACCAAGCGTTAAATAGTCTATGACTCGAGGAATATTTTGGTACATTGGACCCTTAAGCAGACACTTCAACAATTGTTTTTATTACACATCAAATCAATAAGGGAAGGGGTGCTTGGAAAACACAAATTATATGGTTTTGACTGCAAGGTCAATGAACTATTAAGATTTTTGTCAAGGTCATTTATTTATAAAGCACAATTATTGCACCAAATCAATAAGGGAAGGGGTGCTTGGAAAACACAAATTATATGGTTTTGACTGCAAGGTCAATGACATATTAAGATTTTTGTCAAGGTCATTATTTATAAAGCACAATTAAAGCAAACAACTTGTTGGGCTGATGTGCTGTACATTTTTAAAAACATGTAAAATACTACACACACTGCATTACAAATAAAACAACACATTTATAAACACGTTTTTAACAAAAAGCATGAGCAAGTTGAGGCGTCAAAACCTAAAAATTTCATGATTTGTTGGGTCTCTGATGTTATCTGCTGGAATAAAACATGCAATTACATGAAATAACTATGAACAATATATGGCTAGCTAAGCGTCCTTGGGTTTTTGAAAGGCGCTATATAAATAAAACATATTATTATTATTATTATTATTATTATTATTATTATTATTATTATTATTATTATTATGTTTATAAATAAAACATATTATTATTATTATTATTATTATTATTATTATTATGTTTATAAATAAAACATATTATTATTATTATTATTATTATTATTATTATTATTATTATTATTATTAGTAGTAGTAGTAGTAGTAGTAGTAGTAGTAGTAGTAGTAGTAGTAGTAGTAGTATATATTTTTAGTGCAACTAATTATTATTATTATTATTATTATTATTATTATTATTATTATTATTATTATTATTATTTCGTAAGGGTTGTGTGTGTGTTTCTTTGTTATATATACACATGTATGTGCAAGCATGTGTGTGCGTGTGTTTAATCTAATCATCAGATCATGTCAGATCTGACATTTATTTGATGAATTAAACAAAAATGTCTAGGCATTATACTATAACCAATTCATTT